>NC_091788.1:50763882-51066905 GCF_029378745.1 Bos indicus
TCACACTGGGCATGGCTCCCTGAGAGGCCAGGGCCCTGAGCCTGGCTCGCCTTGGGTGGGTCCTGGCTGCTACGCAGCACAGGTCCGGGGGCAGCTCTGGCTCTGAGGTCACCGTGGTCCTTCCCGCGCTGGTGGACAGCACCCCCTGCTCTCTGTCACCGCTGACCCCCGGAGGCCCGAGGACTCTGACGTCCACGCGGATCCTGCAGCCAGTTCACTCACTTCCTCTGAAGATGAGGCTGTGCCGCTGTCTGAGCTGCACTCACAGAGACACCTGCGGGGTGTCCCGGGCCCCACATGTCCCCACAGGGCCAGCTGTGAAGCACCAACCGCTGCCCAGGGCTCAGGTCTGAAGAGGACAGAGCTGTGGCCCACGCGTCCCCAAGACCAAGCTGGCCGCTGGCACCCTGCCTCTGGCCTCAGACCAAGCAGCCCTCTCCTGAAGGCTGGGGCCAGGGTGGGAGTCCAGGTGTCCCAGAGTGAGGGGGGCATGCTGGGGGCAGAGATCAGGAGGGGCTGCCAGCATCTCGTGTCTCTATTCACGTCCTTCCTTCAGCCCTTCATCTGGGCAGAAGCCGCACCCAGCCTGATCCCCGCGAGAGCGGGGACGCCCCTCCCCCGTCTGACTGGGGCAGAACCCGGAACCACTCCTCGTCCAGCCCCTGAAGCGACGGCCCTGCCAAGGCTGGACTCCGAGGGGGGCCCCAGGAGGTGGGGTGGTGAACTGCCCCAAGCAGTGCGCTCCCTCCCAGCCCCCCAGGGGGCGGGGGGCCGAGCACAGCCTGGAGGAGGCGGAGCTGCGGTGGGTGGGCCCTGCCCAGCCCCTTAGCGCCTCCTCACAACCTGGCTGGGGCCTGGGGTGGGACAGGGGCCATTATCTGGTTTCTCCTGCTGCTGGGTCAGAGTTCCGGGGGTGGGGGCGGCGTGCACTCCGTGGGGGGTGGGGATTAGTCCCTGAGGTGGCGTCCAGCCCGGCCAGAGAGGAAGAGGCGGCTCCCGACACCTGAGCCCCTCGAGGGGGCAGAGGCGCTGATTAGGGTGCTGCCTGCGGCTGCAGGGTCAGCCGGTCACTGGGGCAGCAGCTCCCAGACCGCCAGGGCCAGGAACTTCCTGCTCCCAAGGGGAGCGTCTCATGGGGGCGGCAGTGAGCTCTCTACCCCCACCTCCTGGCCACGTCTGTCCACCCGCTACCCGCCCGCCCCCCAGGCCCAAGAGGTCATGAGGTCATGGCTGCGGGAGAACCTCAGCCCCTGTCTGGTCTCTGACCGGAGGGGTCAGGCTGCAAGGTTAGCTCCACTGCCCACATGGCTATGGGGCTCAGCACAGGGCAGCCGGGCTGGGAGTGGGAAATGCCGGTGTATAACTGTAAAGGGTGGTCCTGGCCCCCACTCAAGGTCCTTCTGACCCCGCTGGCCTTGAGAGGCGGCCCAGACTCAGAGAACAAAAGCCGCCGACCTGGGCCCTGAGACCCCCGACTGCTTCCTGAGCCCCCGGCCTGTCGGAGGCACCAGGACCGCTGTGCTGTCACCTGGTGGCGGCCACAGACACTGCAGCCACATCCTGCCGCCAGCGCTGGGTCCTACCCCACCCACCTCACTACGGTCCCCAGACCCAGCTCAGCCTGGGCCTGCTTCTTGCAACCAAGGCAGCCTGAGGTGGACGAAGCGGGCCTGATTCGGGTGCTGTCAGCTTGTCTGCTCTGGGGGCCCCTCCCAACACTGGGGTCTGGGGGACTCTGGACCCCCCAGGGGGATTCCTGTGCTGGATCCTGTATCCACCCCACTCTGCTGCCCTGTCTAGGCAGGGGGCCCCTCCGTACATGCAACAGCCCCTGCCCACCCTCCCAGTGCTTCTGTGGGACCAGGCCCAGCGTGAGGCCAGTGGGGGTCAGGGGTTGCAGTGCCGTGGAGAGGGGGGCGGGTGACAGGACCCCTGGGGCAGTGGTTCCCCTTGGGCCTGTGCGCACACCGCACACACACACAGGCACCGCACACCGAGCTAGGCTCTGGCATAATGGCAGAGTCCAGAGGTCTGTGGGAGGAGACGAAGCCCCTCCTGTCTGATGGTCCAACTGGGCGGACACAGGAGACTCCTGCCCTTGTCCCCTTGTTTACGCACTCTGACCATCCAAGCGCAGAGAGGAGCGTCCCCTGCCCCTCCCCTGGGTATTATGGACAAGCTTAAAAAATCACACGGAGTCCAGGAATTGCAAAATGCGCCAAGTGTATTCACAAACCCGCTGGCCCTTTCCTGAGGCCCAGGGCCAGGAAAGGGGGGTGAGGCTCGCCTCCCAGCGGCCAGCCGAGCAGCCCCAGTCGCCACATTGAGGGACCGGCGTGATGCTGAGGCCTGGGGCCAGGAGGCTGGACCCACGGCCAGAGGAGCCTCCCCACCCCCCGCCCGCGGGGCTGGTCCTGAGCCGGCCCCTGGGGCCATTGCACACCGGGGCAGCTGGACCCTGGGAGGGACGAAAGCGGTGGGGGTGCTTCCCTAGCCCGGGGCTCAGGTTCCACCGGCCTCGGAGGCCGCTGGCAGCAAATAGGAGCGTTCCTGTGGGCTTGCTGAGGAGCGCGGCCGCCAGGCCCAGGCCGGGGCTGTGGCCTCTACGGCAGGGGCCGGGCCCGCGGGGCCCTTCTCACGCGGCGCCTGAGCCCGCTCTCCGGGCTTGGCTCCAGCGCCACCGCCGAGAGGCCGAGGCCGCCGGGAGAGTCGCACTGCAGGCCCTCGCAGCCGCACTCCTCCACCTCCGTGTAGGTGAGGGCGCGGCTGGAGCCGTCCTTGCAGTGCAGGGTCACGTTCCTCAGAGAGAAGCGCAGCTCGCGGCAGCAGCTACACCGGTGCTCCACCGCGTTCGCCTCCGGGGAGAACCTGTGGGCGGGGCCCGCTCAGCACTGCCCCGTGAGACCCCGCCCAGGCCCCGCCCCGCGAGGCCCCGCCCCCAGAGGCCCCGCCTCCGCAGGGAGGAGCCCGCCAGGCTCCGGACCACCAGCACCGCGACCCAAGCGGGGTTTTTAGTAAAGAGAAGAGCGTGATTCCAAAGAGGCTAAGAGCCACCGTCCCTGGACCCCAGCCCAGCCCCCTGCTGGCCCGTGGTCCCTCCAGTCCCTTCCCGGGGTGGGGTACTTCCCGCGGCTCCCCGCGGGCGGGCCCCGTTGCACCTTCCCGAGCACTGCCCCGCAGGAGCCTTCTATCCGAGGTGGGGGATGGGGGCGGGGCTCACGCCCAGGGAGGTGGTGGCCCCGCGGGGTGGGGTGGGGGCGGGCTCACGCCCACAGGGGTGGTGGCCCCGCGGGGTGGGGGGGCGGGGCTCACGCCCAGGGAGGTGGTGGCCCCGCGGGGTGGGGTGGGGGCGGGCTCACGTACGCGGAGGTGGTGTCCCCGCAGTTGCCCCGGCAGTAGGCGAGGCGCACGGGCCCGGGGGAGCTGCAGCCCTGCTGCCGGAGGACCTGAAGCTGGTGGTGCACCGCACAGGTCGACCCTGGGGAGGGTCAGGGGGTGTGCAGAGGTCAGCCGTGGCCGGGGCAGGCGGGAATCCGCGCCCCCTCCCCGGCAGAGCCGCCCACTCACGGTTGCTGTGTGGGGGGCAGAAGAGGCAGCAGCCGTCCTCGCTTGGCAGAGCCTTGTCCTGCGTGGACCACGGTGCCATTAGCGGGGAGCGGGTACCAGGAGGGCGCAGCCATGCCCCTCCACCTGCTGATCGTGGCCGCCCGCTCCTGTCCAGGGACTGATCCTCCACGGCCACTGTGGGCCCCCCAGGAAGGGCGGGTGGGCTGCTGGGACTCACCGCAGGACAGTTAAGCGGGGGACACGCCTTCTTCGTGGTCACCACCACGAGCCCATCCCGGTGCTGCTCACACTCGTGCGTCACGCAGTGGTCTCCAGGGTCTGACCAGGACTCGCCCGGCTGCAGGGAGTCCCGCCGGCAGGTAAGCGGCCCTCCCCCGGGCCCCCTCCAGCTGGGGCGGGTGCTGTGTCTGTCCATCAGCCCCCAGCCCACAGGCTTCCAGAGCTCCCGCGGTTCTGCCCAGAGGCCGCCTAGCTCTGACAGCTCCCCAGGGTCCCCGGTGCACCAGGATGCCACCCACCCTGCACCCCCACCGTCGCTGTGCACTCTGCCCTCTGTACAGGGCTGGGGCTGGCCCCCCGCCCAGAACACACCGCAAGGCTTTGCGGCCACTACTCACGTAGAAGAGGTGGGCAGAGCTGTTGCTGGTGTTTATGACGCAGGCCACCTGCACGCACTCACCACAGCACTGCCTGGCCCGAGCCTGGTACTTGAAGCCCTGAGGGAGGCAGGACGTGGCCTGAGCCCCTCTGGACGCTGCGGAGGTGGGTGTGGAGGCCAGGTGCAGGGGCACTCACCACGGGGCAGGAGGTGCTGCAGATCTGGGTCTCACAGTTGATCAAAAAGGTGTCTGACAGGGCTCCCCCAGGCAGCTCACACCAGCATTTTTCACACAGGCTGGAGGAGACCACGGCACCGGGCTGCGGCAGTCAGGGGCAGTGTCAGCAGGACAGGCCTGGCCCTGCCAAATGGACTCCTCCCCCCGGGCCACCCTTGGGAGTGCCTCCTGCCAGTCTTGGGGAGAGTCCCAAGGCTGCGTCACATGCTCTGGAGGACCTGGCCAGGGGAAAGCTTGTCTGGGGACCTTGTCAAGTTCCGGACAAGAGCTGTGGTCCCAGGAGAGCCCACTGCTGATCCAAAGTGCCCCTTCCCCAGGCCCTGCAGGGATGCAGCCTCGGCCATGGAGAAGCTTGCAGGACGGGGACTCTGGTCCCTGCGAACCAGGGGGGCCTGACCTTCACCGGTTCCCACCTGGTACAGGGTGCCGTTGATGCTGCAGGCGGTCCAGCCTGCTCGGGGAAGAAAGCAAAGCTGCAGACCCACCCTTGGCCCCTAGAGCAGCTGCCACGCCCCTCGGCACAGCGTCAGGTCCCAGGTGACAGCCCCGCTCCCCCGCCTGGCTGCCGCTGAGCCAGGGCACTCACTGCAGTTGTAGGTCGGGCAGCAGGCCGCCTCCCTGTGGGTCTGGATGGCACGCGAGCCTTTTGGGCAGGCCTCCGGTTCAGGGCAGTATCTGGTGTCACAGGCTACAGTGGACAGAGCAGGCGTCAGGGCCTTCCACCCCGCCCTGAGCGCCACCCCTATGGGGGGGTTTCCAGGAATCCTGAATGGGGGAGGACTCTGGTAGGGGGTAGGCTCTCTGAGGGGTGCCTGCTGCCCGAGGGACAAGGCTTCTGGTCAGCTCTGACCTCACAGTAGCCCACACTTCGGAGCCTTTCTGCCGGCCAGCCCTAAGCCCCCCGCCCCCACCCCACCCGGGGCTCACCGCAGCGGTACTGGGGACAGCACTGGCCGGTCTGCATGGCCTCGGGCACAGGCACTTGGCCGGACTCGGGGCAGGCGGGGGCCGTGGGGCAGGCCTGGGGCTGGCAGCTCATGGTCTGCGTGCTGCCCTCACAGGTGCACTCAAGGCAGTCCACGCTGACTGTGCGGCCAGGCTGTCGGGGGGGAGGACAAGGGAGCCCATGGCCACGGCCGGAGGGGCAGAAACCCACGGCTCGGGGCCTGCGGGGCTCTCCAGAGGTGCGGGTGCGGCTGAGGCCCACGAGGGCCTGGAGGCAGGACGCGGTCCTGCACACCGTGGCTCGGGAGGGGTCCCGGAGAAGATGGGGCGCGCTGGCCCCAGGGCTGTGCGTGGGGGTCCTGAGTCTTGCCGGGGACCCCCAGTCCCCCTCCTGCCCGTCCTGTGAGTCTCCAGGGCTGAGAGAAGCCCCCAGCCCCCGAGGGCCCCACACTCACCTCCACAGGCTCCCCACTGGGCCCCAGGCAACCTGGAAGAAGAGAGGCGAGGTCACTGCTGGGCCACCTTGGCCCCCAGCCCATCACGGCCAGACAGTCTGGGGCCGGGGGACCCCAGGTCATGGCGGAAAGCCCTGGGGTCCGACTGAAAAGCCAGGGGCAGTGCCTGGAAGCCCGGAGCCCAGCCCGGGGACCCCAGCCCAGGAACCTACTGTTGCAGTCGGGCACGCAGACCTCCTTGCTCGAGCTGTACAGCATTGTGCCCTGCGGGCAGAAGCAGCCTTCCGTGATGGGACTGGCTTCTAGGAGGGCCCTGCGGGAGGTGGGAGCAGAGGGTGAGCAGGCCGCGCCCTCCAGGGCAGGAACACAGGCTGGGCCGGGGAGGGGGGGGTCCCCAAGGCAGAGGGCAGGTGCTTACAGGGGGCTGGCGCTGTTGTTCGTGTAGCAGTAGGAGGGGATGGGCGGGCTGCAGGGCCAGTACTCCATGCCCGCAGGGCAGGTGAAGGCTGTGTGGAGGGCAAGGACGTGCCTGAGGCTGCACGGCACCAGCCTGGGGCCCTGGCCTGGGCCTCACTGGCAGGCAGGGCTGGGAGCTCTCGGGCCAGGCCCTGCTGGTGGAGCCCTGACCCCTGCACCCCAGGCCCAGGCGCGCTCACCTGGATGCCCCTCTTGTCTCTCAGGAAACAAATGCCCTCCATCCTGGGCCCAGCCCTCCTCCTCCTCCCAGAAGCCCCCCACACCCCCCACTGATTGCACACTGTGCCCATTCCCTTGAATGCCACTGCCCAGAGGGAGGGGGAGGGGGCGGACACGCACGGCACGTGGAGTTGGTATGGCCCCGCCAGTCGACGCAGACGCCGAGGGACGCACAGAGGGCGGCATAGAGCTCCAGGGCAGTGCACACCATGTCCGTGCCGGGCATGTGGCACTGGTCAAACGTGCAGCCTTGGTAGTACGGCCAGGGAGGGATCAGCACATGGCACAGCTCGAAGGGCCTGTGGCACAAACACGGGGGTCATGGGTGGCACCAGGGAGGGGCTGCCTGGCTGCAGGCTTTCCCGGAAAGGGCCCTGAGGGAGAGAAGTCACTGGGCCAACCCCCATGCCCAGGGACCGCAGCCCCTGGGGCCATCTGTATGCGGCAGGGTGGGAGTCTGGCTGAACCGTTTTTCTTTCTGCAAATTCTCCACTGAGTTCCCCAGGGCCTGCCCACCCAGCGCCCTGCTGGCTAAGGACTTGCACCCGGACCCCCCATGAGCTGCTGCAGAGCCTGAGGCCGCCCGCAGCCAGCCTCCACGGGGCTCTGTGCCCGGCGTCCCAGCAGCTGTGACCCCCTCTCCCTCCAGCCCGGTAGCGTGGGGTCAGCAGGGCTACTCACACCCCTGCCTTTGCCCCAGCCCTGCCCCAGAATCTCACTTGCTCAGAATGAGCTGGCAGATCGGCGAAGGTGGGCACGGGGTGGGCGAGGTGCCAGGCTCCCGTGGGGTGGGCGAGGTGCCGGGCTCCCTTGACGTTGGGGGAGGCCCATGGCAGGACGGCTGGCCGGGGTATGTCACCTTCCAGTGGCCAGACATGTCGGAGCAGGAGGCCACCACCGTGCCCCCAGGCAGACGGCACTCGTCCTTCTGGTCGTTCGTGCAGGTGCCTGCAGCGTGGGGGCAGCGGTCAGGGGGCCTCCCGCACGCCGCCACCAGGGGCTCAGTGTCCCCGAGCCGAGGGTCGGGCCCAGCATCTCCGGGCGGCCCTTGATGGAGTGTGCAAACCTGCCGCTCCACCTCCATGTGCTTCCTTTTCCCTCCAAGAAACCAGACCCTGGGGCCGTTCCCAGGGAGGATGACAGGGGTGGGCCTCGGGTGTGGGCCGCGTGGCCGGGCCCTGGGCCCTGTGGTCGCACATTCTTGGCGCAGCCAGAAAGCAGAAGTGCCTGTAGGCTCAGCACCACGCAGTGGCCTCAGCCCGGGGCCAAGAGTGCGGCTCCAGGGGGACACACCCAAGGCCAACCCTTCTCACACCGGACACACTCAGCCACGTTGAATGACCACAGATGTAGCCCGGAGCCAGGAGGGTGGGGAGTGGGGGCCGGGCACTCACCACACTGCCCTTCTGTGTTGTTGGCGAACTTGCTGAAGGGCACTTCCACGGAAAAGATGAGGCCGCTGAACATGACCTGGACACCGAGCTTGGGAATGCTCACGTACATCTTGATGCCAACTTGGAAGACAGCAATGCCGCCTTTCTGGAAGCCGGGCCTTACCACCTCGCCATTAAAGATGATCTGGACGTGACCCGTGAGGAACAGATGGAGAGGGGAAGGGGACGGTGGTGATCAGCCAGCGCCTGGCGCCCTCAGCCTGCCTGGCACTTGTGGGGGCTGCCCTGCCGCGTGCCTACCTCATTGGTCATCACCCCGTGGACGGGCTTGCGGGTCAGCATGACGCGGTTCTCATGGTACTCAACGATGATGGACTGTGGGCAGGACAGCCCATCCTCTGCATCGCAGAAGTAGTTCTCGACCAGCACGCGGAAGTGGCCGAACACCGGCACGATCTGCTGCACCAGCACGTATGTGCAGTTGTCCAGGAACGTGTAGTAGGTGCCGTCGAACGTGATGTAGTGTGGGTCCCCCCAGCCGCTGCACACGCCTGCACGGGGCAGCGAGCGCCTTACGGGCCGCACCGCCGCCCCCCGCCCCAGGGACGCGTGGTCCCACACCAAGGGGAGCAGGTGACCGCCTTGCCGCCAGGGCCCATGCACTGGCACCGCACAGAACTCTGTCCAGCAGGCGCCTGAAGTGGACCAGACTCCCTCCGCCTCCTCGCCCCTGCATGGCCCGGGGACTCCAGGCCCGGGCAGGGCGCCGCATGGCACCCCGGTTGAGGCTGAGCCTTGATCTTGGGGTGTCCTCCCTGGGTCCAGCCCAATTCCGTTCTGCCTTCTCTGCCCCTGCCCTGCCCAGCCCAGTCCCGTGCAACCACTGTGCCCCACCCCGCGCACTCACACGGGCACTGGTAGTGTGAGCAGCAGCCGTCATGGTCAGTCACCTGCACGGCGGGGTAGCCGTTGGCACAGGTGGGCTTCTGCACCCTCGGACAGTGGCGTGGGCTCACCGTGATGACCCCATTGCCCTGGCAGGTGGCCTCGGAGCAGTTGGGCATGGGCCAGGTTTCACCTTTCTGTGGAAGCAGAGAAAGCTACAGGGCCTTGTCGCCACCTGGCACCCACTTCGCAGGGCAGCGCTCGCCTGGGTCTCCCCAGAGAGAAGAGCCACCCTTCTGGGACTAGGGGCCAGCCCTGTCCCAGGCCTCTCCTCCCCCTGCCCCACCCAGAGGGCACAGGGCTGAGTAGGGGGAGCTCTGGCTGGTGAAGGTGGCCCCCTTTCCACCCTGTCCCCTGCCTCCAACTCTTTGGTCTCCAGTCCTTGGCTGTTCCACCCACCCCCGAGAAACAACAGCCTGCTCCAGCCCCCTTTACAGGCCAACCTTGGGCCCCATGCTCCTGGAACCCCCATCCAGAAGAGCTGAAGACCAGATGGCCACTTGTCATGGCCAGCCTGCATCAGCCCAGGAGTCACTGACCTTCACCCAGGCTTCATGCCACACTCTCTGGTTGGAAACCACTGAGGGTCCCTTCCCAGGCCCCCTGAGTCCCTGAGAAGGGCAGGAGAGGCGAGGTTACCGTTCTTGGGGGGACTGCATTTGGGCACCCTGATGGAGGGACCGATGTGGTGGCAGGAGGTGTGGGAGGTGGCATGCTGGTGGGACAGGTGGGGGCCGTCCCCTTGACCACGTGGCAGTCCGGGTTGCAAAAGGCATAATAGCAGTGGCCCGATAGGTCAGTTGCTTGATAGATGAAGGATCCTGCAGGACAAAGAGAGAGGCAGGCACTGTAGGCCAGGACGTAACTCCAGAGAAGAGCTGGCGTGGTTGCGGCCCTCCCGCCGAGGTCTAGACTGCATCTTCATGGAGAGCTTACTGCGATCCTGGACACAGACGCAGCCCGTCACGGAGACAAGACACACCTGCGTCTCCTGCACGCGGAGGCTTTGTGCACAGGGCACCAGGGACCAGAGGCGGCACACGGCACACGCCCAGGGAGACTCTACGTACCTGCAGGGTGCAACTGGCCAGAGACGCTGCAGGAGCAGGGCACGGTCGAACGTGGGGACGGGGTAGTCTCAGATGTAGGAACAGAGGTTGTACTGGTTGTAGGAGCTGAGGTTGCGCTGCTTGTGTGCACAGAGGTTGAGCTCATTGTAGGAACTGAGGTTGTGCTGCTTGTCTGCACAGGGGTTGCACTGGTTGTTGGAGCCGAGGTTGTGCTGCTTGTGTGCACAGGGGTTGTACTGGTTGTAGGAGCCGAGGTGGTGCTGCTTGTCTGCACAGAGATTGTACTGGTTGTAGGAGCTGAGGTTGCACTGCTTGTGTGCACAGGGGTTACACTGGTTGTAGGAGTCGAGGTGGTGCTGCTTGTCTGCACAGAGGTTGAGCTCGTTGTAGGAACTGAGGTTGTGCTGCTTGTCTGCACAGGGGTTGCACTGGTTGTAGGAGCTGAGGTTGCACTGCTTGTCTGCACAGAGATTGTACTGGTTGTAGGAGCTGAGGTTGCACTGCTTGTGTGCACAGGGGTTACACTGGTAGTAGGAGTCGAGGTGGTGCTGCTTGTCTGCACAGAGGTTGAGCTCGTTGTAGGAGCTGAGGTTGCACTGCTTGTCTGCACAGAGGTTGGACTGGTTGTCGGAGCTGAGGTGGTGCTGCTTGTCTGCACAGAGGTTGAGCTCGTTGTAGGAGCTGAGGTGTGCCTGCTTGTCTGCACAGGGGTTGACACTGGTTGTTGGAGTCGAGGTTGTGCTGCTTGTCTGCACAGGGGTTGCAGCTCGTTGTAGGAGTCGAGTGGTGCCTGCTTGTCTGCACAGAGGTTGGACTGGTTGTCGGAGCTGAGGTTGTGCTGCTTGTCTGCACAGAGGTTGAGCTCATTGTAGGAACTGAGGTGGTGCTGCTTGTCTGCACAGGGGTTGGACTGGTTGTAGGAGCTGAGGCTGGTGCTGCTTGTCTGCACAGAGATTGTACTGGTTGTAGGAGCTGAGGTTGCACTGCTTGTGTGCACAGGGGTTGCACTGGTTGTAGGAGTCGAGGTGGTGCTGCTTGTCTGCACAGAGGTTGGACTGGTTGTCGGAGCTGAGGTTGTGCTGCTTGTCTGCACAGAGGTTGAGCTCGTTGTAGGAACTGAGGTGGTGCTGCTTGTCTGCACAGGGGTTGCACTGGTTGTAGGAGTCGAGGTGGTGCTGCTTGTCTGCACAGAGGTTGGACTGGTTGTTGGAGCTGAGGTGGTGCTGCTTCTCTGCACAGAGGTTGGACTGGTTGTAGGAGCTGAGGTTGCTGCTGCTTGTCTGCACAGAGGTTGAGCTCGTTGTAGGAGCTGAGGTTGTGCTGCTTCTCTGCACAGGGGTTGTACTGGTTGTAGGAGCCGAGGTGGTGCTGCTTGTCTGCACAGAGATTGTACTGGTTGTAGGAGCTGAGGTTGCACTGCTTGTGTGCACAGAGGTTACACTGGTTGTAGGAGTTGAGGTGGTGCTGCTTGTCTGCACAGAGGTTGAGCTGGTTGTAGGAGCTGAGGTGTGCTGCTTGTCTGCACAGGGGTTGTACTGGTTGTAGGAGCTGAGGTGGTGCTGCTTGTGTGCACAGAGGTTGCACTGGATGTGGCCTCATGGAAGCCGGTCCCTGTGTGCACAGTGACATTCACACTGGAGGTGCTGGTTACTGTGACAGTAGGGGGAGGGCAGTGTTCTCGGGGCTCGCAGCACAGCACTCTGATCTGGTAGTTGAGGCACAGCCTGGTCTTGCCCTTCTGGTCCTGGTTCCGACACAGCAGGCCCACGTCCTGGTGGCACTGTACCAGCTGGCCCAGCTCGTGGATGCTGACCCCGGGGTGGTTCTCGGCTCGGCACTCCACTTTGCTGATGGATTCAGGTCGGTGGCAGATGCTGTCTCCATTCCTCATGATGTTGCCGAAGGTTTCATTGTCTCCCCCGTGGGGCCCGGGCACTGGGAAGTCCACGTCGAGCCATTTGGTCCACCTGCACTTTGGCTTGCAGGGGGTGGTCCCTGGAGAGGACTGCTCGTGCGTGCTGGGCGTGCCCCATCTTGATGGGGTCACGTGAGGTGAGCTAGCAGTGCTGAGTTTTGTGGAAGTGGAGAGGGTTCCAGTGGCCCAGGTAGTGCTGGCTTCAGCTGTGGGTGTCTGTGTGGTCGCAGGTGTGGCAGGGGAAGTGGTGTTTGTCCTGCAAGTGTCCACCAGCTCACAGCACAGGAAGCGGATGTTGTAGTTGTAGCAGATGGGGGGCAGCTGGTCCTTGTTCCGGCAAATCAGGCCCACGGATTTGTTACAGATCACGTCCTGGCCCAGCTCCTGCAGTGGGGTGTCAGGGAAGCTCTCTGCCCGGCACTGCACATCCTTGGGCTCTGCACAGAATTTATAACCTTTGGCTCTGAGATTCGAAATAGTGTCAAAATCTCCACTGTTTCTCCCTGAGCCAGGGTAGCTGCCGTCTATCCACTCAGTCCAGTTGCATAAAACTTGTAAACAGGTGACCGTGGTGGGCTCAGGTGAGGATGGCTCTGAGGACCTTGGAGCTGTGGACAACACAGAAGTTGAGCTTCAAATTGTTTTTGAAACTGGCACTGGGCTGGGAGTCAAGAGGGTTGTTTTCCCAGGAATCAAGTTATCTGGGACAGGTGTTGAGGTGCCTGGGACAGGTGTTGAGATTCCTGGGACAGGTGTAGAGGGTCCAGGGACGGGTGTAGTGGTTCCTGGGATGGGTGTTGAGGTTCTTGGGACAGGTGTAGAGGGTCCTGGGACAGGTGTAGAGGGTCCTTGGATGGGTGTAGAGGGTCCTGGGACAGGTGTTGAGGTCACTGGGACAGGTGTACAGGTGCCTGGGACAGGTGTTGAGGTTCCTGGGACAGGTGTAGTGGTTCCTGGGATGGGTGTAGAGGTTCCTGGGATGGGTGTAGTGGTTCCTGGGACAGGTGTTGAGGTGCCTGGGATGGGTGTAGTGGTTCCTGGGACAGGTGTAGAGGGTACTGGGACAGGTGTAGAGGGTACTGGGACAGGTGTAGAACTTCCTGGGACAGGTGTAGAGGATTCTGGGACAGGTGTAGAGGTTCCTGGGAAAGGTGTTGAGGTTCTTGGGATAGGTGTAGAGGATCCTGGGATGGGTGTTGAGGGACAGGTGTTGAGGTGCCTGGGATGGGTGTAGAGGGTCCTGGGATGGGTGTAGTGGTTCCTGGGACAGGTGTTGAGGTGCCTGGGATGGGTGTAGAGGGTCCTGGGATGGGTGTAGAGGGTCCTGGGATGGGTGTAGTGGTTCCTGGGACAGGTGTTGAGGTGCCTGGGATGGGTGTAGTGGTTCCTGGGACAGGTGTAGAGGGTGCTGGGATGGGTGTAGAGGGTCCTGGGACAGGTGAAGAGGGTCCTGGAACAGGTGTAGAGTGTCCTGGGACAGGTGTAGAGGGTCCTGGGACGGGTGTAGAGGTGCCTGGGACGGGTGTTGAGGTGCCTAGGACGGGTGTTGAGGTGCCTAGGATGGGTGTAATGGTTCCTGGGATAGGTGTAGAGGGTCCTGGGATAGGTGTAGAGCTTCCTGGGACGGGTGTAGTGGTTCCTGGGACAGGTGTAGAGGGTACTGGGACAGGTGTAGAGGGTACTGGGACAGGTGTAGAGCTTCCTGGGACAGGTGTAGAGGATTCTGGGACAGGTGTAGAGGTTCCTGGGAAAGGTGTTGAGGTTCTTGGGATAGGTGTAGAGGATCCTGGGATGGGTGTTGAGGGACAGGTGTAGTGGTTCCTGGGATGGGTGTAGAGGATCCTGGGATGGGTGTTGAGGGTCAGGTGTAGTGGTTCCTGGGATGGGTGTTGAGGTTCTGGGATGGGTGTTGAGGGTCCTGGGATGGGTGTAGAGGGTCCTGGGATGGGTGTAGTGGTTCCTGGGCTGGGTGTAGAGGGTCCTGGGACAGGCGTAGTGGTTCCTGGGACAGGTGTAGTGGTTCCTGGGACGGGTGTTGAGGTTCCTGGGATGGGTGTAGAGGGTCCTGGGACAGGTGTAGAGGGTCCTGGGACAGGTGTAGAGGATTCTGGGACAGGTGTAGAGGTTCCTGGGAAAGGTGTTGAGGTTCTTGGGATAGGTGTAGAGGATCCTGGGATGGGTGTTGAGGGACAGGTGTAGTGGTTCCTGGGACGGGTGTAGAGGATCCTGGGATGGGTGTTGAGGGACAGGTGTAGTTGTTCCTGGGACGGGTGTTGAGGTTCTGGGACAGGTGTAGAGGTTCCTGGGACAGGTGTAGAGGGTCCTGGGACAGGTGTAGAGGGTCCTGGGACAGGTGTAGAGGATCCTGTGACAGGTGTTGAGGTTCCTGGGACAGGTGTAGTGGTTCCTGGGTCTGGTGTAGAGGGTCCTGGGACAGTTGTAGTGGTTCCTAGGATGGGTGTAGTGGTTCCTGGGATGGGTGTTGAGGTTCCTGGGACGGGTGTAGTGGTTCCTTGGATGAGAGGTTCCTGGGACAGGTGTAGAGGGTCCTGGGACAGTTGTAGTGGTTCCTGGGACGGGTGTAGAGGTTCCTGGGACGGGTGTTGAGGTTCCTGGGACAGGTGTAGAGGGTCCTGGGACAGGTGTAGAGGTTCTTGGGACAGGTGTAGAGGGTCCTGGGACAGGTGTAGTGGTTCCTGGTACGGGTGTAGAGGTTCCTGGGACAGGTGTAGAGGGTCCTGGGACAGGTGTAGAGGGCCCTGGGGCCAGTGTAGAGGGTCCTGGGACGGATGTAGAGGGTCCTGGGGCAGGTGTAGAGGGTCCTGGGACAGATGTTTTGCGGTCATAGAGACAGTGGTGTGACCAGTTGTAGTGACCAGGGTTGAGGAAGCTGTGCTTTCTGTCAGCACCCATGTGCTCCTGCTGGTTCCTGACATGGGCCCAGTTCCAACTGTGCTGAAGGTTGTTGGAGAGCTGGTCTCTGTTCCGCTAGTGGGGCAGGCGGGGGGGACACAGCACAGGACCCTGATCTGGTAGTTGTCACAGTGCCCAGAGGCCTGGTCCCTGTTGTAGCAGATCAGCCCCACTGTCGGGCTACACTCCACATGCTGCCCCAGGGTGGCAAGTGGCACCCCGGGGGCACCCTCAGCCTGGCACTCTACTGCCCTCGGCTCTTGGCAGACCTGGTAGCCGTGGGCACGGAGGTTCTCCAGCGTGTCAAAATCTCCACTGTCCATGCCCTGTTCTGGACGGCTGACATCCAGCCATGGCGACCAGTGGCAGTCCTGCCCGCAGCAGGGTGAGGGCAAGGCAGAGGCCATGCCTGGGGTGGAGGCCGGGGCCGTGCTTGGGGTGTGTGCTGTGCTCTCGGAAGGGCTGGGGTGTGTGCCAGGTGGAAGTGTCGAGCTCACGCCTGAGGGCGGGAGAGCGAGGATGGGCATCAGGGGCTGGGGCTCCCCACGGCCCTCGAGGACACCCCACCCCGCAGCTCTGTTGGCATCAGCTGCCGGGGCATTCCACCGCATCTGTCTGCCCCAACGGGAGCTTGGGGGGCAGGCACCCACACCTGCCAGGTGTGGGGCTCACTGCTCCTGAGTCAAGAGGTGAGTCAAGCTTGTGAAAGGAAGCCTGCTTCCTGGAACCTAAGGCCAGAGTTCCAGGGGCTCGCCACCCTTTGGGCAAGCTTTAATAAGGCCCTGAGGTGCCCCTGGAAGAGTGAGGACTCAGAGGGGCCTCGAGGACAGCAGGTCGGGGCAGGGGTGCTCTAGCTGGGCTTCCCGTGGTCCTCTTCCCGGGGACTGGCCTGGGACATCTCTGCTCACAGTGCCTACCCCTCGCTGGGAGCCTCAGCCCTGAAAGCACGAGAGGGGCATCAGTCCTGCCAGGGGCCTCGAGAAGGCTGGCCCTTCCTGGTTGCAGGGTGACCGGCCAAGGGACATGCGCTCTGCTGGGTCCCGGCTCCTTCCTGACTCAGGGCGGGGGTGGGGCACAGCCCTGAGTGGTACCCCCATGTCTGCCTTACCGGGCAGGGATGTCGAGAAGGAGAACGTGGTCTGAGGGGTGGGCGTGGTGGGGCTGCAGGTGTGGACCCCTCTCTCGATGGTGCCGTTGGCCCCACAGCGGGCCGAGATGCAGCCGCCCAGGCCATCCGTTGTGTAGTAGATGACGTCCCCCAAATGGAAGTGCCTCCCATTGTAGGCGCAGACGCAGGCTGTGGGGAGCAGAGCGCCAGCGTTATGGGGCGGGACATGGGCAGGAGCCCCAGGCCCCGGGCGCGAGGAGGGCTGTCCGCTGCTCACCGTTCGCGTCGTAGGCACACTGCACGCCACCCTCGGTGCAGACGCTGGTGACAGAAGAAAGGTGAGTCTGGGGGTGCCAGGCGTCCCCTGGCCTGTGCCGGGGGCAGGCGGGAACCACCCGGCTGGGTCCCTGCGGCCAGGCCTCAGCCGGAGGTCACGCCCTCTCAGGGAGCCTTTCAGCCAATGAGCAGAGGAGGCAGTTCCAGCACAGCCTCTGGACCCAAGGACCTTCTGGAGGCCCCTTCCTCCCCAGGGCCTCTTCCTGGGGAGGGCTCCTCGGGTGGTGTCGTGACCCAGGTTCCCTTCTGCCCCCTTCCTTCACCCCCAGGCCCCCCACCCTCATCCAGCAGTGAGGAGGCTCCCCGTGGACCCCCACGGGAGACCCAGAATGGGGCACCCCTCTGGCCCTGAAGGGAGGAGACCCTGCTGGGAGGTGGCCAGGCGAATCCCCCATGTGCTCCAGGACCTCGCAGCTCCAACCAGACTCACCAGGAGTAGCAGTCCCTGTCCGAGGGCACCGTGGAGTTTGGCCAGAAGGACTGGCCTCCAACGTGGCAGGGGGCTTGTGAGGGTGGGGGCGGGCATGAAGCCACACATCGCATCTGGTCCTCGTCGAAGATGGGGGCTTCTGCTGGGCACTCGGGGTAGCAGCCTGCGAGCCAGAGGGACATGAGTCCCAGCCGGGCCGGTCACCCATGACCTCGCTCCCACCTCAGGCCCCAGCCCTGGACCTCACCCCCCAGGCAGCGGGGAGCTCGAGGCAATAGCCACAAAGGCACCTTGAGGGGCCCAGGGGAGTCCAGCCTGGTCAACGGTCCCAGGATCGCCAGGACAGACCCCACCCCGACCCAGACCAGCAGGGCGCCCACCTTCCAAGCCTTGGGTGTCGTGCCAGCACTGGCCGCTGGGGTTCCGGCAGGTCTTTAGGCAGGGCGCCCCGCAGGGCTGGTAGTGCCACTGACACCAGCCCTGGGGGTTGTAGTAGTCGCAGAACAGAGCTGTGGGCGAGGGGTCACTCAGGGCCAGGCATCCAGTCAGGGGGCCCCAGGCGGAGGACTGCCCTGGAAGGACAGCCCAGGGCCAGCCCCACACCCCGATCCTTGACCGAGTCCTGAGAGCTGCTCTAAAGCCACGGCTGTCCTCTGTGCCTCCCAGACTTGGCCTCGGAGGGTGTGGGCCTACAAGGCCCGTGGGCGAGAGCGGGCAGGCAGCCGGCTTCTTGGGGATGCCCGTCCCCTGCGCCCAGGCCCCGGGGCGAGGGAAGGGGGCCCTGCTGATTCCCTGCCTCCCCTCCCACTCTCAGCCCCACTCTTGTGACCCCCTGCACCCCCACGCCACCCGGGAGGCAGGTCCCAGAACACTCACGGCAGATGTCCGGGGTCCGCCAGGACACGCACACGCCCGCTTCGTGGCAGGCCTGGGCGTAGGCGGCCACGGCCGTGCAGAAACACTCACAGTCGCCCCCCGAGTCGCAGGCGCAGGCGTCGCTCACGCAGGCCTCGTAGTACCTGCCCGGCTCCACCTGTGGGAGAGAGAGGCTTCAGACACTGGGGGGCTCCTGGGCACCCACGAGGCTTGGCATCCACCTGGGCCGGTTTCCCCTGGAGCACGGAGTCCTGTGCGGCCACCGCTGGCCTCAGAGGGTGGTGGGAGCCCAGACCACTTCCGTCGCTCCCTCCCCAGGTGCCGGGAGGAGCCCCGCGTACGTGGGTGTGGCAGGCGCTGAAGGTGGCGCTGTTGATGATGCTGCACTGCTTCTGGGCCCACGACCTGCGGGACGGGTTGGCGGTGCAGGGGTCCCTGGGGGCCAGAGCGTCCGGGCACGACGGGGAGAATTTCCAGCTGTTGCCAAACTCTAGCACGTCGCCCACCACAGACTGGCTCCGCGTGGTGAAGTCGTTGAGGGCGTTGTCGTCAAAGTTCCCGCACAGCCCGCAGACCCTCCCCTGCAGGCAGATGGACATGGAGATGGCAGCAGCTCCGGGCGGGCGCAGGAGGGGCCCACTCACTCCCTCGAGCCCGCGCCTCCTCCAGGACAGCCCCCGGAGCAGCCCCAGTGAGTGTGAGGGCGGCCCTGGGTGCGGCCCGCTGGGCGCTGGCGTCTCCTGGAGCAGAGGGTACAGGTGACGCGGCGTAGCAGCTACGGGGTGCCCCCAAAGACAGGCTCGGGTCCTCATCCCGGACGCCCCCACAGCCCAGAGTGGGAGTGAGGTCTCTGCAGGACAAGGGCTCCCTGGCGTGAGGTGGCTGATCTGGTGGCTGCATCCTTATGGAACGAGGGTCCATGCAATGAAGACAGTGCGGGGACATGGGGACCAGGGTCTGGGGTGAAGGGGCGCCTGGGGCCATGGAGCCTGGAGGAGGGAGGGAGGCCCACAGCCCTGGGGCACCTCGGTGGCTCGGCGTCCAGCCTTGGAGAGGATGGCCCCCTGTCTGGGGCCCTGCTTCCAGCAGCTGCGGGACCCAGATGTGGCCGAGGGCCTCGTGCTGGCAGCTCCTCCCTCTCTCTCTGTCTCTCCATCTCTCGGTGCCTCTCTCCTGTGTTTCTTGTCTCTCTCTCTGTCTCCCCCTGTTTCCCTCTGCTTGTCTCTCTCTGTCTCTGTTTCGGGGTCTCTGCCTCTCCCCGGCCTGCACTTCCATCACCAGCTGCCCCTGGTCTGGGGCGAGGCCTCACCTTGAACTCGGGGCTGAGTCTGAGGAAGATGCCGGTGCCCTTGTCCCACAGCAGCACAAGGCCCATTTCCGTGTCCACCACCAGGTAGATGCCCATCTGGCGGATGGAGTAGGGCGGCCGCGGGCCCGTCTCTATCACCTCCAGTTTCCCATCACTCAGCTTCAGCTCGTAGCTCTGCAGGGACATGAGGGTCTGGCTGAGGACACTGGCCATCGCTTGGGTGGGTCCACGGCTCGGCAACCCCAGTCCTGGCTTAATTATGGGAACACAGCCTTCTTGGGGGCTCCTGCCTGGACCCCCTCCCCTGCTCACCCCCAGGAAGATCTTGATGGCCTTGGAGCACGTGGTGCCTGTGGTGCCACAGGGCACATTCTCGGTGACGACGCGGAAGCTGTCCTGGGCGCTGCCGTTCCCGCCGCAGTGGTCCTGTGGGCAGAGGAGCGGCCCGCTGGGGTGAGCATGCGCCGGGGCAGCGAGCAGGCCCGGGGGGGGCGGGGGAGCTCGGTGGCCGTGTACCTGGAGCAGCGTGTACTCGCAGTCCCCGCTGAAGCTGTAGCGCCGCCCGTCGAAGGTGAGGTAGTGGCCGTCCCCGTACACCGCGCAGGTGGCCAGGCAGGGCCGGTTGGTGCATTGCCACGCCCGACCCTGACAGGTGCTGGGGGACAGTGCCCGTCAGCCCTCACCTCCCTGCCCGAGGCCCCAGCTGCCCGCCCCACGCTGGCCGGGCCGGGCCTCGCCCGCTGCCGGAGCCGCCCCCGCCGTACCAGGTATTGCAGCCCACGCGGATGGTCTGGCCTGGCTGGTAGCTGGCCTCGTTGTGCACACAGGGGCAGGCGGACACGGGGACGCAGCCGCCGTCACCGCTGGCCACCAGCCCGTCGGGACACACACAGCCGGGCTCGCACTTGGTGCTATACTGTGGGGGGGACAGACCCCGCTTAGCAGATGACCCAGGCCTGCAGAGGGACCCCGGGGATGGCGGGGGACACTTACGCAGTCCATGTCCAGGGTGTGGCAGCTCTTCTGACAGCCGGCCCCACTGGCCCCGGGCGTGGCATTGCGACAGTCAACGTAGACCATGGGCGGGAGGCAGACTGGGGAGGGAGGGGGCGCTCAGGGGGGCCTCGTGGGCATGTCACCCCGCAGGTACTCGAGAAGCTTCGTGCAGAGATCACCAGGCTCCCCCTCACCCCCCACTCCCAGCTCACCTGGGTCTGGGGTGTGGCCTCCAATGCAGGTCAGCGTGCCCTGGGTGCAGGAGCTGCCGGGAGAGCATGGTCAGAGAGCCCCCAGCCTCCCCCGCCCCGCCCACTCAGCAGGGGCTCCTACCAGACGATGCCCTGCTCGTGCAGCGACTCCCCGTTGGGGACCACGGAGCCCTGGAAGTAGCAGGGGCAGCTGGTGGCCGGCACACAGGCGCCTGCGTCGTCCAGGAAGGTGCCGTCGGGGCAGGTGCAGCCGTCCACGGGGACGAAGCCGATGCTGCAGGTGACGTCCTCGTCGCTTCGGGCCCGGCAGGTGGGCAGGCATGTGCTGATGTTGTAGCGGTAGGTGAGCGACTTGGGGCAGGTGGCCATGGGCTTTGCTGTGGGTGCAGGGAGGGCGGCACTCAGGCCAGAGCTGGCGGGCACCCCCGGCCCCCACAGACCCCGACAGGGTCCCGGGGCCGTGGGCACGGTGCTCCCCGACTCCCGCGCCCGGCTGGGGGGTGGGGCCTGTGGCGCGTCTACCGCAGACACTCACTGCACATGCCATCCCGCCAGCCGCTGAGCAGCACGCCCCGGGCGGCGCAGGCCCGGACGTAGGAGGACAGGGCCGCACACATGCAGTCCTCACTCTTCTCACAGTTGCAGGTGTCGAACAGGCAGTTCTGGGGGGCGCACCGGGATGTCGGGGACCTCAGGTCACACACGGCAATCACGCCTCACGCCGCGGCCGGAGCCCCTGCCTCCCCAGGACCCCTCCCCAGGCTCACGGGGGCTCCCCCTCCCTCAGCAGAACGTGTACAGACCATCTTGCAGTCACGTCCTTGGGCTGGTGGGGGGCCGCCGGAAGGATCACAGTCCCTCATCTCTGTGACCCAGCGGTCCAGCCTCGTGTGGTCAGTCCCAGACACCAGTTTCTCACTGACCCCAGGGCCAGAAGGCTACTCACTCACTGCATGTAGCAGCCCCTGCCCTAGTGCCTGGGTGTAGGGCAGGAGGACATGATGGATTCAGAATCTCACAGTGGGTGGGTGCGCGAATGAACGACTGAGTGATTAATGACTGAGTGAGTGAGTGAGCGGGCAAGGGGACAGAGCCAGGGAGACCGGCCGGGCCCAGACGCTGTTGCCCTGGCCCTTGGGACCCTGAGGGTGGCCCAGACCCAAGGGCAGAGCCAGGAGGCGGCATTACCGAGTAGTGGGTGCTGGGGTCCACGGCGGAGTGGCACTGGGCGAAGGGGCCATGGGGGTCGGTCAGCCGAGAGCACCAGTGCTGAGCGTACTTCTCTGTGGACAGAGGAGGGGCGGTCAGTGGGGCTGAACGTCACGTCAAGCGGGAGCCCCCTCGAGGTGAGCGGCTTTCCTTCACCCCGAGTTCCTCTGTATGAAGCAGTGCCGGGTATGAGCGGCCGAGGCACCAGGCGGGCCCCAGGGCTGCTGGACACACACCATTCTCCACGCTGAGGGAACAGGGGTCCTCGAAGCTGTTCTTGACGTTGGGGCAGGCGGCCTGGGTCTTCCAGGTGTTGGCGAAGGCGGCAGCTGAGCCCTCCACCACGCCGCTGATGGTGAGGAAGTCGTCGGCCTGGTTCTGGTTGAAGTTCCCACACAGGCCTGGGGCGGAGGGCAGTGTGAGGCCCCTGAGCGCCCAGCCACGGGGGCTGGGCTTGGGTGCCGGGCGGTGACCCTCTTACCGCAGCTCTGCCCTCGGGTCTGCGGCCCCAGCCTCACGAACACCTGCATGATGGGCACCAGCTGGATGTCCAGCTGCAGGCCCAGCTGGGTCTGGGCAATGATGAAGAAGGTGGAGGGTCTGAAGAGCGTGACGTTGGCTGTGGACACAGGGGACCGTGTCTCAGTGGGTGCGAGAGGCGGGACCGTCAGAAGCGGGGACGGGGCGGGCACCCTCACCTGCTGAGACGGGCAGCTGGGTGTAGATCTGGTTCACAAACACCTCCCCACTAGCCTTGACCACGAAGACCTGGAGAAGCACACGGCAGGGGTCGCGACAGTCCCC
The DNA here is from genome assembly GCF_029378745.1 of Bos indicus. Classification (NCBI taxonomy): domain Eukaryota; kingdom Metazoa; phylum Chordata; class Mammalia; order Artiodactyla; family Bovidae; genus Bos; species Bos indicus. The sequence goes on from NC_091788.1 coordinate 50,785,899, forward strand.
ACAGGGCGGAGAAGGGCTGATGACCACCCCCTGCCCAACTCAGGCTCAGCCTGCTTTGCTAAGCTTTCCACAAGGATAGGACTTTTTTTTTTGATGACATGAAAGTTGTTCAAGACGGCGGAGTAGAAGGATCTGTGCTCATCTTCTCCTGTGAGCACTCCAAAACTGCAACTAGCCGCAGAACAGCCATCGACAGGAGAATGTTGGATCCCACCAAACAAAGATACCCCACGTCCAGGGGCAAACGAGAGGCCCCCACAAGAGAGTAGGAGGGGCGGAATCACATTAAGAATCAAACTCCTCACCTGCCAGAGATGCTCGGGGAGCTCAAACAAAACCTTGTGCACCAGGACCCAGGGACCCCTCAGAGACCCCAGTGCCTTTGTTTGGCCTCGGAGTACAGAATGAAGCAGGGCAAAGGCTAACAGAGTTTTATCAAGAGAGTGCACTGGTCATAGCAAACACCCTCTTCCAACAACACAGAGAAGACTCCACACACGGACATCACCAGATGGTCAACACCGAAATCAGACTGATTATATTCCTTGCAGCCAAAGATGGAGAAGCTCTATACAGTCAGCAAAAACAAGACCAGGAGCTGACTGTGGCTCAGACCATGAACTCCTTATTGCCAAATTCAGACTTAAATTGAAGAAAGTAGGGAAAACCACTAGGCCATTCAGGTATGACCTAAATGAAATCCCTTATGATTATACAGTGGAAGTGAGAAATAGATTTAAGGGCCTAGATCTGATAGACAGAGTGCCTGATGATCTATGGACAGAGGTTCATGACATTGTACAGGAGACAGGGATCAAGACCATCCCCATGGAAAAGAAATGCAAAAAGGCAAATTGGTTGTCTGAGGAGGCCTTACAAATAGCTGAGAAAAGAAGAGAAGTGAAAGGCAAAGGAGAAAAGGAAAGATATAAGCATCTGAATGCAGAGTTCCAGAGAATAGCAAGGAGAGGTAAGAAAGCCTTCCTCAGTGATCAATGCAAAGAAATAGAGGAAAACAACAGAATGGGAAAGATTAGAGATCTCTTCAAGAAAGTTAGAGATATCAAGGGAACAATTTCATGCAAAGATGGGCTCAATAAAGGACAGAAATGGTATGGACCTAACAGAAGCAGAAGATATTAAGGAGAGGTGGCAAGAATACATAGAAGAACTGTACAAAAAAGATCTTCATGACCCAGATAATCACGATGGTGTGATCACTGACCTAAAGCCAGACATCCTGGAGTTCGAAGTCAAGTGGGCCTTAGGAAGCATCGCTATAAACAAAGTTAGTGGAGGTGATGGAATTTCAGCTGAGCTATTTCAAATCCTAAAATATGATGCTATGAAAGTGCTGCACTTAATATGCCAGCAAATTTTGGAAAACCCCTTACATGCATCATGCGAAATGCCAGACTGGATGAAGCACAAGCTGGAATCAAGATTGAAGAGAGAAATATCAATAGCCTCAGATACGCAGATGACACCACCCTTATGGCAGAAAGCGAAAAGGAACTAAAGAGCCTCTTGATGAAAGTGAAAGAGGAGAGTGAAAAACTTGGCTTAAAACTCAGCATTCAAAAAACTAATACCATGGCATCTGGTCCCATCACTTCAGGGCAAATAGATAGGGAAATAATGGAAACAGTGAGAGACTATTTTCTTGGGCTCCAAAATCACTGCAGATGGTGACTGCAGCCATGAAATGAAAAGACGCTTGCTCCTTAGAAGAAAAACTATGATCAACCTAGACAGCATATTAAAAAGCAGAGACGTTACTTTGCCAACAAAGGTCCATCTAGTCAAAGCTATGTTTTTTCCATGTATGGAAATGTATGGCTGTGAAATTTTGACCATAAAGAAAGCTGAGGGCCAAAGCATTGATGCTTTTGAACTGTGGAGTTGGAGAAGAGTCTTGAGAGTCCCTTGGACTGCAAGGAGATCCAGCCCGTCCATCCTAGAGGAGACCAGTCCTGGGTGTTCTTTGGAGGGACTGATGCTGAAGCTGAAACTCCAGTACTTTGGCCACCTGATGGGAAGAGCTGAGTCGTTTGAAAAGACCCTGATGCTGGAAAAGATTGAGGGCAGGAGGAGAAGGGGGTGACATAGGATGTGATGGCTGGATGGCATCACTGACTCAATGGACATGAGTTTGGGTGAACTCCGGGAGTTGGTGATGGACAGGGAAGCCTGGTGTGCTGCAATCCATGGGGTCACAAAGAGTCAGACACAACTGAGCGACTGAACTGAACTGAGCAAAGAGATTTACTAAAGTAAAAAAGTCGACTTCAAGGACTTCCGTGGTGGTCCAGTGGTTAGGAATCTACCTTGCAAAGAAGGTGATGTGGTTTTGATCCCTGGTCAGGAAACTAAGACCCCACACGCCACAGGACCACTAAGCTTGTGGGTCACAGCCACTGAAGCGGCACTCAGAGCCCGCTCGCCGCAGCGAGGCAGCGCGTGTCACGAGAAGACCCCACAGGCCGCAGCCAAGGCCTGGGGAAGCCTAAGTTTTTTTAAATGTACTTTTTTTTTTTAAGTCAATTTCAGCAGAGAAGCTTCCTGGGCCGCTCTGGACAGGTGAGGGGCCCCTAGGGTCCGCCTCAGAGCTGGTCTTTTGGGGCCCGTTGCTCAGAAGACCCACAAGCAGTGCGGGTGGGACGCAGTGGGGGTGTCCACAGGCTGCCTCTGAGGGTCACAGCCCGCGCAGGGGGCGTTTGCCAGGAGGGACGCCCGCCCGGCCCGCGCTCACCGTGTGGCCCAGGCTCAGCGTCAGGCTCTTCAGGCAGGTCTCGCTGTCGGTCAGCCCGCACCTGCGCAGCTCGGCCAGCACGGCGTAGGCGCCGCTGTCACAAGGCTGGAAACACAGGCCCCCACGCAGAGCTCGTCGGCCCCAGCCCACCTCGGCCTCCCCGCTCCGCCCGCCCAAAGCCGGGCTGGTCTCCCGAGCCCGCGGGCCCGCCCGGGGAGGCCCGCACCTTGGCCAGCACATAGCTGCAGTCCCCATGCACTCTGTACTGCTTCTCGTCGAACGTGGAGATGTGGGCGCCGCCCAGCACCGAGCAGGTCCCCGGACACGGCGCCTCCTGGCAGGTCCAGCGGCCTCCAGAGCAGGTGCTGAGAGCAGGGAGGCCCCGCGTGCGTGCTGGGCCCCAGGCACAGCCCCCACCCAGTCGGCAGGCTGACAGCCGTCTCTCCCAGGCCCGCCTGCCTCCCCACATGGACTGGAGCCCCTTGGTGCCTGCCCGGAGAGCTGCTGGCCTCTGCCCCGGGCCCCAGGTGGAAGCAGACTCATGGCACCTGGCCACGGCCCCCAGGGGGCCGCCCAGGAGCATCCGGCCCAGGCGGGTCCGGGGAGCAGAGGGCAGGGCCCGGGGTCCTACCAGTTCGTGCAGCCTGTGGAGTAGCCAGTCCCTGGAGCGTAGGTGGCCCCGTTGTACACGCAGGAGCACCCGGACACGGGAACGCAGCCCGCGTGGCTGATGTCGTCCAGAACCATTCCTGCAGAGGCAAGCCGGTCGTGGGGCGCGTGCCGCACGGTCTGCTGGGAGGTCGTGGGGAGGGGCACGGCCCCCGCCCACCACGGGCCTGCCCCAGAGGGCTCCTCGGACCCAGGGGCTCCGTCCGAGACCCATGATGCCTCCGTGTGATTCGGGGGGCCGGGGAGGGGCTCCTCCTCACCCTCGGGGCAGAAGCAGCCGGCGACACAGTGGTCCTCGCACAGCTGGGAGTGCCCAGGGTTGGAGCAGGTGTCCGCACAGGGTGAGCCGCACTCGTGGTACTGCATGTTCAGGGGGCACGTCTGGGCTGCGTGGGGGGGGATGGGCCGTGTCACACCCCGCCCTGCCCCCGCCCTGGGGGGACAGCAGGGCAGGGCCCGGGCCACTCGGGCACTCACGGCAGAGCTGGGGGCCCCGCCAGTCCAGGGGCAGCCCCCCGGCATGGGCACACTGGCGGGAGTACTCGGCGAGGGTGTGGCAGAGGCAGCTGGTGAGGTTGACCCGGCTGCAGTGGCAGAGGTCATGCCGGCAGGCCTCCAGGTAGCTGCTGGTGTTCACCAGGCGGGCACAGCCCAAGAACGGCTCGCTGCTCAGCATCTCCTCGCAGATGCCCTGGGGCAGAGCCCGGAGCCCTCGCTTAGTCGGGTCTGGAGTGTCCCCGGCTCAGCCCCAGGGCTGTGGGAGCAAGACCCCCACCCCGTCCACTCTGGGCCTTACAGAGTCGTTTGAGCAGGTCCCAGCATCCTCGGGGACAGGGTCCTGACACTGCTCCATGGGGCCGTCCATCTTCTGCAGGTTCCCAAACTCGGTGGGGGTCAGTTTGACATCTGCCGGAAGCACAAGGACCCCCCGCACCCCTCGCTCAGGGTGCTCTGGCCATGCCTATCTCCCGTGCCCACACTGCCCGGTTAAGTGTCAGCTCTGCAGGACATTCAGGGCATCTGGAGATGAAGTGAGGGACCCCTGGGTATTCGAGGCTGCAGAGCCGTGAGCTCGGCCCTTTACCTGATGCTCCGTGGGCCTGGGGCCGGCTCGCAGCCCAGGGGGCTGGAAAGTGAGCCCGAGCCCCTGCCAGCCGCCCCCGGGCCCCCAGGCTGGCCTCTGGTAAGCAGCCCTCATGGACGGGCTTTGCGTGGGGCTCCACAGGCCTGGCAGAGGGGACCCCAAGCTCGGGGCCGCAGCAAGCGTGGGTCACATGAAAGGCCACGGCTTGGTGGCAAAGTGTCAGGACTAAGACGCAGAGACAGGGTCTGGACAGAGGCAGGTCTTCAGCTTCACAGGAGGGCATGGCGGGGGCTGCCTGCTCTGCGGTGGGGGGCGGTGGAGGGCGGTGCGGGGCCGTGCCGGGATCTGCACACACGTGTGACACATGCGAGTGCACGGGTCTGTGTGCACGTGTGGGCGGTGCACACATGTTTGGACTGAGGTCTCTGACTTGGGCTTCTGGAGGCAGGCTTCAGGGAGCACTGAGGAGCCGGGAGCGGGCGGGGGTGGGGGGATGGGGAGGCGCCCGAGAGAACTCACTGTGCGAGAAGAACTCGTTGTAGACGGGGACACCGTTGAAGTCTCCGCAAAGTCCGCAAGTCTGGTTGGTGTATTTGGCATCCAGCTCGAGCTGCAAGGAGGGGACACGTCAGACTCCAGCCGCGCCAGGGACGCCCCAGGACCAGAATGACGGACCAGGCTCCCGAGGAGGTCAGGGCTGCAGCTCCTCACAGAGGACCCCCCCGACTCATTCCTCCAAGCCGGGACCCCGAGCAGGAGTGTGTCCTGGAGGAGATGCCTCCCCCACACATGGCGTCTGCGTTGGGGTGTGGGTCCTGGGTCCCCAGTGGGGTGGGGTCTGCCGTCCCACCCTCCTTCACCCAGAGCACCTTCTTCCCTCCCTGGGGGAGCTGTCGGCTGGAGGAACCTGCTGGGCCCCCACCCTTAGCCCCCACCCCCGTCCCCCACTCCCGGCCCCCTGGCCCCAGCCTCACCAGGAGGCTCTTGGGCTGGAGGTATGTGCCAGGACCCCCGCCCCCAGCCCCTCACCCCCAGCCCCCAGCCCCCCACTCCCAGCTCCCCACCCCCCCCCCAGCCCCCACTCCTGGCCCCCAGCCCCTGGCCTCACCAGGAGGCTGTCGTCCTGGTTCCACATGAAGACCAGGCCCAGCTTGGCCACCACCTTCAGATTGCTGTTGCTCTGCTCAATGAGGACTCCAGACTGGCTGAAGGGCAGCTGAATTCTGCAGGGAGAGGGCCTGGCTGAGGCACATGGGGTCCAAGGGCCTGGGCAGCAGAGGTCAGGACAGGTGGGGAGGCCCCTCAGGTCACATCCCAACGAGGTCACCAAGACCCAAGAGCACGGAGCTCGAGCGTCAGCAGCACAAGGGAGGGGCCGCGTCTGGGGGCAGAGCCAGAGCCTGAGCCCCCAGGAGAGACGGGGGCAGAGCGTGGGGGCCTGGGGGCCTGCAGCCACCCTGCGTGGTCCCGGGAGCACACGCGCCACCGGGCCCCAGACTCACGGGCGGCCGTTGACCTGGACGGAGCCCTTGGTCAGCCTGACGACCAGGCCATCCAGCTTCATGGTCACCCTGCTGGGCGCAACGCCGTTGGGCCCGGGGCCACGGCGGAGCTGCAGGTTGAAGTCCTCGTAGGCGGAGCCGCAGTGCGCGGAGAAGACATAGTTGCACAGCCCGGGGAAGCGGAAGACGTCGCCGTCGAAGGTCTTGTAGTGGAAGTCGCCCCACGTGCTGCACGCCCGCCCGCCGTGGGCCGCGTTCAGGGCTGCCGTCAAACAGAGCAGGGCGTTTCCGAGGGACACCGACGACACGGCCCGGACCTCCCAGAGCCGGGCCCTCATCCCGGCAAGGAGCCGCGCACCCTCCTGCCGCCTCCGGCTCCGGAGAGACAGGTCTCCAGGGACACAGCCGCCCGCCCCCGACCTGGCCTCGGGGTCTCACCTCGCACCACGGGGGCGGTCCTCAGAGGCGGGTGGATGGTCACTCCACGGAGGGCGGTGCCTGAGGGAATGGGGAGGTGGCTCAGAGCCCTCACCCCCACTGCCCACCGCCAGCTTGACCCCCAGGAGGGCTTCCGCAGCTGCAGGGCTGCCCGCTCCCGAGCTCTGGACCTGCCGTGTGTGGGACCTCCCTGCTGCGTGAGCAGAGATTCCCACAGCCGAGCAGCAGAGGTCAGCTCTCATGCCCACGTGGCCCTGATGTTGTTTGCACCTGGGAGTTCCTGGCTCCGGAATCTCAAAAATGCCTGAATCAACACCCGTGGCTGCGAACCACGCTCCCATGCTGAGCTCAGACCAGGTGTGCCTCCCAGGGAGCCCGTCAGGGGACAAGCAGACGGAGGCAGCGGGCCTGTCCCCGAGCCCGCCCTTGCTCTGTGGCCGATGGCCTCGCCGGGAGACCGGGAGACGGCGAGCAGCCTGAGCGGAGCCTCCGGAGCAGGGCAGGGGCTCCGACAGGTGGGGGGGTCCACTCACCGCCAGGCCCCTGAGGGGCAGGAGGGAGGTCTGGGTGCTCGAAGCTGAGCTCTGCAGCGCTGTTCCGGGCCTGGCCTGAAGGAAGGGGAGTGGGCGCTGGGCTGGAGCTGGCCCCGAAGGATGCACAGACGGAAGGGGCCGGGCCTGGAGGGTGGGGTTCTCTACGCAGACTGGGGGCCTGGGAGGGCCTCTTCTGAGTCACCCCAGGCCCTCCGCTGGGCCACGGCTCCTTCAACCATGCTCTCCGGTGAGCCCCCTGGCCCTGAGCCAGCTTCTCCAGGGGCCCTTCCTTCATGCACGGTGCATTCATGCCCACCAAGCATCCACCAGGTATCAGGCCCTGGTTCCCTGCTCAGGATGCAGGGGAACAGGCGGGAGTACCCGCCAGGCAGCAGCCCATCCGAGGGGCAGACCCTGAGGCCGTGGGCTGGCTCAGCCCCTCCAGAGCCAGCTGGGGATCTGGGACCCAGAGCTCAGACAGAGCTGCACCCGAAACGAGGTGCTCAGTGCCGCTGCACAGCTCAGCGCCCGGGGACCAGCAGGGTCGGCCCAGAGGCCGCCCCGAGAACCTGGCCTTGCCTCTGAGTCATGTCCAGGGAGCCCCCAGTGGGGCGGCCTCTGCCTCAGCACTGCAGGCGGCTGGCCGCAGGAGGCTGGGCACCAGGCGTGCGAGACGCCTGGGGCAGGGGCATTTCAGCTGCACGGCCCCGAGCTGCCAAGCGCTGGGGGCCGAGCAGCCCCTACACAAGTCTGGGCCTGGCCGCGCCCTGGGAAGCAGGCGGGAGACGCCAGCCCCGGTGGGAGAGGCCTCTGAGGACAGCACCCTGCAGCCAGGGGCTCACAGACGCCTGGCTGACCCCTCCCCAACCCCCACCTGGACCCTACAGCCCCAAAATCCCCTCCCCGACCCCACAATCTCCTGGAGTGGGACCGAGCAGGAAGAGTGGCCCACAGACACCCTCAACTTCTCAGGGACCTGGGCAAGGCCTCCGAGCTGCTTGCTGTGCACCTGGCACCAGGGCCACTCTAGGACTTGAGGAGTGGCAGGGGCTCCAGGCTCCAGTCATGGCCGGCCTGGGGATGCCAGCGGGCACCTTACCTGTGTGCTGGGCACAGGCCAGAGTGAGGGCCAGGGCCCAGAGCGGGGCCAGCCTCCTTCGGCCAACACCCATGGCGTGTGGGAGAAAGTCCCAGGGCAGCCTCTGAGGACGGCTGTGAGCCAGCAGGAGCCTTTTGTAGTCCTGGAGCTGACTGCAGCCCCACCAGCCTCACGTGGGAGGGCGGGGCCAGGCCTGCGAGTCCCCTCGCCCAGGTAAACAGTGGCCACCGGCTTTGGGATGGCCCGCGGCTGAAGACAGCAGACATGGGTGTGTCTGCAGCTGGGACGTGGTTCCTGGGGTCCCTCAGCACTGGCTCAGGCATCGTCTCGCTGGGGCCCCAGCTCTGAACCTTGGCTGGGCAGGCTTCTGTGAGGCCGACCCTGGAGCTCCTATGCCTGGAGGCCACCACCACCCTTCCTGCTGCCAGGGCTGCTGGGCTGGCCCCACCCTTGCTGCAGAGGGCTCAAGGGCGGCATTCCCGGCGTCAGGACCCCCACCCCGGACCAGCGCTGCCTGGGAGGCTGGCTGTGCTCCCGGCGGCGGTGAGCAGCCCTAGGCTAGCTCCTCCCACGTGGGCCTGTGTCTTCCTTCCTTGACGGGCAGGGGCAATGCCGAGTGAACCAGCCCAGAAACTGGCCTGGTGGTCTTGGCCATGATGGACTCTGCCTGAGGAAGCACGCTAGTGATGGCCACCCACTCCGGTCGTGGGTGTGTGAGCTCCGGGCCCGTCAGGCTGCTGGGCACTGGGGCCCAGTCCCAGGGGGCCACTCGCAGCAGCCGCCGCAGCTGGTGGCTCCACTGCCACAGGGGGCCGGCCAGGAGGCTCTCCCTGGGGCGGGGCAGCAGGCCGGGTCCCTGATGCTGAGGCAGGCTTGGCTCAGGGGCCCCATGGAGCTGACCGGAGCTTTGGGCCTGTCCTGAGTTCTTTCTGGGCACCTAGCTTTCCATCCCAGAGCCTTTCCCTCCTTATGCCCCCGATTTACAGTGGTATCTGGTAGAAAGAACACCCCACACAGAACAGGAGTGTGAGGGTGGGGCATGGTGAGTGAGTGAGTGACTGAGTGAATGAGTGAGTGAGTGTATGACTGAGTGTGTGAGTGAGTGAATGAATGAGTGTGTGAATTAGTGAATGAGTCAGTGAATGAATGAGTGTGTGAATGAATGAATAAGTGAGTGTGTGAATGAGTGAGTGTGAGTGAGTGAATGAATGAGTCTGTGAATTAGTGAATGAGTCAGTGAATGAATGAGTGTGTGGATGAATGAATGAGTGTGTGAGTGAATGAATGAGTGTGTGAATTAGTGAATGAGTCAGTGAATGAATGAGTGTGTGGATGAATGAGTGAGTGAGTGTGTGAATGAGTGTGAGTGAGTGATGAGCGCTGGTGGCCGCTCGCCCAGGCCCGGCTGAGGGGTGCCGTGGGAGCGGGCCCGCGCACTGGCTGCCGCCCCGCGCCCCCACTGTCCCCGCGCGGCTGCCCGCTCTACAGCTGGACCACAGGCAGCCTGGTGCTGCGCAGGGGAGGTCCCTAGAGGACGGGCCAAGAGACACGTCTGGCTCCAAAGCGCTGTGGCTTTTGTGGTTGGGATATCAGATGTGGGCAACTCGTGCCTTGGGGGAGGTTTGAGGGTCGGCCTCGGGGGGCCGGAGCTTGGCTCAGTGGGAGGGAGGAGGCTGGAGGCTGCGGTGACGTGAGCCCACCCTCCTCGTGACCCCAGGCAGGCAGGGAGGCAGCAAGGCAACGACGTCCACGCCGCTGGCAGGGGGACAAGCCTGGGCCCCCCACGCCCCTGCCCCGTCTGAGCCACCAGCGTATGCCCCAACCCAGGGTTGGCCTGCCTTGCAGGGGAACCCTGTAAGAAGCACCCCGCGGGGAGAGGGCCTGGCGTTGGGGCTGGAGTGGCCCAGTGACCCAGCCCGGGAACCGGGGGCCTTATTCCCTGGGACCTCCCCCCGCGCCCAGTGGAGGCTCTGGAAGGGTCAGGGCTGGAGAGGGACCCCTTAAACTCCAGCGTCCTCCTCTCGGGGCCTGCACGCTCAGCGAGGGGCAGCACAGGGGAAGGGGCCCAGCTGGGATGTGTTGGCCGCCTCAGTTTCCCCCTGTAAACGGAGTCCACGGCTCACGTAGGCTGCTACGCACGGGGATGGGGCTGGCGCAGGGCGGTGGTCCCAGAGGCCTTGCTTCCTCAGGGTCAGCTGACCCTGGGCTGTTGCCAGCCCCAACCTGGACCTGATGAACTGTGGATTGACGGGTCCAGCAGGGCCGTGGCTGTGTGGACAGAGGACTGGGATCTGGCCCTGACCAGAGCCCCCATGGGTTGCCATGGTGACAAGAGGACCGTGGCGGGACGTGGGCAGGATGCAGGCCAGGGCAGACTTGCTCTGGCAGCTCCGATTCGGGACAGGAGGCGAGCGTCAGACGGCCCCTGTGCGTATGAGTGACTGACCAGATGATGGGGAAATGCCTGCCAGCCGGGATCCGCTGAGAACCGGGCCCCACGGTGGGCAAGGAGCCGGCAGGAGCAGGGGCAGGGAGCCGGTCCAGCACTTTCCTCCCGGGGCAGGCGGCACCCCGGGCACCTGGGGGAGCGCGGTCCTCACAGCTCTCTCCTCAGACACGCGGCCCGCCCATCCGCCCCTCTGGCCCCGGGGCTGCCTGACCTGACCCTGATCTCGACCCTGGCCTGGCCCAGCCCGGCCCAGCTGTTCCTGACCAAAGTGACCAAGGCAGGGGACACCGGGTTCAGCACTCCCTGCCCAGCGCTGGGACCCCTCCCAGATTTGGGGGGGTTTGCTCTGCAGTAGCTGTGGGACCTGGGGCGCCAAGCAGTCCTGTCACTGCCCTCAGGCCCGACGCTCCCTACTCCCTGCCAAGGTGGGTGCTCTGTCTGGGGGCTCAGGTACAGCTTCGGGGAAGCAAAAGAGGGCCGTTCACGGCCCTTCCCGTGTGGGACTCGGGGCTTGGCCTCCGCCCCTCCAAGCCAAAGAGGTGAACACAGCGGAGTGGCCAGATGGCTGGGAGCCAGGCCACCCTCCGCAAGCCTGGTGCCCTCAAGGGGCCGCAGTGGGGAGACCTGACTTCCATCCTCACATCTGGGGCGCACCTCCGACCTGGAGGTGGGCGCCCGCACCCAAATGCCAGGTCACTCCAACCCTGTCCCTTGGGGAAAAGGACAGGCCTGGACCAGCCACAGGTGGTAAAGCAGACAGTCCGCTTGGGCTCCTATTTTCTGCCCAGACGGTGGAGTGGACGGCTGTCTCCCCGGCGGACACTCTGCCAACCCCATCTCGGATGCTCTGAGCACAGGGCCGGCTGCTCCGACAGTCTCGGGGGCCCTGGTGGGCCAGGTGGGCTTCTTGGAGGCTTCACCGTGTAATTCAGTCCATAGGACACCAACAACTCCTGAGAAGTAGGGTCTGTGGGTGTCCCCACTTCTGGGTGACACAGGTGGGAAGCACCTGACCTCAGAGGGGCTGGCTAGGATCTGAACCCAGGGCCAGGGGCTCCAGACCCTGGGAGGAGGTGGTGTCCTGGCCCCGACACCCATCACCTGTGTGTCCCCGGCAAGCACATCACCCTCTCTGTGCCTCATCTGGAAATCAGTGATCACAGGATGGGCTGCCCCCAGGACAGAACGGACTTCAGGGGAGCGTCTCCCAAGCTGCGTCTGGTCCCCAGAAGAGCCCCCACCACCATCATGGGGCCCCCGCAGGAGACTTCCTGACACTGCACGGTGTCTCTAATCTAACACGTCTGGGGTCACAGAGCGTCGCGGGCCTGATTGCACTGTGACAGTCAGAAGGGCGACGCCTTCCTCACCTGGCGGCATCTGAACTCATGACCCAGATTCTCAGCATCCGGGACCCGTGGCTGCGTCTGACTCAGGGGACCCTGTGGGGCCAAGGGTGCGGCCCCCCAGCCACGCACCAGACGGGCCGCTCTGGGCCCTGATGTCACAGGTGGGGAACCAGCAGTCTGGGGAAAGGTTGCCGCTTCTCCCGTGTGGCAGGGGACGACTCCAGGACAAAGACAGACGGAACCCCTCAAGCCTGCGAAGAGGAAGTGGGCACCACCTTGGCAGGAGGCTCTGGGAACGTCCAATAGCTTACAGGAATTACTGCAGTGTTGACAGAAAGGGCAGGGTGGCCCCAAGTTTCTCCCAGCCCAGGGACTTCCTTGATAAGGAGGAAGGTGCCCTCACCCTCCTGCCCGGCCCTGGGGCCCGGGAGGCAGAGACACCAAGAGATGCCCACGGGGCGGGAGGAGAGTAAATTTGGTTTCGCGGCGGGGCCGCACTGATTGGGACCTTCCTGCACGTGTTTGTTCACCTGAGTCACTGGGCGGGCAGAGTCCCTCCCGAGAGCTGGCCTGGAAGCCGCAGCCTGAGCCCCGGCCGCAGCTCCGGCAGCACTGCCTGTGGTTGCCCCTGCCCATCCGTGCCCCACGGCCGGGCCCCGCTCCGTCCAGGCCTGGTAGGGCAGCGCCGGCCCTGGGGTCACTCACCTCCCCGGGCCCAGCTTCTCAGCCCTGCCGCCTCCTCGCTCCACCTGCCCCAGGAAGCCCAGAGGCCTCAGCCCCCTCCCGACACCTCCTTCTGCAGCGCCCCCGCCCCGCTCAGCAGTCATCTCCCACCTCCCAGGGCCGGGAGGGATGGTCCGCTGAGACCGTTCCGAGGAAGCACATGCCTCCCTCAGCAGCCAGGGGCCAGGGAGCAGCTGACCCTCGAAGAAGCCCCTCCTCTGCCCTCAGAGCTCTGTGCCAGCCCCTCCCCGGGCACCGCCATCCACAGGCAGGGAGCTGCCAGGCCACTTGCCTGCATCAGGACACAGAAGCGTCCCCATGGCCAAGTGCAAGGTTGTCCAAACGGCCCTGAGCGTGACCCCGGGGGCCTGCTGAGGGTCAGCTGTCCAGCTCAGCGGCTGAGCCCAGGACGAAGGGGTCAGCAGTTGGAGCGGGGGGTGGGGGTGAATGCTTCAGCACATTTTCAAGGAGTCTTTCACCGTGTGAACCAGGGCGCCTCTGGACGTGTCCCCAGAAGACGTGAGAGCAGGACTTCAGCGAGATGCGCACACCGCGTGCTCGCGGCGGGTTCCCACAGTCGCCCAGAGGGAGAGGCAGCCCAGGGTCCGTGGTCCACAGACGGATGAGGAACGCGGACGGGGCTCCATCCGCACGGTGGGCGTCGTCACTCAGCCTCGGACGGGAAGGGCATTCAGCTCAGGAGGCGCCTGCGGGACACGGTGCTCGGGGAAACAAGCCAGTCACCAAGGGCGGGTGCTGCCTGACCCTCCACGGGAGGTCCTGGAGGGGTGGCCTCCGTAGACACAGGAGGTGGGCCGGGCGCTGGGGCCGCGAGGAAGGGAGTGAGGGCTCAGCAGGAGGTTGAGATTCTGCAGGTGGACGGTGGGCGAGACGCACACGGGCGGTCTGTGCGTCTGAGCTGCACACTAGACGCGGTCGACGTGGTAAACACACACGTGCACACGCGTGCTAAGTCGCTTCCGTCATGTCCGGCTCTTACTGACCCGTGGACTGTAGCCCACCGGGCTCCTCTGTCCATGGAATTCTCCAGACAAGAACACTGGAGTAGATCGCCATGCCCTACTCCAGGGGATCTTCCCGACCCGGGGATCAAACTTGCGTCTCTTAGGGCTCTTGCACTGGCAGGTGGATTTTTCAGCACCACCTGGGAAGCCCTTTGTCACACGGATAGTGACACAATTTTTTTTTAACAGCTCACAGTTTTATTCCATAAACAAACGATAGGGCACCCGAGTCGTAAGGGCGGCCGACCCCAAGGGAGAGGCCAAGCCGGGAGAGAAAATGGAGCAAAAGTCACCACTCTCACCTTGAGAAAATACTGGTAAATAATTTGGTATCATACCTTTTTGCCTTTTCAAAAATGGGCACAATAAAGGACAGAAATGGTATGGACCTAACAGAAGAGAAGATATTCAGAAGAGGTGGCAAGAATACACAGAAGAACTATATTTAAAAAAAGATCTTAATGACGCAGATAAAGGATGGTGTTCGCATCGCTACGAACAAAGCTAGCGGAGGTGATGGAATTCCAGCTGAGCTATTCCAAGTCCTGAAAGAAGATTTTGGAGCCCGAGAAAATACAGTCTCTCTAGTTGCAGCAGGAGCTGTTCTCCAGTTGCGGTGAGAGGGCTCCTCCCTGCACTGCTTCTCTCGCTGCAGAGCCCTGGCTCCAGGGTGCACGGGCTTCGGTAGCTGAGGCGTGTGAGCTCAGCAGTTGTGGGTCCTGGACTCCAGAACACGGGCTCAGTGGCTGTGGAGCACGGGCTTAGCTGCTCCACAGCACGTGGGATCTTCCCGGATCCTGTGTTGGCGGGCAGATTCTTTACTGCTGAGCTACCAGGGAAGCCCTGTGGGGTGTTGTTTTTTGTTTTCAACTGAGCTTCTTATTTTGAGATAACTGTAAATTCTCACGAAGCTCTAAGAGATAATCCAGGAAGATTCCAGGCACCGTTCCCAGGCTCCCTGAGGGGTAATGTCTCACAGCACGGATGCGGCCAAGACACACAGCCTCTCCAGCTCCTCCCGGAGCCTGCCCCTGCCCTTGCCCTCACGCTTACCACCTGCTTAACCCCTGACAACCACAAATCTGTCCTCTAGTTCTGTAATCCTGTTGTTTCCAGGATGCCACACAGCCTTTGCGGACTGGCTTTTTCCACTCCGCGTAAGTCTCTGGAGATTCACTCAGACTGTTCTGTGCTCCCTGCTTTTCAGTGCCGAGTGAGATTCCGGGGTGTGGCTGAACCACAGCGTGTCCATCCATTCCCCTGTTGAAGGACATCTGGGTCGTGGCCAGGTTTTGGCTGTTAGAATGAAGCTGTGGTGAGGACGTGCACAAAGGCTTTGGTTTGAACATCTGTTCTCATTTCTCTGGGATAATAAATATCTGAGTGCGATTTCTGCATTAAACAGCAGTCACATATTTAGATTTTTAAAAACTTGGCAACAAAGTTTTATCAGAGTAATTGTATTATTTTTCATTCCCACTAGCAATGAATGAGCAAGCCACTTTCTCTACATCTTCACCAGCATCTGGTGTCATGGTTTTCGTAGCCAGGCTGACAAGTATGGTTTTAATTTGCATTTCCCTCTGGAAGAAAAGCTATGACAAACCTACACAGTGCATTAAAAAGCAGAGACATCACTTTGCCAACAAAGATCCAAATAGTCAAAGCTATGATGTTTCCAGTAGTCACGTATGGATGTGAAATTTTGACCATAAAGAAAGCTGAGCACCAAAGAATTGATGCTTTTGAACTGTGGTGTTGGAGAAGACTCGAGAGTCCCTTGGACTGCAAGGAGATCAAACCAGTCAATCCTAAAGGACATCAGTCCTGAATATTCATTGGAAGGACTGATGCTGAAGCTGTAGCTCCAATACTTTGGCCATTTGATGGGAAGAGCCCATCATTAGAAAAGACCCTGATGCTGGGAAAGACTAAAGGCAGGAGCAGAAGGGGGCAACAGAGGATGAGATGGTTGGACAGCATCACCAACTCAATGGACATGAGTTTGAGGAAACTCTGGGATGTAGTGAAGGACAGGGAAGCCTGGCGTCTGCCGTCCATGGGGTCATAGTCAGACACGACTGAGATGCTGAGCACCAGCAGCCAGGCTAATGATGCTGAGCATCGTCTCATGTGCTTATTTGTCTCTGCTCCTCTTCAGAGAAGTGGTTCTTCAAATCTTTTCCCCATTTTCTAATTGGATTGTTTGGTTTTAAAGTTGAATTTTGAGTGTTTGTTCCATATTCAAGGTACTAATCCTTTGGTGAATATGAGGTTTGCAAATATGCCCTCCCAGTGGATATCTCTTTGTATCTTTGTATAGGATCTTTCTTTGTGCCTTGTCATACTGTTCATGGGGTTCTCAAGGCAAGAATGCTGAAGTGGTTTGCCATTCCCTTCTCCAGGGACCACGTTTTGTCAGAACTGTCCACTGTGACCCGTCTGTCTCTGGTGGCCCCACACGGCATGGCTCATAGTTTCATTGAGTTAGACAAGGCTTTGATCCATGTGATCATTTTGGTTAGCTTCTGTGATCGTAGTTTTCATTCTGTCCGCCCTTTGGTGGCTGAGGATAACAGGCTTGTGCAAGCTTCCTGATGGGAGGGACTGGCTGCTGGGAAGACTGGGTCTTGCTCTGGTGGGCAAGGTCGTGCTCATTAAATCTTTAATCCAATTTTCTTCTGATGGGTGGGGCTGTGTTCCCTCCCTGTAGTTTGGCTTGAGGCCAACCTTCTGCAAAAGGACTTAGGCCAGCATGACTGCTGCTGTTAGTGCCCCTGAGCCCACTGCCGGCCACCACTGACCCACACCTCCACCGGAGACTCCAAAACACTCAAAGGTAAGTTTGGTTCAGTCTTTTGTGGGGTTGCTGCTCCTTTCTCCTAAACGATGATGCTGTTAACGTGCAGCACTCAATATGCCAGTAAATTTGGAAAACTCAGCAAAGGCCACAGGACTGGAAAAGGTCAGTTTTTATCCTAATCCCAAAGAAGGGCAATGACAAAGAATGTTCAAACTACCACACAACTGCACTCATTTCAAATGCTAACAAAGTAATGCTCAAAATTCTCCATGCAAGGCTTCAACAGTATGTGAACCAAGAACTTCCAGGTGTTCAAGCTGGATTTAGAAAAAGCAGAAGAACCACAGATCAAATTGCCAATATTCATTGGATCATAGAAAATGCAAGGGAATTCCAGAAAAACATCTACTTCGGCTTCATTGACTACACCAAAGCTTTTGACTTTTCGGATCACAGCAAACTGTGGAAAATTCTTCAAGAGGTGGGAATACCAGACCACCTTACCTGCCTCCTGAGAAACTTGTATGCAGGTCAAGAAGCAACAGTTAGAACCAGACATGGAACAATGGACTGGTTCAGATTTGGGAAAGGAGTTGGTCAAGGCTGCATATTGTCGCTCTGCTTATTTAACTGCTGTGCAGAATATATCACGTGAAATGCTGGGTCGGATGAAGCTCAAGCTTGAATCACCACATTCAAGAACTAAGATCATGGCATCTGGTCCTATCATTTCATGACAAATAGATGTGGAAACCATGCAAACAGTGAGAGATTTTATTTTCTGGGGCTCCAAAATCACTGTGGATGGTGACTGCAGCCATGAAATTAAAAGATGCTTGCTCCTTGGAAGAAAAGCTATGACTAACCTAGATAGTGTATTAAAAAGCAGAGACATTACTCTTCTGACTAGGTCCATATAGTCAAAGCTATGGTTTTTCAAGTAGTCACATATGGATGTGAGAGTTGGACTATAAAGAAGATTGAGCACCAAAGAGTCGATGCTTTTGAAATGTGGTATTGGAGAAGACTCTTGAGAGTCCCTTGGACTGCAAGGAGATCAAACCAGTCCATCCTAAAGGAAATCAGTCCTGAATATTCATTGAAAGGACTGATGCTGAAGCTGAAACTCCAATACTTTGGCCATTTGATGCAAAATGCCCATCATTGGAAAAGACCCTGATACTGGGAAAGATTAAAGGCAGGAGAAGAAGGGAATGACAGGATGAGATGGTTGGACGGCATTACCGACTCAATGGACATGAGTTTGATCAAGCTCCAGGAGATGGTGATGGACGGGAAAGCCTGAAGTGCTGCAGTCTATGGGGTCACAGAGAGTCAGACACGACCGAGTGACTGAACAACCACCACCATCGGGCAGTTCTGGTCATCCAACTATATAGGAAATGTTAGAATCAGGTACAGTGATTCCTCCTGCATTGTTCTTTTTCAAAGTTGCTTTGACCACTCTCGTTCCTTCATCTTTCCCTGTGAATTTTAGAATAATCTTGTCTATATCTACAAAAATTCCTGCTGGGATTTGATATGAATTGCATTGCACTTGTATGTGAATTTGGATAGAACTGACAGTTTTCCTATGCCAAGTCCCCCAGTGCGTGAACAGGGCATGTCTTTAAGAGAACAGGACGCTATGGGGCCTTCTCGGAACAGACCTCACTCCCATCCGCATCTTCCTCTTGTTTATAGAAAAACTAGCCTCCTAGACATTCCTTGAGTTCCAAATGACAAATTTAATCTGAGAAGTGAGAAAATGCAAAAGCAAAGGGAAACAGTCAAGCAGGACAAAATAATAGTTTAGCCATAAAACAAAGTCAAGGATCTTTTGTTCCTCCTCAGGGGCTGTAGATAATATCCACTGAGCTGTTTCATAGATGCTGAAACTGGAAAAAACCAACTGCATGATGATCAGACGTTAGTCATTACATAAGCTGTTCCATCTTGCACAATTCTAAGAACTGGCCTCAAGGAAACAGGAAGAAAAAAAAGATGACCGTGGAGTTGAAGATTAACCTTAAAATTACAACAGTCAAGATGACGCTCATGAGACCACTACATGACCAGTTTCACGACGAGGTCAGCACTGACTCAGTTGCATCCACTTTCAGCCCCCTCGCCCTGCCTGTGCACCCTGAACAATCCCTGAAAATCGCTTGCCCTCTTACTGGCAGCTGGGGACCTGGTTCTCTGGGACATGAGTTCCCCTTTTCTCCAGGGCTGCCAGCTTCCTCAGTAAAGCTACCTTTCCGTTCACCCAACATCTGTCTCTTAGCATTGCATCCTTCAGCTGGTGAGCAGCCAGCTGAGTTCAAGAACATTCCCATCTGTTCAGGTCCTCTTTGATTTCTTTCATCAGTGTTTTGTAGATTTCAGCACGCGAGTCCTGTATATGCTTTGTTAGATCTACATCTAACGTTTTCAATCGATTTGAGCAATTGCAAATGGCGCTGTATTCTTTCTATCATTTTGTTTACTGCTTTATGGCTGTGCTGGGTCTTCATTTCTGCACAGGCTTCTCTTCAGTTGTGGGTGCATGGGCTTCTCACTGCAGTGGCTTCTCTGGGCCCGTGGGCTCAGGAGCAGAGGCTCCCAGGCTCTAGAACACAGATTCAATAGTTGTGGCGCGTGAGTTCAGCCGATCCACAATATGTGGGATCCTCCTGGATCAGGGACTAAACCTGACCGGCAGGCGGATTCTACGCCACTGAGCCACCAGGGAAGCCCGCAATACTGTGATCTTAATACAGTGGTCAGTGACGACCTGGTCATTGCTAAGATGTGGCCATGTGTGGATGTGAGAGTTGGACTGTGAAGAAGGCTGAGCGCCGAAGAATTGATGCTTTTGAACTGTGGTGTTGGAGAAGACTCTTGAGAGTCCCTTGGACTGCAAGGAGATCCAACCAGTCCATTCTGAAGGAGATCAGCCCTGGGATTTCTTTGGAAGGAATGATGCTGAAGCTGAAACTCCAGTACTTTGGCCACCTCATGTGAAGATTTGACTCATTGGAAAAGACTGATGCTGGGAGGGATTGGGAGCAAGAGGAGAAGGGGACGACAGAGAATGAGATGGCTGGATGGCATCACTGACTCAATGGACGTGAGTCTGAGTGAACTCTGGGAGTTGGTGATGGACAGGGAGGCCTGGCGTGCTTCGATTCATGGAGTCTCGAAGAGTCAGACATGACTGAGCGACTGAACTGAACTGAGAACCTCAACTCATGGCTCTATGTTTATCTTGTATCCTTGAAACTTGCATAATTGGCTTATTAGTGCTTGCAGGCTTTTAATAGATTATTTGGAGTTTTCTGTGTAGATGTGTATGTTATTAGCAAATACGGACAGCTTCATTTCACCCAACCTGGATGCTCACTTCCTTCCCTCACCTTACTGCATGGACCAGAACTTCCAGGCCTGTTGAACAAGAGTGAGGAGATGGGTGTCCTTCTCTGGTTCCCAGTGTTCACCTCTCCCTGCAAAGTTCAGTGTTAGAAATACAGCTTTTTGTAGATGGCCTTCATCCAGCTGAGGAAGCTCCCTTTATTCTTATTTCTCTAAGAGCTTTTATCATGAACAGATGTTGAACTTTGTCAAGAGTTTTTTCTGCATCAACTGATAAGCTCATGATTTTTCCTCTTTGGCCTGTTAATACAATTGACTTCATTAATTTTTTGATGTTGAACCAGCCTTCCATCTCTTACATCCCCCACCTGGCCATAATGCATAATTCTCTTTATGTACCAATGAACTCTGTGTGTGGCTGCTTTATTCAACATTTTGGTGTCTATATTTATCAGAGATGTTGCTCTGTAGTTTTGAGAGTTGGTTTTTAATTTCTTTGTGCTGTCTCTATGATTATCATATCTGGGTAACACTAGCTTTGTGAAATACATTGGGACAAGTCCCTCCTCTTCTATTTTCTGGAAGAAATTGTGCAGACTTGGTGTTAATTCCTTAAAAGTTTGAAAAAATTCTTCCCTGAAGAGGTCTGACCCCAGGTTCCCTTTTTGGAGTTTAAAATTAAGAATCTAATTTTCCCAGTGGTTATAAGGCTGCACAAACTATCTAAATTGTGTTGTGTAGCTTGTTCTTTTTGAGGAATTGGTGTATCTCCTCTAAGTTGTCGTTTCTGTGTGATGTTTCCAGCACTTGCTCATTATCCTTTCTATGACTGTGGGGTCTGTAGTGATAGCCTCTGTTTCATTTCTGATCTTGGCAGCTTAGGTCTTCTCTCTTTTTT
This sequence comes from Bos indicus, assembly GCF_029378745.1. NCBI lineage: Eukaryota > Metazoa > Chordata > Mammalia > Artiodactyla > Bovidae > Bos > Bos indicus. The sequence goes on from NC_091788.1 coordinate 50,806,577, forward strand.
CTTTGCAGACTTTCTAGAGTTTTGTTAATTTTATTGCCGTTTTTCCTTTCCTTTCTTTCATTTGAATGAATTAAAATGCATTTCGTTCCCATTTTCCTATTTTCAATTTCACTGAAATCTGCTCTTGTGTTTGCTTATTCCCCCTTCTGACCTGAGTCTGTTTTTTCTCTCCTCTTCCTAGGTTCTGAGGTGGGAGCTCGGTGTCCTGACCTGAAGCTCTCCCTCTTTCCTAGAATGTGCACTGCTTTAGCTCTGTCCATCAGTTCTGATGGGCTGAGTTTTCATTTCAGTCAGTTGCATGCATCTTTGTGTTTCCCTCAAGACTTCTTCGCTGCTCCATGAATTATTTAGAAATGCGGTTCTGAGCATGTGGAGGTCTTCTTGTTAACTTTCACTTCAGTTCAGTTCAGTTCAATTGCTCAGTCATGTCCGACTCTGTGACCCCATGAATCCCAGCACACCAGGCCTCCCTGTCCATCACCAACTCCCGGAGTTCACTCAGACTCACGTTCATCGAGTCAGTGATGCCATCCAGCCATCTCATCCTCTGTCGTCCCCTTCTCCTCCTGCCCCCAATCCCTCCCAGCATCAGAGTTTTTTCCAATGAGTCAACTCTTCGCATGAGGTGGCCAAAGGACTGGAGTTTCAGCTTTAGCATCATTCCTTCCAAAGAAATCCCAGGGCTGATCTCCTTCAGAATGGACTGGTTGGATCTCCTTGCAGTCCAATGGACTCTCAAGAGTCTTCTCCAACACCACAGTTCAAAAGCATCAATTCTTCGGCGCTCAACCTTCTTCACAGTCCAACTCTCACATCCATACATGACCACAGGAAAAACCATAGCCTTGACTAGATGGACCTTTGTTGGCAAAGTAATGTCTCTGCTTTTGAATATGCTGTCTAGGTTGGTCATAACCTTCCTTCCAAGGAGTAAGCGTCTTTTAATTTCATGGCTGCAGTCACCATCTGCAGTAAGTAAATTTTGCTTACTGGTTTCTAATCTGATTCTCTGGCTATGTGGTCAGAGGACAAACTCTGCATGGTTTCAGTCACATTAAGTTTGTTGAATTTGTTTTGTGTCCCGGGATACAGCCTGTCTTGGTGTGTATCTTCTGTGGGCACCTGAAACAGCGTGTTCCGCTACTGCTGGGTGGAGCGTTCTGTAAAAGGCGATTAGTCCTGTTGGTGGACAGTATTAAATTCTTCCGCATCCTTGTTGACTCTCCGTCTCCTGTTCTATCAGGGACACTCAGGATGGTCGGCTGAACCAGAGCTTCCCCTTCGTCCTGTTGGGCTTCCTGTTCTCACCCTGCTCTTTGGTTTACTGATACCGTCGCCGACTCTGCTTCTGGCCTCTGTCAACTTCGTGTTGCCTTTCTCCTCTGACTTTTCTGTGGCATGGGTTTTTATTTACTTATTTAAACTTTGTCTTTTATATTGGGGTGTAGCCGATTAACAATGCTGTGGCTGTTTAGGTGAACAGCTCAGGGACTCAGCCCCACATACACATGCACCTATTCTCCCCCAAACTCCCCTACCCTCCAGGCTGCCACATAGCACTGAGTAGAGTTCCCAGTGCTGGACAGCAGGTCCTTGTCAATCATCCATTCTAAATCAGCCGTGTGTACACGTCCATCCCAAACTCCCTAACTGTCCGTTCCCCCATCCTTCCCGCCAGCAACCATAAGTTGGTTCTGTAAGTCTGTGAGTCTTTTTTTGCTTTCTAAGTTCATTTGCATCATTTCTTTTTAGATTTCACATGTAATGGGTGTCAAACGATGTTTCTCCTCTCTGTCCGAGTTGCTTCAATCAGTATAATCTCTGGGTTCATCCACGCTGCTGCAAATGGCATCGTCTCACTGTGTCTCATGGGGCAGTAACATCCCACCGTGCAGATGTACCGCATCTTCTCTGTCCACTTCTCTGTTGATGGACATTTACGTGGTTTCCACGAAAAGGATGCTGTAAATAGTGCTGTAGCGGACACCCGGGTGCTGTGCCGTGGTTTTTAGGTGTGTCTCTTACGCAGAACGTGCAGTCAGCCTGTGGGTACTTTTATGCCTTTTCAGCCTGACTTGCAGCTTCGTGCTCAGGAGAGGCTGGACGCGCCTCTGGCATCACAGGTGAGAGTGGGCGCTCCGGGCCGCGTCGCCTGCATCTCTGCCTCTTTCTCCAGCCTGTGCCTCTCTCGCCACTGGCGCACGTTTGCCTGGCCTTTTTTGCCCTGTGGGCACTCACTCTGTGACTTCACCTCACCATAGAGACTATCTTTTTCTTCCAATATTGACTCACCACTGTGTATGGCAGGAAAACCACCACCCTCTGTTCTCCCAGGCATTATTCTGGAATGTTCACTCTGGTGGGGATAACACTTTGGCCCCTTGGTCTGCCGCAGGGGCTGTTTGTCATCTTTGCACTCAGAGCTGTTGCCGCCTGGAGTGACGCCCAAGCCAGAGTGCTCCAGGGCCCCCACCGGCCTCCTTAGATCGCAGCTTCCTCATTCTTGAGCATCCTATTCAGGCTGCAATTTTTTTTTTTTAACAGAATTTGAAAGTTTATTAGGAATTTTGTTTTAGGCCACTCCATGTGGCTTGTGGATCTTATTTCTCATCCAGGGGATGAACCCTTGCCCCAGGCACTGGGAGGGCAGAGTCCCAAACAATGGACTGCCAGGGACGTCCACAGAGATTGTTTCTTAACTGTATCATCTCCAAGCGTGTCTTTGAGTCCTTTTGGTTTCCAGGAAAAGTACATGGAGAATATTTATTCTTTCTGATCCTTTGGGATTCCCTGGTGGTCTAAGAGGCTGAAGCAGTTAAGACTTTGCCGTCTGTTGCAGAGGGTGTGGGTTCAACCCCTGGTCAGGGAGCTGAGATCCCTATGCCTCATGCCTTTAAAACATTAAATAGAAACAATATTGTAGCAAAATTCAATAAAGACTTTAAAAATGGTCCACATCAAAAAATCATTTAAAAAAAGAATAGAAATAACAATCCTTGGACTGAGCAGCGTTCAGAGGCCCTGTCCTCTCCCAGTCCAGCTGAACACCTGTGTCTGGGCCTCCATCTCCCGCTTAGGGACACCTTCTCTGGCTGTTCTCTACTTCAGGTGGCTCACCTCCTGGGAAGAATGTTCCCATAGAATTATGTTCCTTTTCCAATTATACACTCATTAATGAGACTGCAGAACCAGAAAATGATGATCCCACTGTATTTTATTTCCCGTGAGAGCAAGGACTTTGTCTGTTCTTGTGACTTTTGCTCAATGAGAAAAGACAGGTCAGGTTCTCAAACAGCTAAATAAATGAGCAAAACTCACGTCTTGCTTCGGCTTGAAAGGCCCCTGCCTTATCTTCAGCTCTGTTGTGCGGTCGGCACAGTCGGGCTTAGTTCTCGGCTTGTTTTGTGTCTTACGCACCTGTTCTTTGTTCCTCTTTCCTGATTTCTTTTCAGTTAATCTTTTTTTCTCCTTTTAAAGTAAACTTTATTGAGATATAATTCACACACCATAAGATTAATTCGTTTCAAGCTCTTAGTCAATGAGTTTTAACAAACGTTTACACTCACAAAACCACCACTGCGATCGAGATATGACATTTGCACCACCTCCAAAAGAGTTGCTTATGCCGCTCTGCAGTCAGCCCCTGGGTTGGGAAGACCCCCCGGAGGAGGGCATAGCAACCCGCTCCGGAATTCCTGTCTGGAGAATCCCATCAACAGAGGAGATGGGGTCGCAAAGGGCTGGACACTTATTCTACATTCTTGCCAACAATTGGCGTAGTTGGTTAAGTATTTTTCAATATGTAATCTGGACACCTCTGTCGACTTCTTGGGTTTCCCAGGTGGTGTGGTGGTAAAGACTCTGCCTGCCAATGCAGGAGATGCAAAAGACGCAGAGTCAATCCCTGGGTCGGGAAGAACCCCTGGAGGAGAAAACGCCAACCCTGCCCAGAATTCATGCCTAGAAAATTCCACGGACAGAGGAGCCTGGCAGGAGCCACAGAGCTGGGCACGACTGAGTGCACACGTTGTCTTTCATGTGTCTGCCTTTACATTTCTCGTGGCTTTTAAAAATATTATGGTATGCATCCTTAACTTATCAGAGTCTGTTTTGAATTAACATCATATAGCTCAATGTGAGGTGGAAGAACTTTATTTCGTGTGTGAGAACATTGATCTGATGAGTGTCATAAACAAAAATGTGAATTTTGGCTTCAATGTCTGCCCTAGAAACTTATAGTTGAAACAAATATTTTCTTTTGGAAATTGATATGTGGTTCTCAGGGCTCAAGCAAAGGTTTTGTTGGGAAATGACTGAAACGTGAGGACTTTGGAACATTCTAATTTCATTTCTCCTCCATGGCTGGTGCTACTGGTGTTATATATGTTACTACCACATGTGCCGTTCGCTCTCATGGTCGGCGCTTTGTTTTATTTCCTTATTTGCTTGCTTTTGTCCGCTCTGGGTCTTCACTGCTGCACAGGCTTGCTCTAGTTGCGGCGAGCAGGGGCCGCTCCTCGTCGTGGTCTGAGGGCTCCTCGCTGCGCTGTCTCCTCTCGTCGCAGAGCGCTGGCTCTAGGGCGCACGGGCTCTGCGGTTGGAGTGCACGGGCTTAGCTGCTCCACAGCATGTAGAATCTTCTTGGACCCATATCCTCGGCCTTGACGGAAGGATTCTTAGCCATTGGACCACCAGTCAAGTCCTTTTTTTGCTTTAAACAGTTAATAGTTCTTTAAGAAAAACTAAGAAAATTGACATTTCTTTCATCTGTGTTTGCCTTTCTAATTGCTGCTTCTGGCGCTCTGCCGCTGTCCATCTCAACTCCACTGGCGCGCGGCTGTTGCTCTAGAAGGATGCCCTTCTATCATCTTCTAGCCACTGTTATTTCCAAGGAGAAATCAGCTGTCATTCTTATTGGGGCACCTTCAATCCGTAGGTTATTTAGAACTCATGATGCTGCTTGACTTTCAAACACTTAAGGGTGTTCTTACCAACTATTGTTACTGGGTTTTAGTGAATTTATATTTTAGTGAGAGAACATACTTGGATGACATCAATTCTCAAAAGTCTGTTGAGACTTGCTGTATAGCCTGGCATTATTCTCACGGTCTCTGTGGCCCTACGGTGGGGACGGTGGGGACGGTGGCGGCGGCTTAGTTGCTCAGTCGTGTCCACCTCTTTGACCCCGTGGAGTGCAGCCCACCATGCTTCCCTGTCCTCCGCTACCTCCTGGAGTTTGCTCAGGTCCATTGAGTTGGGGTGCTGTCTAACCCTCTCATCCTCGGCTGCCCCCTTCTCCTTTCGACTCCCCAGTGGCTTTTATTGCACGCAGGACTTTGTGCAGGATGCATGCCCAGATTCTAGGTCCTCTTCTCTTCCTCAGGAGCAGGCTATGGTCTGGGTCAGCAGGGAGTTAACTTTTCAGTGGGCCACTTGATCCTGGGGGGAACTTACCAGCCATCTTTCATTCTCCATCTTTCACTTCTTGTTTCAGAGTCAATAGTTCCTTGAATTAATAGACATTTTCTGAAGTATACTTTACTTCCCTGTTAATTTTTTTTTTCTTACAAAACTATTATGTCTCTTCTGTCTCTCAGCAGAAATGTTTCTTTCATACTAGCAGATGCCTCTTTTCAAGGGCCCCACTTCAGTTGGTTTTATTTGCTTGCGGTTTGCCTGCTGTGAAGTAATTTCTCCAGGCCTCTGGCACTTTCTTGTGGAGGGGATCGTGCGTTCTCCTCGGGCCAGGGCTCAGTGATTGGTTAGTGTATCCGTCAGTTTGTTAAAAGTCTGAGGTTCAAACTCCCCACGCTCTAATGGGGGCCCACGCAGCATGCAGGTCCGTTGTGGACTGGCTGGGGCCTCGTGTGCGGCACCCCCTGCTGCGGGACCTGGGCTCCTGGGGCATTGCCCCACGCTGTGGCAGAGGACAGAGCCCTGGGCCAAGAGTATTGCTAGAGATGTTCCTACTTCTGCATCTTTATTGCCCAGGGCAATACAGTAATCCTGAATAAGCGAGAGCTGTGAGCACTTGAGAAGGCTGGGTGCCAGGAGAAAATGGCCTTGAAGGGTTAAATCCCGGCGGGGCCGATGGAGTAAGAATGGGGTGGTGATGACCGGGTCTCCGGCAGGTCTGGAGATGACGGACAGGAGGCCAGGGGAGCGGTGCTCCAAGGAGGGGGACCTGCCTGGAGGCCGCAGGACTTTTCCAAGGGCGCGCACACCTGGGTGAGGAATGCTTGCGTGGGGCCGGGAGGATGCCGCGTGTTGAGAATGGAGGCTGGTGACGAGCTGCCAGGGGCTGGGATGCAGAGAGGAAGTGGGGGCGTGTGAGGGGCAACGGTCGGAAGCAGGCATGAAGCCCACCGGTTCCCAGGACAGGGGGTCTCGATGGCCGGTGCCAGAGGCCAGGCAACACTGGACCACAGCAGGGCATCACCCCCGGCCAGCCCCTTAGGTCAAGTCTCACAGGCGGCTCCCCCACCACAGGCCCACTGGAGGGGCTCTGAGGCCAGTAGGGGGAGACAGGAGGGAAGCCACATCCTGCTGGCTTCCTGGAGGAGGTGACCTCGCGCAGGGCCAAGCCGGGGCGGGACGAGGCGGCAGGACCATGGCCAGGCCGCCTCAGCTCTGGCCCCTCTGCAGGCTCCCGTCCCCCACACCTGTGCATCCCTGTCCTCCCCCCCCGGGCGGGGCAGTCTAGACAGCCTCCAGGCTCCTCGGCCCACCTGGCTTTTGTCCCCTGAGACCCTCAAGCAGAAGCCAAAGCTGCAGACAAAGGGGTATTTGCCTTCCTCTCCAGCTGGAGACGCCCCCTGGCTCTGGGCCAGAGCGGGGGCCCAGGACACCGCCCAGAGTGCCTCAGGGCTGTAGCTCCCAGGATGCATACGCAGGTCCAGGGCCGGCCGGAGGGCCCAGCCTGGGAGCTTGACCTCAGACCTGCTGCCCACCTGTGGCTGAGGACCAGGTGGGGTGAGGACGGGCTTGGGGGGCAGGGAAGGGCATTGTGCAGGGGTGTCCAGGGAAGCTCGGATGCGGGCTGGGCCTTCGCGAAGTGGACACAGAGCTGGGAGCTGGCAGGGGTTCTGGGAGCAGACCCAGAACCTAATGTTCTGGGGGCAAAGACGAGGCTCAGCCTGGCGGACGCGGAGGCCCCGGCGGCTGTGAGTCTGCACCCCCGGCCCTCTGCCCCTCCCTCCTCTAAGCCCCTAGGGCCCTGGAGCCCTGGCCCCCTCCCTCTCCGTGGCCCCACCTCCCGTGTCCAGGCAGCAGCGGCAGGAAGACTTGGAGCCACCCCCGCCACGAGTGAACAGTGCCCGCCCGAGCAGTGCCCGCTGCCGGCCTGGCCCTACCCGCGTCCAGGGCCGCCTCTCTTTCCCTGTTTCCCCACGGGGCTGCCTTTATTTTCCTGCACTGCGTGTCTCTGCGAGGTGCCCGGCCCTGCGGGATGAGGCGAGCTCTGACCGTGACGGTCCGAACCACCCGCCAGTGACTTCACGCGAGGCAGACAAGGCCCCGAGACTTCTTCCTCACTGTGGGCAGGGGTCCCCTCTTGCGAATCCAGGCAGAGGGCATGCGGGTGCTCTCGGGCACCCCAGGCACCCCCAACGCCACTGCAGACACTGCCCGGAGGGTGCCCGCAGCCCCTCCCCAGCGGGGCCCGGAGCAGGCCAGGCGCCCCGTACCCCAGTGTCACCCGGCCCCCAGTGCAGAAGCTCTGGGAGGGCCAGGGGCAGGACAGGCCCTTGGAGACCAGGCCGAGCGGTTGGCATCCTGCTGCCCGCCCCGCCTGGCCCTCCCAGGCCCCTGACCCAGGCTACCGGCCACCTTTCCCCCTGGGCCGTGGGAGGGGCCGGGAACGCCCTCCAGAGCTGGCAGCCCAGCTCCACCTGAGACAACATCCCCGCCGATAAGGCTGATTTCACGGCCCTGACCTGCTGACGTGGGGACCCCGCCGATAAGGCTGATTTCACGGCCCCGACCTGCTGACGTGGGGACCCGCCAGGCCACTCCCTGAGGAGCCCCCCCGGGCCTGATAGGAGGGAGGCATGCCTGCTGCTCCAGATCAGCTAGCCTGTCGGCAAAGGCCAGAGCTGAGTGCCTGGCATGCCCGCTTCCCCATGCCCCACGGCTGCAGGGGTCACCGTGGAGCCGTGTCCACCTGCAGGACACCTGGCCCGGGAAGGGACCTGCTCCACGGTGGTGTCTGAGCCTCCTCGGCCCAGGCCGTCCTAACCCCCTCCCATCGTTGGACGGTGTCCTCAAGCGTGGCCTGTGCCCCTCCCCACCGGGCAGCTCCGGCTGGAGGGCACTCACCGGGAGCCTCCGCCTGGCAGGTGCCCCTGAGCCGCCCCTCTCCCTGGGGCCAGGGGTCAGAGTGGGTGCTGGGCGCCTGCGGGAGGGGAGTGAGAGCTGCCTGCCCTGTGGACGAGGTGAGGGGCCGGGGGCCAGCGTGCCCCGGGGGGCCCGGCAGGACAGTGGGTAGGAAGTGACTCAAAAGGGCAGCTGGACAAGAGCAGGGTCCCTGGACCTCGAGCTGCACCTGAGAACCACGAGCTGGAGGACACAGGGCGGGGAGCGGGTGGGCCTCCGCAGCGGCAATCGGGCCGAGGACGGGCCTGCGGGGTACCCCCTGCACCCCTCCACCACCACGCCTGCCCCCCAGCCACTGGGGGTGCCGGCTGCCCCTCCCCAGGACCCGCCCACCTGGACAGCCTCCCTCCCAAGGCCCCCCGCCCTCACAATGGCAGCTCCACTAGGGCGCATGGCCAGAGCTCTGGCACGGACGGGTCCCAGGCTCTCCCAGCAGGCCCCCAGCCCACGTGCACCCCTCCAGCAGCAGTGGGACCAGCTGCAGCACAGGGCAGGGCCTCGGGTGACGACGCACCTCCGGGATCCCAGCCAGCCTCACGTGCGTTCACGGCAGCGTCCCGGGGGTCAGGGAGCCCGCATGTCCTGCCTCAAAGAGTGAGAAAGCCCAGGACCCCTGCCTGGCGGCAGCTTTTGTTTTCAATGGACATGAAATGCGGCGCCTCCACAAGGAAGGCCCCTGAGGTTGGCAGAGGCAGTGAGGCGGCAGGTAGCCCCTGCATCGCATGAGAAGGGGGCTCCGTGGGCTCTGGTTGGCCAGGCCGGGGACACCGCTGAGGCTTCCCCAGGACACAGGGCCGCGGGTCTCGGGTCGGCAGCCAGGCCAGCCTTGACTCCCGTCTCGGGCTGCCCCAGGGAGCCCTGCTCGGGCTGCAGGCTGGGGACCCCTCCTGCGTTGTGAGGACATCCTCTTCTCCACCCCACAACAGCTGTGAGGATGAAGCCGGTGGGGCACGAGGGAGGCGGCACGTGAGTGAGCTGCTGCTTCCTTCAGTCGGGACGCCAGCCGAGGGCTGATCTCAGCACAGACCACCCCCTCGCCCTGTCGTGGCTCTGATGCTGGTGGCCAGCGATAAACCCCAGGAAGAACTTGGCCAGGGGGTGCGGGGTAGGGCGGTAGTTTCAGAAACGAGGACACAGGGCCTCTGGGAGGCACGTGGGCTCTGAGGGCAGGTGCCAGGCTGCTGGTCCCCACAGATGCCCCTGCCCCAGCAGGGCTGGCAGGTGGGCAGGGTGAGGGCCAGGACACAGGCCGGGTGGGCGGGTCGGCTGTGCGCCGCGGTGCCTGAGACAGCTGGCCTGGGGGGCTTGGATGGCGTCCTCCCCAGGTGGTGGGGGGTCCCAGGGATGCTCAGCCCCCGGGCCTGCCTGGGGGCCAAAGAGTGGGGCCCAGGAACAGGCTCTGGGGTCTCTGGGGACTGTGGCTGTTCTCTCGGGAGCAAGGGGCACAGTGGGTTTAGTCTTTGGGTACGGAGCGGGGGAGGTGACATGGCTCCACCTCCAGCACCTGAAGGACCTTAGTGACCAGTCAGCTTGAGGCCCAGGGTCTTTGTCCCAGAGGGGAGAGGCCTGGGGACTTGCCAGAAAGCGGGAACAGTGCAGGGCAGATGTGGGCCTGGCACGGTCAGGCCTGCGGGGACTCGGACCCTCGGCCGTGCGGGAGCCCTGCCCTCCCTCTGGATCACCTGTCTGGGCTGTGAGTGAAGCTAGTGAATGGTGGCCCCCACGACTCACGCCCCAGCCCCAGAAGCTATGAGTGTGTGTACTGAGGAAACAGGTCTTCACGGCTGCAACTAAGGGGAGGCCCCTGAGCACCCTTCATCCTGGTTCCCTGCTGCGTCCAGCTCCAAGGCAAGGGTCGTGGTGAGCGGACAGGGAGGGGGAGGCGAGCCACGAGCCACAGGGGGCGCGGCCTTGGAGACGGGTGGGCACAGGAGGGCTGCTGCACTGAGCCCAGCGCACAGGCACCCCCGGGGCTGACCGAGCGGCCAGAGCCACATCCTCGGGGCCTCCAGTTCCCTGACCTCCGACCCCTGGTCGGAGCGACGTTTTCTGGGGGCAATGTTCTCCGGCCTGGGTCGCTGGTCATGGTGGCTGAGATCACCATGCACCTCCAAGAGCTCAGGCTGGGAGGGCGTGGCCCTGCGCTAAGCAGCCACGGGCACCCTAGTGGGGGACAGGCCCTGAGTGGCCGCACAGCAAGGCAGCTGGCCCCGGCCCCCCTGCCCACTGCCCCCACCACCACAGGTCAGCACCAGGACGGGGGTGGGGCGGGCACATGCGGTGGGCAGATCCGGCCGGGAGATGCTCCTGCCTTGGCTGCCAGGCCAGCTCAATCCAGGAGGCTCTGCAGGACGCCAGGGCCATGCCTGCAGCTGGCTCACCTGCACTCATCCACTTATTCCACTGTTTATGGAGCCCCTCCCTTCAGCCCCCCTGAGGTTTGGGGGACACACTGTTCACAGGCGTCCATGCAGCAGGGTGAGGGGTGGTGTGGGGGCAGCAGGGACCCTGACCCCAGCGAGTCTGCGGGAGGCTCAGTCCCAAGTGCTAGACCCCCACTGGGTCAGAGCGCAGGGGCCTCTACCTGGACACTGGCATCTGGGCCTCCAAGGCTGGGACCCCCAGGGTAGGTGAGTCCTGGTGTGACTGCACCCCTGTGCCGGGGCAGGTGGGTCTCCCGTCCCTGGGGCAGGTGGGTACTTGCCGCCCTCTGGGAGGCTGTGAGGACAACACCAGCCCAGCCCGGTGAGGATTGGCCAGACGCAGCAGCCGGAGGGAATGGGGCCAGATCACCATCCTCACCAGGGATCCCGCGGGCCTCCGGGTCGGCCCCTCTGCCCTCTCCCCTGGGGGCTGCTGCTGAGAGATTTTAGAAATTCTGGTCCAGCTCTCACATCCATACATGACTACTGGAAAGACCGTAGCTTTGACTATTCAGACCTTTGTCAGCAAAGTGACATCTCTGCATTTTCATACACCATCTAGGTTTCTCAGAGCTTTCCTTCTAAGGGGAAAGCATCTTAATTTCATGGCTGCAGTCACAGTCCACAGTGATTTTGGAGCCCAAGAAAAGAAAATCTGTCACTCTTTCCATTTTTTCCCCATCTATTTGCCATGACATGCATGGATATTAGAGTCAGACCATAAAGAAGACTGAGCGCCAAAGGGTTGATGCTTCTGAACTGTGGTGTGGAGAAGACTCTTGAGAGTCCCTTGGACTGTAAGGAGACCAAACAAGTCCATCCTAAAGGAACTCAATCCTGAATATTCATTGGAAGGGCCGAAGCTGATGCTGAAGCTGCAATACTTTGGCCACCTGATGCAAAGAGCTGAATCTTTAGAAAAGACCCTGATGCTGGGAAAGATTGAGGGAAGGAGGAGAAGGGGACGACAGAGGATGAGATGGTTGGATGGCATCACTGACTCGATGGACATGAGTTTGAGTAAACTCCAGGAGTTGGTGATGGACAGGGAGGCCTGGCGTGCTGCAGTCCATGGGGTCACAAAGGGTCGGACATGACTGAGCGACTGAACAACAGCAACAAGTTTGCCGTGACGTAATGAGACCAGATGCCATGATTTTCGTTTCCTGAATGTTGAGTTTTAAGCCAGATTTTTCACTCTCCTCTTTCACCCTCACCAAGAGGCTCCTCAGTTCCTCTTCACTTTCTGCCGTTAGAGTGGTAACATCTGCATGTCTGAGGTTATTGGTATTTCTCCCGGCAACCTTGATTCCAGCTTGGGCTTCATCCGGCCCAGCATTTCAGATGATGCATAGAAGTTAATTAAGCAGGGTGACAATGTACAGTCTTGACAAACTCCTTTCCCAATTTTGAACCAGTCCATTGTTCCATGTCTGGTTCTAACTGTTGCTTCTTGACCTGCAAACAGGTTTCTCAGGAGGCAGGTCAAGTGGTCTGGTATTTTCATCTCTTCAAGAATGTTCCACAGTTTGTTGTGATCCACACAATCAAAGGCTCTAGCATAGTCAATGAAGCAGAAGTAGATATTTTTCTGGATCTCCATGGCTTTTTCTATGATCCAGTGCATGTTGGCAATTTGATCTCTGATTCTTCTGCCTTTTCTAAATCCAGCTTGTACGTCTGGAATTTCTTGGTTCACATACTACTGAAGCCTAACTTGAAAGATTTTGAGCATGAACCTGCTCGCATGGGAAATGAGCACAATTTGAACATTCTTTGGCATTGCATTTCTCTGGGGTTGGAATGCAAACAACTTTTCCAGTCCTGTGGTCCCTGCTGAGTTTTCCAAATTTGCTGGCATATTGAGTACAGCATTTTACCAGTATGAAGTTTTAGGTTTTAAACTAGCTCAGCTGAAATCCTATCAGCTCCACTAGCTTTGTTCGTAATAATGCTTCCTAAGACCTACTTGACCTCACACTCCAGGATGTCTGGCTCTAGGTGAGTGATCACACCATCATGGTTATCTGGGTCATTAAGATCCTCTTTGTATAGTTTTTCTGTGTATTCTTGCCGCCTCTTCTTAATCTATTTTGCGTCTGTTAGGCTCTTGCTGATTCTTTCCTCTATTGTGCCGATCTTTGCATGAAACATTCCCTTGATAGCTCTAATTTTCTTGAAGAGATCTCTAGTCTTTCTCATTCTATTGTTTTCTTCTATTTCTATTATAAAGAAATGGAGTAGCCCTCACAGCCAACAAAAGGGCCCGAAATGCAGTACTTGGGTACAGTCTCAAAAATGACAGAATGATCTCTGTTTCCAGGGCAAATCATTCAGTATCACAGTAATCCAAGTCTATGCCCCAACCACTAATGCCGAAGAAGCTGAATTTGAATGGTTCTATCATGACCTACAAGACCTTCTAGAACTAACACCAAAAAAGATGTCCTTTTCATCATAGGGGACTAGAATGCAAAAGTAGGAAGTCAAGAGATACTTGGAGTAACAGGCAAGTTTGGCCTTGGAGTACAAGATGAAGCAGGGCAAAGCTAACAGAGTTTTGCCAAGAGAACACACTGGTCACAGAAAACACCCTCTTCCAACACCACAAGAGATGCCTCTACATCTGGATATCACCAGTGGTCAATGCTGAGGTCAGATCGATTTCTTCTTTGCAGACGAAGATGGAGAATCTCTATATAGTCAGCAAAAACAAGACCTGGAGCTGACTGTGCCTCAGATTGGTTCAGTTCAGTTCAATTGCTCAGTCTTGCCTGACTCTGCAGTCCCATGGACTGTAGCCTCCCTGTCCATCACTAACTCCCGGGGTTTACTCAAACTCACATCCATTGAGTCAGTGATGCCATCCAAACATCTCATCCTCTGTCGTCCCCTTTTCCTCCTGTCTTCAATCTTTCCCAGCATCAAGATCTTTTCTAATGAGTTAGTCATGTGGCCAAAGTACTGGAGCTTCAGCTTCAGCATCAGTCCTTCCAATGAATATTCAGAACTGATTTCCTTTAGGATGGACTGGTTGGATCTCCTTGCAGGCCAAGGGACTCTCAAGAGTCTTCTCCAACACCACAGTTCAAAAGCATCAAATCTTCAGCGTTCAGCTTTCTTCACAGTCCAACTCTCACATCCATACATGACTACTGGAAAAACCATAGCCTTGACTAGATGGATCTTTGTTGGCAAAGTAATGTCTCTGCTTTTTAATATGCTGTCTAGGTTGGTCATAACTTTCCTTCCAAGGAGCAAGCATCTTTTAATTTCATGGCTGCAGTCACCATTTGCAGTGATTTTGGAGCCCCCCAAAATAAAGTCTGTTACTGTTTCTACTGTTTCTCCATCTATTTTCCATGAAGTGATGGGACCAGATGCCATGATCTTAGTTTTCTGAACGTTGAGGTTTAAGCCAACTTTTTCACTCTCCTCTTTCACTTTCATCAAGAGGCTTTTTAGTTCCTCTTCACTTTTTGCCATAAGGGTGGTGTCATCCGCATATCTGAAGTTATTGATATTTCTCCCAGCAATCTTGATTCTAGCTTGTGCTTCTTCCAGCCCAGCATTTCTCATGATGTACTCTGCATATAAGTTAAATAAGCAGGGTGACAATATACAGCCTTGATGTACTCTTTTCCCTATTTGGAACCAGTCTATTGTTCCATGTCCAGTTCTAACTGTTGCTTCCTGACCTGTATACAGATTTCTCAAGAAGTAGATCAGGTGGTCTGGTATTCCCATCTCTTTAAGAATTTTCCACAGTTTGTTGTGATCCACACAGTCAAAGGCTTTGGCATAGTCAATAAAGCAGAAGTAGGTGTTTTTCTGGAACTCTCTTTCTTTTTCTATGATCCAGTGGATGTTGGCAATTTGATCTCTGGTTCCTCTGCCTTTTCTAAATCCAGCTTGAACATCTGGAAGTTCATGGTTCACGTACTGTTGAAGTGGCTCATATCATAAGCTCCTTATTGCAGAATTCAGGCTTAAATTGAAGAAAGTAGGGAAAACCACTACACCGTTCAGGTATGACTTAAGTCAAATCCCTTATGATTATATAGTGGACATGGTGAATAAATTCAAGGGATTAGGTCTGGTAGACAGAGTGCCTGAAGAACTATGGACAGAGATTCATAATACTGTACCGGGGGCAAGACCAAAATCATCCCAAAGAAAAAGAAATTCAAGAAGCCAAAGTGATTGTCTGAGGAGGCCTTACAAATAGTTGAGAAAAGAAGAGAAGCTAAAGGCAAAGGAGAAAGGGAAAGACAAAAATGAAAGTGTTAGTCGTTCAGTCGTGTCCAACTCTGTGGCCCCATGGACTGTAGCCTGCCAGGCTCCTCTGTCCATGGAGTTCTCCAGGCCAGAAGACTGGAGTGAGTTGCCATTCCCTTCTCCAAGGGATCTTCCTGACCCAGGAATCAAACACATCTCCTGCATTGTAGACAAGATTCCTTACCATTTAAGCCATCGGGGAAGCCCAAAGGGAAAGATATGCCCAACTGAATGCAGAGTTCCAGAGAATAACGAGGAAAGCCTTCTTATGTGAATGTCGTCGCGGAGGTCTAGAGGGAAATCTGAGCTCCTGGGTGGGGGTGGGCCCACTGGGCCTTGTAGGAGAGAGAGCAGCTCAACGCCGCCAGGCACGGGGGCAGCCATGGGCATCGCTGAGGATAGACAGCTGCGGGCGCACCTTGACTGTTGGCCGGCTCGTGGCCTCTGCTGCCTTCAGCCCCGTGGTCAGGCTGAGGTCCACCCTCGACCTGAGAACAGACTTAGGGCTTTTCAGGGACTCTAAAGTTGAGACTGCCATGCCTGGCTGCCCACTCCGAGCCCACTGGCAATGCCATCATGGGCCGGGGTCCCCAGGGCTTCTCACCAGAGCTGCACGACATCTGATGAGGGGATTCCAGCAAGATGAAGCACATGGCAGGGCTGGGGGCTCCCACACCCATCCAGCCCCTGCACTCTGAGCCCCAGGCAGCTCCAGCTGGGCCCACACTTGGGGCCACTCCTCTGTGGGGTGTGTGGGAGCCTCCATGTTTCTCACGTGACCTCAGATCTCACCTGCCCACTCGTTACAGAACGTCAGCCCCTTGCACACCTGTGCTCACAGCAGCGCTACAGTTGCCAACAGGAGGCAACTCAGTGTTTAGCTGTGGGTGAGTGGATCCACAAAACGTGGTCCATCCACCTGTGGAATAGTACTCAGCCTTTAAGAGGAAGGAAACCCTGACACAAGCTGCAACCTGGATGGACCTCGAGGACACGCTGCTCAGAGAAATAACCCAGTCACAGAGGACAGATGCTGTCTGGCTCCACTCACAGGAGGTCCCTGGAGGCGTCACAGCCATAGACACAGGAAGTGGACGGAGGGGGCAGGGGCTGGCGGAGCGGGAGGGGAGCGGGCATTCAGTGGGGACAGAGGGTCTGTTTGGAAAGGTGAGGAATTTCTGGAGGAGATGTTGGTGACGGTTGCACAGGATGTGAACATACTCAGCGCTGCTGAAACCTCGTTCACAAACGGTTAAGATGGCAGGCTTTATGTTGTGTGCATTTTGCCACGTTTTTAAAAAAATAACTTAAAAAATCAACCCTCTGGGCAGCATAATCTATCGAAAGGAAGGCAGGACACCTCCTGGACAGAATAGCAGGGTCAGGGAGAAGCTGTGTCTGGGCCGCTCCCAGCACAGATCTGGCCTCTGCCCACCCTCCGCACCAAAGGACTTGACCTGTGGCTCCAGACCAGGAGGACTTGGATTTCCTGGGGGCTGCGTGGACACACGTTCCGCTGACCGGGGCTGGAACCATTCTCTCCTTTTCTTGTGCTGCGGACGTTGATGAAGCCCCGCGTGCACACACGCAGGGCACTGCTGTCTGCCCGAACCCCACAGACCGACCTGGGGTTGCGTGGGGAGGGGCCAGGTGGCCACTGCTTCCTGAGGGGATCTGAGGACGGGCTGGCACAGGCAGCTGGCTGCCCTCGGGAGCTCATGGGGGTCTCTCAGCCCAGGGCCGGCACCTCCCGCTGGGAGCTGGATTCTCCTGGCCCACGTCGATCTGCGGGTTCTCTGGCCCACAGCTGTGCCCTCAGCTCTGGGCCAGTGAAAGCAGGGCTCTTCCCAGCAAAGGAGAGACCTACTGGGGCCTCCCTTTCCCCAGTAAAACAAAGGTTCCAGGCCAGAGAGGAAGGAAGGGAACACAGCTCAGAATGTGGCCAAGCCCCAGGCTGCCTGCAGGTAGACCAGACGTCTCATGGCCGCTGCTCCCACTTTATAGGGGGCTGCTGGGGGTGAGAAACACTGGTGTTGGGGCCTGCAGGTGCCCCACTCTTAAAGACCCCCCCACCCCTGGCAAATCAGGCCCTCTGCCCAGCAGCGCTCCCATCACACGGGGAGGCCAGGCTTCCCAGACGGCGGTGGGTGCTCCTTACACGGCAGCCCTGGGCACAGGGCTGCCCGGGGCAGGCTGTTCACCAGGACACTGAGGCCACGTCCAGGCCTGTGCAGGAGGGAGGGGGACCTGTCTTCAGCGATGTGGGCCCAGCCCTGGAGGGCAGGGCGGCAGCCACCTTCAGGCCGGGCCAGGCCGCCTCGAGCTGCCTAAGTGCCTGATCTTCTGGCTTCAGGGACGCGGGCCCAGCCTGCTGCCCCTGGGGACACCACCTTCCTGGGGCCACAGACACGGGCCTGGGGGTGGGGCTCGGGGACCTGAGAACATGGCCTGCCTCCCGGACTCACCGCTGGGGACCAGAGGGTCAGCCCGCACTCGGGTTATGGCTGTCCCATCCCGGGGGGACACTGGGCCCCGGGCAGTGACCCTGCAGCCCCCGGCGCCTCAGTGAGGGGGTGCCTGTGGGTGGGGGATCGGCCCCCATAGCTTTACGCCCTCTGTCCCTTCAGGGCACCATGGGCAGGATGGTGGCATCAGCCCAGCCCACAGGTGACCAAGCCCACAGGTAGGGCTTGGAGAGCAGGAGACTCCCACCCCCCTTCACCCTCGAGGACAGAGCCCGGTGCTGGGGGGTCCGCAGGAGGCAGGGAGGCCAGGAATGGATGTGCATGGAGCCCCAGGTGTGCTGGGCACCCCCCACCTGCTCTCGGGGCTCCCTCAGCCTCGGGGCGGCCCAGCACAGACGCAGCCTCCTTCCGCCACGAAAGGCCTCAGAGGTGTCAGCGGGTTTGGTGGGAAAGTGCCGGAGGCTGGGAGCTGTCCTGCTCTCCCCAGCAGTGGGGCGGAGGCCACACGGATGCTTCTTGTTTGCACACAGGGCTGGCCCGGCTGCTTTATTTAGTTTTGAGATTTATGGGGTTTTAATTAAGTCCTATCTAATGATGCAGTTACTGATCAGCACCCAGAGTGGGGAATGTCTGAGAGACAGAGAGAAACAGGGACACAGAGGTGCTGAGCGGGAGAGCTGGAGGCTGCCTTGCTGGCCGGGTGTGTGGGTGGGAAGGTGGGCAGGCCGGATGAGGCCTTCTGGCCGCTCTCTGGTCTCAGCCCAAAACAGGCTCCTGGGCTCTGGGGTCAGAGGTCAGAGGTTTGCAGCAGTGACATGGTGGGAGGGGCACGACGGGTACTGCACTGGCAATCAGCGGGCAGGGCCGTGGACCAGCCCGCCCAGAATCCCTCCTCCCTGCGTCCCACTCCGAGCTCCTGGCTGGAGAGTCAGGCCTGCACATGCGCCTCCCACAGAGGGCCCGGGGCAGGGTCTGGCCAAGAGGGGTCTGGTCCAGGGGGACACGTCAGGGTGAGTCTGAGGGCCTGGGCTCAGCCCCTTTTCTCCTCAAGAAGACCTGGAGGACCCCCAGGCAACTGATAGCAGGTGCCAAGGGCTTGTGCACTGGTGTTCACAGCAGCCCAGGTGGGCAACCCGAGTGCCCATCGATGGGTGAATGGATGGACACACAAAATGCAGTCTGTCCATCGGTGGACATTGCTCAGCCTTAAAGGGGAGGGAAACCCTGACACAGGCTGCAGCGTGGCTGCACCTTGAGGACGGGATGCTCGGAGAAATAATCCAGGCACAGAAGGATGGATGCTGTCTGACTGCCCCACAGGAGGTCTCTGGGGGGGTCTCATCCACAGACACAGGAAGTGGACAGGGGGCCGGGGAATGGGGCCATGGGGGAGGGGAGTGAGTGTCCAGTGGGGACAGAGTATCTGTTTGGGAAGATGAACAGGTTCTGGGGATGATGGTGGGGAAGGTAACACAGCCAGGGGAATGTCTCAGTGTCCTGAGCTGTGCGCCTGGAAATGACTGACATGGAAAATTTTATATGATGTGTTTCTTACCATAGATAACAAGTTTTTAAGTTTTAATGGAGAGGGAAAGTGTTAAAGTAATAATGGAATATTTTCCCACAGTAAAAAATGAAAGTGCTCAGAAGAAAGGGACTCAGGGGCGACCCACCAAGAGAAATGGGAACCTCAAAACCTGGGCATGACTGAGTGATGCGCCAGGACCAAAGGGACTCCCAGAAGGGCTCTGGGTGGAGGTGGAAGGACGGCCCCCGGTGCCAGCCCCGCACAGAGCTGTCAGAGCCCCCTGGGCTCAGAGGCTGCCCTGGGCCACTGGGGTATCTGAGAGGTTCCAAGAGAGGTGGGGGCTGCACCACCGAACACCCTGCAGGGTGATTGTCTATCCACAGTCGCCCAGAACACCCTGCAGGTGATTGTCTATCCACAGTCACCCGGAACACCCTGTGGGGTGATTGTCTATTCACAGTCACCTGGAACACCCTGTGGAGTGATTGTCTATCCACAGTCGCCTGGAACACCCTGAGGGGTGATTGTCTATCCACAGTCGCCTGGAACACCCTGTGGAGTGATTGTCTATCCACAGTCGCCCAGAACACCCTGTGGGGTGATTGTCTATCCACAGTCGCCTGGAACACCCTGCAGGTGATTGTCTATCCACAGTTGCCTGGAACACCCTGCAGGTGATTGTCTATCCACAGTCCCCTGGAACACCCTGCAGGTGATTGTCTATCCACAGTCACCTGGAACACCCTGTGGAGTGATTGTCTATCCACAGTCGCCTGGAACACCCTGAGGGGTGATTGTCTATCCACAGTCGCCTGGAACACCCTGTGGAGTGATTGTCTATCCACAGTCGCCCAGAACACCCTGTGGGGTGATTGTCTATCCACAGTCGCCCAGAACACCCTGCAGGTGATTGTCTATTCACAGTCGCCTGGAACACCCTGTGGGGTGATTGTCTATCCACAGTCCCCTGGAACACCCTGCAGGTGATTGTCTATCCACAGTCGCCCAGAACACCCTGAGGGGTGATTGTCTATCCACAGTCGCCTGGAACACCCTGTGGGGTGATTGTCTATCCACAGTCACCCAGAACACCCTGCAGGTGATTGTCTATTCACAGTCACCAAGAACACCCTGTGGGGTGATTGTCTATCCACAGTTTCCCAGAACACCCTGAGGGGTGATTGTCTATCCACAGTCACCCAGAACACCCTGCAGGTGATTGTCTATTCACAGTCACCCGGAACACCCTGTGGAGTGATTGTCTATTCACAGTCACCCGGAACACCCTGTGGGGTGATTGTCTATCCACAGTCGCCTGGAACACCCTGAGGGGTGATTGTCTATTCACAGTCACCCGGAACACCCTGAGGGGTGATTGTCTATTCACAGTCACCAAGAACACCCTGTGGGGTGATTGTCTATCCACAGTCACCCGGAACACCCTGTGGGGTGATTGTCTATCCACAGTCGCCCAGAACACCCTGTGGGGTGATTGTCTATTCACAGTCACCCGGAACACCCTGTGGAGTGATTGTCTATTCACAGTCACCCGGAACCGAGGACAGCCGCACCCCCGGCAGCCAGGACAGAGCGCTCCACACTGGCGGCTTGATCAGCGGAAGTTCACTCGCTCGGTCCTGGAGGCGGGAAGTCCTGGGTCGAGGGCCTGCAGGGCTGCCCTCCAAGGCTCTAAAGGGAGGAGTGGCACGCTCTCAACCTCCGCTGTGGGGGTCTGCCCCGGTCTTCGGCATCCTCCGCATCCTTGGCATGTGGAAGCATCACCCCAACCTCTGCCTTCACCTTTTCATGGCGTCCGTGCTCCCTGGTGTGTGTCCGTCTCCACATTTCCCCCTTTTATAAACAATAATCGCACAGGAATAGGGCCCAGCCAATGACCTTATGTCACCTCTGAAAAGACCCATCTCTAAATAAGGTCACACTGGGAGGTACTCGGGGTTCGGATGCCAACACATGAATGTGGGGGGACATAGCTCACCCATGGCCCGGGGAGTAACCTACGCCCACCACAGTGGGAGGAACAAGCAATCCTGGTAAAACGACAGCACGGCAGCGCCCAGGCACAGAAAGAACGAGTTTCTGATACAACACGCACAAATCTCAAGTTCAAAGGGTTCCCCTTTCGTCTCTCAGCACGAATCATAAAAACAGGGGAGATGGAGAGGGAAACCAGAAGGACCTAGCAGAGTGCCGGGGGGCTCTGGACCTTTTGGGAGGGCAGACTCCTCAGGCCTCTCATTACCAAGGCCCCGTCACACCTCAGTCATAGACAGGCAGGGGAGAGGACAGCAGGGCCCACTTGGGCAGCTCCATGCCCACCGGTTACAGGACCAAGGAGCTGTGGTTGCTGTTTTTTAGTCGCCAAGTCGTGTCCGACTCTGTGACCCATGGGTATAGCACGCAGGCCTCCCCACCCCTCACCACCTCTGAGTCTGCCCAGGTTCACTGAGTCAGTGACGTCACCCAAACACCTCGTCCTCTGTCAGCCTCTTCTCCTTCCACCTTCCATCTTTCCCAACCGGGGTCTTTTCCAACAAGTCGGCTACTTAAATGCTTGAAGAAGTCTGAATTTCATCTGATACTTAGGCCAATTATTGCTCCAGCTCGAGGGCACCAAACAACCCTCGAGCTTGCCGGTCCTGGAAGAGTTCCCGCAGACGCGTGGATGCTGAGAAGCCAGCACAGGGGCGGGGGTGACACCCTGGGAGCGCTCGCTGCCAAACACCTCGGCCAAACAGAAGGAAGAGCTCGACCCATGTGAGCCACCATCAGAACTCCGGACACGCGGGCTTCGTGGCCAGCGGGCCGCTCACCTTGCCTACTACCACCCCTGGCCCCCATGTCTGCAGCGACCGAGGCCTCCGATGGGCTCCAGGCAGTGGCTGGAGCTGACCCTGGATGGCCTCTGGGGAAGCGCCAGAAGGGACAGCTGTCCCCCACCAGACCGAGCACCAGCCCTCCAGTTCAAAGGTGCAGCCAGCACCCAGCCCTGCTGGGAGCCTTTGACCAGCTTCTCAGTGAACTGTGCCAACGCTTCCTGCCGGAGGGGAAGGCAGGAGACCTTCCCATCCCTGGGTAAACTTCCGTGGCCTGGAGCTCAGCCCACCTCATGCCAAGAGGCCAAAGGACTGAGAGGCCTGTGGTTTGGCCAAGAGCTGCTGTTTGAGCGCTGGTCTTGTTGAGCCCAGATTTCAGACAGGAAGCCGCTGTGGGCCCTGGCATCTTTAGACGACACCGCACCCCCCACCCTGGAGACCCGAGACTGGTTTGCAGGAAAGGTCTTAAAAGCTGACGCTAAGCAGGGGGCACGCTGCCCCACCTCCCGGCTCTCTGTGCGGGGTCCCATCTTCAGGCAGAGGCAGGGTCGACTCTGCAGACTATAACGGAGGCAGTTCAGGCAGGGCTGAGGGGTGGGTGCCAGGGGGCCGAGGCCACACAGGGGTGGCGTCCAGGCCCCCGGGGAAGGGTCGGGCCGGGCACAGGGGCCACAGAGGGTCGCAGGAATCTCGGCCCATGGCCCACCCTGAAGCTGGAGCTGGAGCCCATGTCCAAGCAGGAAGAGGGAAGATGCGCTGATGGCTCACTGCCCTGGAGACGCCGGGAGCACCGGGAAGGCCAATTAGACAGGACACCACGGGCCCCAGGCCACTGCGGGGGCGCCTGCAACGCCAGGAAGTGAAGGCCCCCAATCTCCCTGGGGCCTTGATATATAGGCCTGCAGACACCAAGGGGGTTGGGCCTGGAAAATGCCCTACAACATCCCCCCCCTCGCCCCCAACGCCCCACCCGAGAGTGCAGGAGGAGGCAGCCTGGCTGCAGAGGGCGCAGTCACGAGGCAGAAAGAACGTGTGAGGCTGGTCGTGGGGCCTGGCTCAGAGGCTGGCAGATAGCACCCCAATTCCGGAAGAGGGGGATTCGGGGCTTAGAAGTGCTCCCGAAGAACAGGGCAGGCGCTTTCTGCTGCAGGACCAGGCCGGGAGGGCGGGGAGGGGACCTGGGGCAGCCCCGGCCTCACCCCCAGCGCCCCATCTCCCGGCAGCCCAGCCTGGGTCTCGGGGGTCAGCTTGGTGGGGTGCTGCCTACACAGAGGCGTGATCCCCAAGGCTGCTGGCGCATCTCGGCTGGCTTAGATGTCTGTCAGATGAAGAGATAGTCGACCCAACCCCGCTCAAGACTGTGCCTGGACAGAGCTGCTTCACCCTGGGCTGGGGTCTCTGAGCCGCTGGTCACACCCCGCAGCCGTGCAGGGGGTGGGCTTTCAGTGGGAACGCCAACAGGCGACGGCCCCAAAGCCCGTGGCCCCTGAGCGCCCTGTCCGCTCCTCCTGGAGGCTGCTTCCCAGGGCGACTGAACTACAGTGTTGTTGCTGACTGTCTCCAGTCCTGGAGGCTGGAACCCCAGACCCAGGCGGGGGCAGGGCTGGCCCTCCTGAGGCCTCTATCCCGGGCATGCAGACGGCGTCTCCTCCCCTCGTTCTCACGTGGCCCTTCCTCTGTGTGTCTGTGTCCTGACCTCCTTGTAAGGATGTCCTCCTGTGAGGTCGGGGTCCACTCTGGTGACCTCACTTTACCTTCTGCCTCGCTTAGTCAGTCGCTCAGCCATTTCTTTGACTCTTGCGACCCCATGGACTGTAGCCTACCAGGTTCCACTGTCCATGGGATTTCCCTGGCAAGAAAACTGAAGTGGGTTGCCATTGCTTTCTCCAGGGGATCTGCCCAACCCAGGGGTTGAACCTGGGTCTCCTGCATTGGCAGGCGGGTTCTCTGCCACTGAGACACCAGGGAAGCCCCCGTTTCACGTTAACCCATCTTATCTCCAAATACTCACATCTGGGGGCTGGGCTCAGGATTCCTGTTTATGACCTGGGGACACAGCTCAGCCCGAGACAGCCTGCAAGGACAAAGGGGGACCGTGAACCCCTGCCCAGAGAGGAAATTCTGAGCTTCTCTCCAGGACCAGCAGGTGGCAGGGGGGAGGGGCGGGGGGGGGGGCAGTGGCCAGAAGAGCCTTAAAGAGACGGGATCTGATTCGACCCCATGAGCAAAGTCTTGAGGGCGCCTCAAGGCTCTCAAAGCTGGGTCATGCCCCTGGGTCCCTGCTCCGCCCTCCCGGTCACAGGCTGTGGGCTCGGCCCGGCCAGCTGAGTCCAGAGTGGGACTGACCACACGGGAGATGAGGGGCTCAGGGCCACTCCAGCCTGGCCGGCGGCTCCTCTCGCCCTCACCCTCAGCTGAGACCCGGGCACCCCGCCGCGTGTTCCCGGTGCTCCTGCTGGGGCCCGAGGGGCACGCTGGACGGCACAGGACACACTCACCAGGCCTTCCATGGGGTGATTCTAAAGCCCCAGCACTAAATCTGATGTTTGCTGCCTTTTTTGATCAATATCTCTTAACAAATGAGTAATAGTTCCTTCTAGTCTTGTTGTTCAGTCGCTGTTATGTCCTACTCTTTGAAACCCACTGGACTGCAGCATGCCAGGCTCCCCTGTCCTTCACCAACTCCTGGAACTTGCTCAACTCATGTCCATTGAGTCAGTGATGCCATCTAACCATCTCATCCTCTGTCGTCCCCTTCTCCTCCCGCCTTCAATCTTTCCCAGCGTCAGGTCTTTTCCAATGAGTCAGCTCTTCGCATCAGGTGGCCAAAGTATTGCAGCTTCAGCTTCAGCATCAGTCTTCCAGTGAATATTCAGGACTGATTTCCTTTAGGGTGGACTGGTTGGATCTCCTTGCAGTCCAAGGGACTCTCAAGAGTCTTCTCCAACACCACAGTTCAAAAGCATCAATTCTTTGGTTCTCAGCCTTCTTTATGGTCCAGCTCTCACATCCATACATGACCACTGGAAAAATCATAGCTCTGACTGTACAGATCTTTGTCAGCAAAGTGATGTTTCTTCTTTTTAGTACTCTGTCTGGGTTGGTCATAGCTTTTCTTCCAAGGAGCAAGTGTCTTTTAATTTCATGGCTGCAGTCATCATCCACAGTGATTTTGGAGCCCAGGAAAATAAAATCTGTCACTGCTTCCACTTTTTCCTCATCTGTTTGCCATGAAGTAATGGGACCAGATGCCATAATTGTAGTTTTTGAATGTTGAGTTTTAAGGCAGCTCTTCACTCTCCTTTACCCTGATCCAGAGGCTCCTTTAGTTCCTCTTCACTTTCTGCCACAGGATGGTATCACCTGCGTATCTGAGGTTGTTGATATTTCTTGCAGCAATCTTGATTCCTTAGGAAGCATCACTACAAACAAAGCTAGTGGAGGAGATGGAAATACGGCTGAGCTATTTCAAATTCTAAAAGATGATGCTGTGAAAGTGCTGCACTCAATATACCAGCAAATTTGGAAAACTCAGCAGTGGCCACAGGACTGGAAAAGGTCAGTTTTCATTCCAATCCCAAATAAGGTCAATGCAAAGTATGTTCAAACTACTGCACGTTTACACTCATTTCACACGCTAGCAAGGTCATGCTCAAAGTCCTTCAAGCTAGGCTTCAACAGTGCATGAACTGAGAAATTCAAGCTGTGGAAGCTGGATTTGGAAAAGGCAGAGGAACCAGAGATCAGATTGCCAGCATCCATTGGATCCTAGAAAAAGCAAGGGAATTCCAGAAAAACAGCTACTTCTGCTTCATCGACTACACTAAAGCCTTTGCTCGTGTGGATCACAACAAACTGTGGAAAATTCTTCAAGAGATGGGAACACCAGACCACCTTACTGTCTCCTGAGAAACTCACATGCAGGTAAAGAAGCAACAGTTAGAATCGGACATGGAACAGACTGGTTCCAAAAGCATACCTCAAGGCTGTATATCGTCACCTTGCGTATTTAACTTACATGTAGAGTATATCATATGAAACGCTGAGCTGGATGAATCACAAGCTGGAATCAAGATTGCCAGGAGAAATATCAATAACCTCAGATATGCAGATGACACCACCATAATGGCAGAAAGCAAAGAGGAACTAAAGAGCCTCTCGATAAAGGTGAAAGAGGAGAGTGAAAAAGCTGGATTAAAACTTAACATTCAAAAAACAAAGATCATGGCATCCAGTCCCATGATTTCATGGCAAATAGATGGGGAGAAAATGGAAACAGAGACAGACTTTATTTTCTTGGGCTCTAAAATCACTGTGGATGGTGACTACAGTCATGAAATTTAAAAGACACTTGCTCCTTGAAAGAAAAGCTATGATAAACCTAGACAGTGTATTAAAAAAGCAGAGACGTCATTTGGCCAACAAAGGTGTGTATAGTCAAAGCCATGGTTTCTCCAGTAGTCATGTATGGATGTGAGAGCTGGACCATAAAGAAGGTTGAGCGCCAAAGAATTAATGCGTTTGAACTGTGGCTCTGGAGAAGACTCTTGAAAGTCTCTTGGAGAGCAAGGAGATGCAACCAGTCAATCCTAAAGGAAATCAGTCCTGAATATTCATTGGAAGGACTGATGCTGAAGCTGAAGCTCCAATACTTTGGCCACCTGTGTGAAGAGCCGACTCATTGGAGAAGACCCTGATGCTGGGAAAGATTGAGGGCAAGAGGAGAAGGGGACAACAGAGGATGAGATGGTTGGATGGCATCACTGATTCAGTAGACATGAGTCTGAGCAAGCTCCAGGAGATGGTGAAGGACAGGCAAGCCCAGTGTGCTGCAATCCATGGGGTCACAGAGTCAGACATGACTGGGCAACTGGACAACAACAACCCTCCCACACGTCTGTGACCTGGGTGGGCCATTTGCAGGGGCTTTGGAGGGGGGGGCCCTGTTCCCCAGAGCTCTTGCCGGGAAGCACCCATTTACCAAAGGCGTCACACTGGGCCCCGCAGGCGGTGGGGAACATCTACCATCTCATGCCTTTCCCCTGTCACAGCTCTGTGCGAGAGCCTGGTGGGCAGGCCGAGGCAGTCGCCCCCAGAGCAGAGGGGCAGGGTCGCTGCCCACTGGTGTCCCGGCGGAGAGCAGACCCTCAGAGCCCTCACCAAAAAATGGGGGTGGGGGCAGAAATAGATGACCTGAGAAAAGCAAGGTGATGAACCGATACCACCCCCTGGGCTCCCCAGGTGGTGCTAATAGTGAAGAAGCCACCTGCCAACACGGGAGACGTAAGAGGTGCGGGTTCAGCCCCTACGTGGAGAAGGTCCCCTGGAGGAGGGCATGGCTGCACACTCCAGGATTCCTGCCTGGGAAATTCCACGGACAGAGGAGCCTGGAGGGGCCTGGAAGGCTACTGTCCAGTCACAGAGTCAGACACACCTGAAGTGACTTAGCGCCCACCACCTTCCACCCTTCCCTGCCCGCGCTGGGGTCCGGGGGGAGCCTGGGGTCACCGAGGCGTGCGTGCATATGTTCAGCTATTCTCTGGTTCATTTGTCCGGCGTGGGTGGGGCGGAGGCGGCCCCTGACTTCTCTGGGCCTGGGGCTGTTGCCTCCACGACCGTCTGCTGATGGTCATCAAAATATTTCTAAGCCGAAAACCTCCTTCCAAACAAAACCTCATGAAACCCGTGTGTCCAGAAGAGACAAGCCAGGGCTGTTGGGCTTACACTAGCAGGTCCAGAAGTGCAGGCCACCCCTGCCCGGTCACCTGGGAGCCCCCACTTCTCAGGGGCCCCAGAAGGCGGACGCTGGGCAGAGACTGAGGCCCCCCTGCCCCACAGGCCGCAGCTCCTGCCACCGACTCCTGTCCCGCAGGCCCCAGGGCTGGCGCTGCCGGGCGGGGCTAGCGTCCACCTCCAGAGCTCACGGCCCCCACAGCCAGGCTGGGCACAGGAAGAGCTCAGAGCCTGAGGTAGGTGCAGGGGTGGGTCCGAGGCTCCCAAAACCCCGCCGTGGCCATGCAGCTGGGCGGGCAGCCCCCATTGCCTTAGCGAACTTCTGCTCCAGGGAGGGACGTAGCAGCTCCAAGGCGAACCCAGGCCCACTGACCGCCCAGGAGTCCACAGGGCAGGGCCAGCAGCTGTGTGAGCTCCTGGGGTCACCGGGAGCCAGGACCCGCGCTGGGGCTGCTGCTGCAGGATCCTGACCTGGTGTCCGTCAGGGATGGGCCGGGAGGGAGCCGTCCAGCCGAGGAGAGGGCAGTGGATGGAGCGGGGGGCCTGGGTCTGCCCTGGGCAAGCCCGCTGGCCCCGGGGCAGCTTCTCCCAGCAGCCATCCATCATTCAGGCGTTAATGTGGCAGACAGGTGTCTGGGGTAAAGGGTACTAGGGGCCGTCCCAGGGGGTCAGCACCCTCCTCTTAGGCCTCCAACAATGCCCACAGATGATGCTGTGCTCAAGGGTCCTCAGCCCAGGCGCCCGGGCACCCGGCCGCCTCCCAGCCTCAGGGTCCCTGGCCACCAGCCTTGCCCTCGGCCACAAACAGTCAGATGGCCCCTCCCCAGAATTCCCACTCTGGCAGCTCAGCCAGCTCACAAAGCAGCTCCCCAACACACGCAGGAGGGTGGACACATACAGGCGAGTGGACACGTGACACATGCGGGCAAGCGGACACGCAACATACATGGGCAGGTGGACACACGTGGACACGTGTGGGCAAGTGGACCCACGCAGACACACGTGGGCAGGTGGACACACGCGGACACGCGTGGGCAGGTGAACACGTGGACACACACAGGGCTGCCTCCAGCCCAGGTCCCCAGAGCCCCCTGCAGCTCCGTCAGGTTGGTCTGAAGGGTCTGGCGGCCCTGCCAAATGCTTTACGGCGGCCCGGGCGGACCCATAAGGTCACTGTCTGTCATTTTGGCAGCAGGTGGGACGTGGTTCAGGACCAGGCTTGTGTCTATTTCCCCCAGGAGGAAGTGCATTTCACACGCATGTATGCAAATGTTTGCATACTCACACACAGGTCACACAGGCAAACACACACTCACATGCGCACAAACAGGTGCAAACGCAGCTCAGTGGCTCCTTTTTCACAAATTCAGGCTCGGAGGGCCTCCCGCAGGGGTAGCCTCCAGCATCTCGAAGGCACAGAGAGGGCTTTGTGCACGCCAAGGGCGGGACAGGCATCCAAGCACAGCGCCCCCCCTCCCATGTCCCGCGTGCAGAGCCTGGTGGCCAGGCCCCATACACCCCCCTGGAAGTGGCCAGACCTGGGCTGTGCCCAGCAGCCCACCCAGGCCCCCAGCCACTACTGAAGCACACCAGCGCGCGTGTCTGCCCAAGTTTATTTTGGAAAGCAAAGAATCGAACAAAGGCTCAGAAAATAAATACCTGCAGAGAGAAAGTCAGCTCAGAAGGCGAGGCAGCTGAAGGGATCAGCGGGAAGGGGACGCGGGACGGTGGGGGCGGGCCCTCCCCTCACCCCCGCCCGGGGGCCACCCCGAGGGGCAAGGAGCGCCGGGCCCTGCGCTGGGTGGGCAGCTCGCACAGGGTGTCCTGGCACAGGCAGCTGTCAACGTGCGTGTAGGTGTAGCGGAGCGCGCCCCCGTCCGGGCACCGCAGCGTCACCTCCCGCTGGCTGGTGCGCTGCTCCCTGCAGCACGAGCACTTGTGGTCCAGGCCCTGAGCCTCGGCCGAGTACCTGGGGGAGGCAGGGTCAGGGTCCGCCGCCCGCTGGGGCGGGCACAGCCTCCCCCACCCGGCCCCCACCAGGCCCCGGCGCCCAGGACTCACATGGCAAAGGTCCCACAGGACCCAGAGCAGTCGTTCATGGAGACCAACGCGGTACAGCCATTGTGTGAAATCTCCCTCACGACGGGGATGGCAGCGCAGGGGACGCTGGTCTCATTGCGAGGGACGCCTGGGGAGAGAGGCAGAGGCTGGGAGGGGGTCTCCGCCTTCTGTGGCCCTCCTGCCCCCCTCACGACCTCCTCCTGCCTTCCCAACCGCCACCCACTCCAGGGCCCTCAAGCAAGCTGGGTCATCATGGGCTCCTGGAAGGGATTCAGGCTTCCTGGGCACCCCAGGTGATGTCCTCAAAGTCAGTGTCCAGCCAGGAGTGGCACAGAGGGGACGGGGCTCCCGGGGCACCATCCCCTTCCACCCCCTCCCCTCAAGGAGCCCAGAGGGAGCCCCCGCCAGGCCTGGGCCGCAGGGCCCACCCGCCCGAGGCCCACACTCACATTTCCTGCAGCAGCCATTGGGCATGAGCGTGATGGAGCCCTAGGGGGCAGGAGAGACAGTTGGGACCCCAGACCCCCCCGTAGTGACAGTGCCCCCTGCCAAGAGGGTGGAAGGGGCAGTTCCTGCAGAAGGGCCCAGAGCGGAGCCTGCAGCTGTTGCCACATCCTGCAATGGAGCCCAGCCTCCCAGGGACATCAGGGCCCCACTCCAGGAGTGACGGGCCTGCTCACCTGGACGCAGGTGCTGGGGTCAAAGTCGGGGCAGGTGATGTTGGAGATGGATGAGATGAGCTGGTTGTGTATCTTCACGCAGCTGAAGAAGGTACAGTTGTTCAGGGGGTCACTCTTCATGTCTCTGGGCTGCGGGTTGGGGTCGGGGGAGTTCTGTGTGAGGCCTGGTGGGAGCCCTCCAGGCTGCTCCCTGACCACCTTGCCAAGTGCAGCCCATAGGCCCAGAGCTGCAGAGCCAGTGACATAGGAGGGGCCCAGGGACCCGCGGCCCACAGTCCCCAGATGGTCCATGTCCCACAGCGGTGGCCTGACTTGGAGAAGCCACCCAGAGGGCCCAAAACCCCACGACAGGTGTCCTGACGGGAGGCAGGACGTTCTCGGCCCTGCGGGCAGGGGCGGGGGCGCACCTTCAGGACCAGGCTCTGCTGGCCAGGCCGGGTGATGATGCAGTGGGTCTGCTGGCACTTCTTGCAACACTCCCCGGGAGCGTCCACCAGCTCAAAGCCCTGCATGACACCGGGGGGTTGGCATGGGAAGAGGAAGGGCCGCTGGGGGTGAGGTGGGCGGGCCCAGCGCGCCGGGGCGTGGCGTGAGGTGGGCGGGCCCAGCGCGCCGGGGCGTGGCGTGAGGTGGGCGGGCCCAGTGCGCCGGGGCGTGGCGTGAGGTGGGCGGGCCCAGTGCGCCGGGGCGTGGCGTGAGGTAGGCGGGCCCAGCGCGCCCGGGCGGGGCTGCTCACCGGGCTGCACGTGGTGTTGCAGGGCACGTGGGTGCAGGCGATGACATTGAGCTGCGTGGCGTTGTCCCTGCGGTCCGTGCAGACGCAGTTCTGGCACTTGGATGAATAGACTGGAGAGCCGGGCTTTGGGCACAGGGAGGGCCGGTGAGGTGGGCCCACGCGGCGCCTCCCCTCCTCCAGGACACCGCCAAGCATCTGGCGAGCCTGACCATGAGCCTGCCCAGGACCCTGCCCCCAAAGCCCCTCTGCGCCCCCACACCGCTCCCCACGGCCAGCAGGGCTCACCTGGTACTCGGCGTGCTCCAGCACACACACGCCCTTGGGCACTTGGGAGAAAGAACCAGAACAAGGGTCAGACTGTTCTGCCGGACCCCGGGGCGGATGCACAGCCAGTGGACAGCGTGGGGGCATGGGGCTGGGTGCTTCCATCAGGCAGACCCTGAGCCCCCAGGCAGGGGCCCCTTCAGCTGTCCTCTGCCCCCCACACCCAGCTGGAGCCCTGCCCACCCTAGGCCTCGCTCCCACCTGGCCCGGCCCACCTACCACACGAGTACAGGGGGCAGCACCTCCCGGGCACAATCTCGCTCTTCACCTGGAAGCCCAGTGAGCACAGCGGGGGCTTCTCCCTGCACAGGCTAGCATTGCACTCTGCAGGCAGTGGGGACACGCCGGTGAGCTTGCAGACACTGCCCCAGGCAGGGCAGGCCCTGGGCCTGGGCCCCCTCAACCCCCGCCTGCCCAGCGCCCACGCCCCGCAGACACGCCTGAGGCCCCAGCCTCCCGGACCACGCAAGAGCCCGGCCACCGCGCGCCCTGCCGGTGGGGGCCTTACTGCAGGAGGTGACATTGCAGCAGGTGTTGGCAGGGTCCACCTCCGTGAACGGGTAGGTGCCATCCTCCTCGCACTCCAGCCGGGGCTCCAGCCGGCACATCTTGGGCTTGCAGATGATGCCGCTCCCACCTTCCAGGCAGATGCAGTCCTTGCAGTCGAACTCGAAGTGTTCCCCGTACTGCAGGGGATGGGGAGCAGGCCCCGGTCAGCGCAAGACAGCACTGTGCCGCGTGGCCCACGGAGCGGCCAGCGGGAAACCCCGAGCCCTCCCCACCTCCACGTGCCCGGGGCAGGCTCTGGGGAGCACACTCACACCACAGCTGGGACCTGCTCTGTGGGCCCACAGGCCTGGCGCGTGGTGGAGGCACCAGGTGTGTCTGCGGGGCTCACGCAGAGCAGAGCTAAAGAACCAGCCACATGCCAGAGACACGCATGCCACAGGGCAGACAGGCCGCAGGTGTAGCCAGAGCATCCGGGGCTAGTGGGCGGATGGGCGGGGCGGGCAGGCAGGCGCACAGAGGGGCGGGTGGATGGGCCCCGCACTGGCTCAACCTTCCAGGACTTCAGGGACTCATTACTCCGCCTCCGAGGGTCCCAGGTTTTCATCCACCCCATCCCGCCCCCCAAAATGCAGGGCTCATGGGAGGGCCTGGCCCCGGCGCCGAGGGGGTGCCCTACCTCTCTGGGCACGTTGTCGGGCCCCACGCAGCCTAGGAGAGAGAGGAGATAGGCCCTGTGAGCTCGGGCCCCTGCCACAGGCGCTGGGCTCAGCCCCGGGAAGGGGAGGGCAGAGGCTACGCGGTGGGCAGCCTACCGCACAGGTCCACGCAGACGTCAAAGCCAGGTGCGTAGCTGGTGGTGCCTTCGGGGCAGAAGCAGCCTTCCACCAGGCGTGTGCTGTTCAGCTGGGAGGGGCTAGAGGAGGGCATCAGGAGACGGGTGTGGGGATGGGTGGGACCACCAGGCCCAGACAGGGCTGCCCAGAGCAGCACAGAGGGCCAGCCGGCCATCCCAGCACCTCCACTGTGACTGACCTGGACTTACAGCTGGGCTCCTCCGTGGGGCCACAGGCCCGGTACTCACGGTGGGCAGGGCATGTCACCGCTGGGGAAGGGCAGCGTCAGAGGGAGGGGCCTGGGCCCCCACCCCACCCCCACTGACCCCCGCCCAGCCCCTTCATAGGACCCCGTCCCACACCGGCCAAGCATGGCCTCAGCCCCTCATGCTGTCCCGAGCCAGGAGGCGGGGGTCCAGCCCCACAGGGGTTAGCACAGTCAGTCTTCAGGCGGCCTGGCCCCCCACCCAGCCACGATTCCCGCTGAGCCTGGGGCGGGGCAGGAGGGTACTCACGGCAGGCCCCGCCAGTGTGGTTCCGCCAGTCCACGCAGATGCCCTCCTGGGCACACAGGGCCGCGTAGGTCTGCAGGCTGGCACACTCCAGGTTCGAGGTGGGCACGTAGCAGCTGTCGAACAGGCAGGCTTCATAGTAGTGCTGGGGGGGCGCCACGGCGTGGCACTGGGCAAACAAGCTGTGGAGGAGGGACGCAGGTCACGAGCTGACTGGTGCCCCCAGCCTCTCACGTCGCCCTGCCCAGCACCTCCATCTGGGCTGCACCCCCTGGGGGCCCAGCTCAGCCTGTACCACCAGACCGATGCCCGTGTGCTAAGAGTGGGAACAGAGCATCAGGACTGGCCTCAGGGGTACAGGCTGGCCTCAGGGACTCGGGCTGGCCTCGAGGGCTCGAGCTGGCCTCGGGGGCACCGGCCTCGGGGGCTCGGGCTGGACTTGGGGGCTCAGGCTGGCCTCGGGGGCATGGGCTGGCCTCAGGGGCTCGGGGTGGCCTCGGGGGCCTGGGCTGGCCTCGGGGGCAGGGGCTGGCCTGAGGCCATGGCCGCCAGCACTGAGGCCAGAGGAAGAGCACTGTGCTCGGCCCCTAGAGAGGGAAGGCCTGTGTCTAAGTGGTCACCAGGTGCCAAGGTCCCCCAGCAAGGCCAGCAGGGGCCGTCCTGGCCTCCACGCACACGCCTCTGGGGGTGAGGGGCTCGCTCCCACTGATAGCAGCTTTGGCCCCCTCTCTAAGCCCAGATTCCCCTCCCCAACATCAGCTATGGATGCTAACTCTATCCTGGGTCAACCGGCCTACCCCAGCCTTCAAGCTCAGCAGACGCTGCACCATCTCAGGAGGCAGGAGAGACGGGATGGGGGGAGTCACAAAGGGCCCTGGATACCCTACAGGAGCCCAAGTCCTGGCCCCGCTGTGACTGCCATCTGCCTTCCCAGCCCCAGGCCCAGCGCCAGTGGCCTTTCCACGCAGACCAGGTTGGGGTGCGGCTTCCAGGGCGGATCACCTGTCCTTGATGAGCTCACAGAGCGGAGACGCACAGCCCTTCGTGGGGAAGCTGCTGGTGCCCGCCGAAGGCGAGGTGGTCGGGCGCCTGGTGGTGAAGCCGGTGTGGGGACAGCGTGGCTTGGAGGGGTCGTTCACCACCCAAGAGTCGGCCGCGACCTCGCAGTTGTCAATGCTCTCCCCGCTGGGCAGCACACAGTCATCCAAGGTGCTGTTGGTGCACGTGCCTGTGCGGGTGGGGAGGCCACGTGAACACACGCCAGGCCCGGCCGTCCAGCAGCGCAAGCCCCCGGGACCCCCGCTCCAGCCCGGGTCCCTGGAGGGCACCTGGCCGGGCCTAAGGGCACAGACGTGGCTCTGACTGGCCTCCCACAGGGGCCAGACCCAGACGCGGCCGGGGGCCCGTGGGGGCCTGAGCAGTGTGCAGAGCCACCCCTGGGGAGCAGCTCCCGCAGCCAGCCTCTGCCAGGCCGTCCTCCCCCAGGGGCTCACCACACTGGCCCTTCGTGTTGTTGCCGAACAGGCGGTAGGGCAGCCGGATGGAGAAGGAGAGGCCGTTGTAGGACACAAGGGCGCCCAGCTCGGGGATGTCAACCATGTAGTTGATGCCCGACTCGTACACCCGCAGCCCGAACTTGGTGTAGGGCAGCGCCACGGCCTGCCTATTGACCTGCACCTGCGGCAGGAACCCCAGGGCGGGGGGTCAGGGGGCGGGGTGAGCTGTGGGGGCCACCCCTCCCCCTCCCCGCTTCCTTCCCATCACACTGGGCCAGATCCTTGTCCTGACTAATCCCAGGAGCCAGGTGGCAGGGGCACCGTCCTCACGGTCCCCCTGGGAGGCCTGGGGACCCCGAAAGCGGATAGGACTCCCTACGTGGTGTGTAGACAGCCCCTGTCCTCAGGGAGGGGGCGCCTGCCGCAGAGACCTGTGTCCAGGGTGAGTGGTTAGGGGTGTGAGCAGCGGAGGTCAGGGGGCCCCTGAAGGCCTCCAGAGGGCCCGTGAGATGTGTCCTCAGAGCACCTCTCCAAGCCTGGCTCTGGGTTGGGGGCAGCCCAGCCTCCCGCTGCGTGAGGACGCCCGCCCTGCCAGCGCACCTGCACCGCGATGGGCATCATTTGCACGGTCTTGATCAGAACCTCCTGGGTCTCGTGGCGCACGATGAGCGTGCGGGGGCAGGACACCTTGTCGTTGACGTCGCAGTGGTAGTTGTCGACATAGATCCCGAAGTTGTCCACCCGGGGGCTGATCTCCTCCACCAGTACGTACGTGCAGTTGCCCTGGTAGCTGTAGTAGAGCCCGTCGAAGGTGACGTAGTGTGGGTCCCCCCAGCCCGTGCAGTAGCCTGCGGAGGAAGTGGGGTGAGCCTGCGCCGCACCCCCAGCTGGGGGCAGGACGGGGACAGGACATGCTCAAGGCTCGGGTGGGAAGGGCAAGCAGAAACTGCGGAAGGCCCTGCAGTCTGGTTCCCGGGGCACTCAGGGCATCTGGGCCCGAGAGGGCACGCGCCCCTCGGCCCACAGCGGCCCAGCTTCGGTCCCGACGCCTCCTCTGCGCCCCGCTCTCGGCGGTGGCCACCCTCCACCAGGCCAGCCCCGGCCTTTCCTGGACCCTGGCCGAGAGGAGGAGCCAGCAGGAGGCAGGAGAAACGGCTCCCGACGGGGGCCTGACTCTCCGCAGGCACCCAGCCACCAAAGCCAGCACGACAGCCTGGGGTCTGCAGCACCCCCCAGGGAGCAGGCGGGGGTCCCCGCGCTTCGGGCTTACAGTCGCACTCCCAGTGCCAGCAGCACTTGTCGGGGTCCTCGACGCGCACGGGCGCGAGGCCGTTGGTGCAGGTGGGCATGGGCGGGGGCTCGCACTTGACCTTCACGAGCTCCACGGTGTTGTTGTACTTGCACGTGGCCCTGGTGCAGTTGCACATCCACCAGCTCTCGTTCTCCTGCGGGGGCGGGAAGGACACGGGGTCGGCGCCACCGGCCTGGCCCACACGGGAGGGCTGGGCCGTGCTGGCGAGGCCCTGCCCAGGAGGCTGAAAGCCAAGGGCGACCCTGTCCAGGAGGGCAGCCAGCCAGGGGGAGAAGGCGGGACGGCCCCCGCACACCCTGCGCCCAGCAGGCTGCCAGAAGCCTTGGCCTGACTGGGCTGGTGTGGGGCAGAGGCAGGGTACGACCTACGGGAAGGCAGCATGTGGGGGTTTAGATGCCAGAGGGGACAAAAGCCGCTGCAGACACAGACCTGCCTGGGAGGATCCAAGTCCGGGCACCCGGGGACCCCGGGGGGTGGGGTGCTGGATGTGCGGGGTTCGTGGGTGGTAGGTGTGGATGGGCTGGGTGTTGGGGAGGGTGTGGACGGGCACGACCAGTTGAAGAACTCAAGCGTGCATTCCAGCGAGCAGTTCACGTAGTAGCACGTGTCTCCATGCGTGCCGTTGTACACCAGCTCGCCTGCAACGGGAGAGACCAGTGCTGACGCCACCCCGAGCACTCAGGCTAGCTCCCCCAGAGGCCACGAGAAAGAAGCCCACAGCTCCCACTGCCCCGATCTGTGGCTGCAGCACGTGGGGCCGGCCATGGAGACATCCACCCAGGCCTAGCACCCAGCTTCCCAAGAAAGCTCTCAGTGCACACCTTTGAGTGACCCCCAAGCACCGGGAACCCAGAGCACCACGAGCCTGAGCTGCTGAATCAGAACGAAGAGCTTGCGTACCTGGGGCGTAGTAGGTCTCATTCAAGAAGCAGCATAGAACTATGGGGGAGGGGGTGACCCCACTGGTGCTCATGGTAATGTGGGGGGAGGTTCCTGGGGTCACAGTGGAGGTGGACACACTGGAGGTCCAGGTGCTGGTGGACTCTGGCGCGGTCGACGGGCGTCCTGCTGACGTGGGGCTGGAGGCGGGGCTTGTGCTGGGTAATGGCGGCCCCGTCGTGGATCCAGGGGTGGGGGTGGTCTTCGAGGAGGTGGGACCCGGGGTCGGCGAGCCTGTAAGAATGGAGGGTGCGGTAAGGGCTGAGGGGGTCCACTCAGCGCACAGGCGGCATGGCAGCAAACACACACAGGCAGCGCCCTGGAGGCACAGCACGTGGTGTGGAGGCCTCCCATCCACGTCCCAGCTCCAGGCCTTGGGGCTGGACGGGGCGTCAGGCCCATGGGCCTCGGGGTGTGTAACGGGGTGGCTACCATGGGACACGGGTCCACCCGGAGGGGCTGGCCACTGGCCCCTGAAGCCCCAGTGGGGAAGCACCAGTGGAAGTGGGGGGACAGAGGAGGGTCTCCCAGGGTGCCCGGCCAGCAGCCTCGACTCCCCACGAGGCCCCAGGTCCTTTGGTGGCTCCCACAGCGGGGCTTTGCCCACAGAACCCATCATATAGCTGTAGGCTGAGGATGTGGGCCACGGGCAGCCATGCCCAAGGAAAGACATCCCGTGGGAGCAGGCACAGGCTGAGGGTCAGCACCTCTGTGAACACTTGGCCATAGGTCTTGGTGGGACGGCCAGTGAGCCCTTCTAAAACCTTCCTGGGAACTGCATTCCCTGGGAAGAGTGGAGGTACCTGTCTGAACTCCCAGGAGCTGTGATGCACCCCTGATGAGAGGAAGAACCATGAGTACAAACCACAGTGGTGTCCAAGTACCTGGAAGGGTGGTGCCTCCCACTGGAGTGACCGTCGGCATTGTCAGCGTTGGGGTCAGTGGTGTGCTAGAGGGCTCCACAGCTGTGCTGGTGGTGGTAGATGGCCAGCCTGGCGTCACTGTGCCAGTGGGTGTTGGAGCTGGGGTCTCTGTGGTGGTGGTAGTGATGGGAGTTGGGATCTCTGTGGTTGTGGGTGTTGGGGTTGGGGTCCCTGTGGTTGTGGTTGTGGTAGGGGTTGTGGTCACTATGGTGGTGGGTGTTGCGGTTGGAGTCTCTGTTGTAGTGGTGGTAGATGGTGGGCTTGGGGTCACAGTGGTTGTGGGAGTTGGGGTTGCGGTCCCTGTGGTTGTGGTGGGGGTGGGGGTGGTGGTCTCTGTGGTTGTAGGTGTTGGGGTTGGGGTCCCAGTGGTTGTGGTACTGGTGGGGGTGGTGGTCTCTGTGGTGGTGGGTGTTGGGGTTGGGGTCCCTGTGGTTGTAGGTGTTGAGGTAGGGGTCCCAGTGGTTGTGGTACTGGTGGGGGTGGTGGTCTCTGTGGTGGTGGGTCCTGGGGTTGGGGTCCCTGTGGTTGTGGTACTGGTGGGGGTGGTGGTCCCTGTGGTTGTGGATGTTGGGGTTGGGGTCCCTGTGGTTGTGGGTGTTGGGGTTGGGGTCCCTGTGGTTGTGGTAGTGGTTGGGGTGGTGGTCTCTGTGGTCGTGGGTGTTGGGGTTGGAGTCTCTGTTGCAGTGGTGGCAGATGACGGGCTTGGGGTCACTGTGGTTGTTGGTGTGGTGGTTGTTGTCTCTCTTGAGGTGGTGCTAGAGGTTGGCATCGGAGTCCCAGTTGAAGCCATAGGGGTTGTTGTAGCTGGGGTCTCTGTAGTGGTAGGACTTGGAATCTCTGTTGAATGGGTGGTAGATGATGAACGGATAGTGGTCGTCGACGGTGTGGAGACACAGTTACGTGGAACAAAACAGCAGTAGACGTCGATCTCGTAGTTGAGGCAGGCAGGTGGGGTGGCTCCCCCTGGCTTCTGGTCCTGGTTTTTGCACACAAGCCCAACAGAGGTGTCACACACCACAGTTTGTTCAAGCTCTTGCAGAGGAGTGTTGGGAAACACGGTGGCTCTGCAGGAGATGTTGGCTACCCAGCCCCTCTTGCAGACGTTCTCAAGGGATTCAACATCTCCATCTGCTTCGGTATCGTTCGGGTTACCAGAATCCAGCCAGCCAGTCCATCTGCAGTCCGGCAGACACTGAGTGGTTGTGGGTGTTGGGGTTGCGGTCCCTGTGGTTGTGGTCGTGGTGGTGGTGGTGGTCGTGGTGGTGGTGGTGGTCTCTGTGGTTGTGGGTGTTGGAGTTGGGGTCACTGTGGTTGTTGTGGGGGTTGGGGTAATGGTTGGGGTGGTGGTTGGTGGGGTGGTGGTCGGCAGGGTGGTGGTTTGTGGGCTGGTGGTTGGGGTAGTGGTGGGGATGGTGGTCTCTGTGGTTGTGGGTGTTGGAGTTGGGGTCACTGTGGTTGTTGTGGGGGTTGGGGTAATGGTTGGGGTGGTGGTTGGTGGGGTGGTGGTCAGTGGGGTGGTGGTTGGTGGGGTGGTGGTTTGTGGGCTGGTGGTTGGGGTAGTGGTGGGGGTGGTGGTCTCTGTGGTAGTGGGTGTTGGAGTTGGGGTCACTGTGGTTGTTGTGGGGGTTGGGGTAATGGTTGGGGTGGTGGTTGGTGGGGTGGTGGTCGGCAGGGTGGTGGTTTGTGGGGTAGTGGTTGGGGTAGTGGTGGGGGTGGTGGTCTCTGTGGTAGTGGGTGTTGGAGTTGGGGTCACTGTGGTTGTTGTGGGGGTTGGGGTAATGGTTGGGGTGGTGGTTGGTGGGGTGGTGGTCGGCAGGGTGGTGGTTTGTGGGCTGGTGGTTGGGGTAGTGGTG
The DNA here is from genome assembly GCF_029378745.1 of Bos indicus. Classification (NCBI taxonomy): domain Eukaryota; kingdom Metazoa; phylum Chordata; class Mammalia; order Artiodactyla; family Bovidae; genus Bos; species Bos indicus. The sequence goes on from NC_091788.1 coordinate 50,846,390, forward strand.
GGGATGGTGGTCTCTGTGGTTGTGGGTGTTGGAGTTGGGGTCACTGTGGTTGTTGTGGGGGTTGGGGTAATGGTTGGGGTGGTGGTTGGTGGGGTGGTGGTCAGTGGGGTGGTGGTTGGTGGGGTGGTGGTTTGTGGGCTGGTGGTTGGGGTAGTTTTGGGGGTGGTGGTCTCTGTGGTAGTGGGTGTTGGAGTTGGGGTCACTGTGGTTGTTGTGGGGGTTGGGGTAATGGTTGGGGTGGTGGTTGGTGGGGTGGTGGTCGGCAGGGTGGTGGTTTGTGGGCTGGTGGTTGGGGTAGTGGTGGGGGTGGTGGTCTCTGTGGTAGTGGGTGTTGGAGTTGGGGTCACTGTGGTTGTTGTGGGGGTTGGGGTAATGGTTGGGGTGGTGGTTGGCAGGGTGGTGGTCAGTGGGGTGGTGGTTGGTGGGGTGGTGGTTTGTGGGCTGGTGGTTGGGGTAGTGGTGGGGGTGGTGGTCTCTGTGGTAGTGGGTGTTGGAGTTGGGGTCACTGTGGTTGTTGTGGGGGTTGGGGTAATGGTTGGGGTGGTGGTTGGCGGGGTGGTGGTCAGTGGGGTGGTGGTTGGTGGGGTGGTGGTTTGTGGGCTGGTGGTTGGGATAGTGGTGGGGGTGGTGGTCTCTGTGGTAGTGGGTGTTGGGGTTGGGGTCCCTGTGGTTGTGGTAGTGGTGGCGGTGGTGGTCTCTGTGGTTGTGGTAGGGGTGGTGGTCTCTGTGGTTGTAGGTGTTGGGGTTGGGGTCCCTGTGGTTGTGGTACTGGTGGGGGTGGTGGTCCCTGTGGTTGTGGATGTTGGGGTTGGGGTCCCTGTGGTTGTGGTACTGGTTGGGGTGGTGGTCTCTGTGGTCGTGGGTGTTGGGGTTGGAGTCTCTGTTGCAGTGGTGGCAGATGACGGGCTTGGGGTCACTGTGGTTGTTGGTGTGGTGGTTGTTGTCTCTCTTGAGGTGGTGCTAGAGGTTGGCATCGGAGTCCCAGTTGAAGCCATAGGGGTTGTTGTAGCTGGGGTCTCTGTAGTGGTAGGACTTGGAATCTCTGTTGAATGGGTGGTAGATGATGAACGGATAGTGGTCGTCGACGGTGTGGAGACACAGTTACGTGGAACAAAACAGCAGTAGACGTCGATCTCGTAGTTGAGGCAGGCAGGTGGGGTGGCTCCCCCTGGCTTCTGGTCCTGGTTTTTGCACACAAGCCCAACAGAGGTGTCACACACCACAGTTTGTTCAAGCTCTTGCAGAGGAGTGTTGGGAAACACGGTGGCTCTGCAGGAGATGTTGGCTACCCAGCCCCTCTTGCAGACGTTCTCAAGGGATTCAACATCTCCATCTGCTTCGGTATCGTTCGGGTTACCAGAATCCAGCCAGCCAGTCCATCTGCAGTCCGGCAGACACTGAGTGATTGTGGGTGTTGGGGTTGCGGTCCCTGTGGTTGTGGTCGTGGTGGTGGTGGTGGTCGTGGTGGTGGTGGTGGTCTCTGTGGTTGTGGGTGTTGGAGTTGGGGTCACTGTGGTTGTTGTGGGGGTTGGGGTAATGGTTGGGGTGGTGGTTGGTGGGGTGGTGGTCAGTGGGGTGGTGGTTGGTGGGGTGGTGGTTTGTGGGCTGGTGGTTGGGGTAGTGGTGGGGATGGTGGTCTCTGTGGTTGTGGGTGTTGGAGTTGGGGTCACTGTGGTTGTTGTGGGGGTTGGGGTAATGGTTGGGGTGGTGGTTGGTGGGGTGGTGGTCAGTGGGGTGGTGGTTGGTGGGGTGGTGGTTTGTGGGCTGGTGGTTGGGGTAGTGGTGGGGGTGGTGGTCTCTGTGGTAGTGGGTGTTGGAGTTGGGGTCACTGTGGTTGTTGTGGGGGTTGGGGTAATGGTTGGGGTGGTGGTTGGTGGGGTGGTGGTCGGCAGGGTGGTGGTTTGTGGGCTGGTGGTTGGGGTAGTGGTGGGGGTGGTGGTCTCTGTGGTAGTGGGTGTTGGAGTTGGGGTCACTGTGGTTGTTGTGGGGGTTGGGGTAATGGTTGGGGTGGTGGTTGGTGGGTGGTGGTCAGTGGGGTGGTCGGCTGGGGTGGTGGTTTGTGGGCTGGTGGTTGGGGTAGTGGTGGGGATGGTGGTCTCTGTGGTTGTGGGTGTTGGAGTTGGGGTCACTGTGGTTGTTGTGGGGGTTGGGGTAATGGTTGGGGTGGTGGTTGGTGGGGTGGTGGTCAGTGGGGTGGTGGTTGGTGGGGTGGTGGTTTGTGGGCTGGTGGTTGGGGTAGTGGTGGGGGTGGTGGTCTCTGTGGTAGTGGGTGTTGGAGTTGGGGTCACTGTGGTTGTTGTGGGGGTTGGGGTAATGGTTGGGGTGGTGGTTGGTGGGGTGGTGGTCGGCAGGGTGGTGGTTTGTGGGCTGGTGGTTGGGGTAGTGGTGGGGGTGGTGGTCTCTGTGGTAGTGGGTGTTGGAGTTGGGGTCACTGTGGTTGTTGTGGGGGTTGGGGTAATGGTTGGGGTGGTGGTTGGCGGGGTGGTGGTCAGTGGGGTGGTGGTTGGTGGGGTGGTGGTTTGTGGGCTGGTGGTTGGGGTAGTGGTGGGGGTGGTGGTCCCTGTGGTTGTGGGTGTTGGGGTTGGGGTCCCTGTGGTTGTGGTAGTGGTTGGGGTGGTGGTCTCTGTGGTCGTGGGTGTTGGGGTTGGAGTCTCTGTTGCAGTGGTGGCAGATGGCGGGCTTGGGGTCACTGTGGTTGTTGGTGTGGTGGTTGTTGTCTCTCTTGAGGTGGTGCTAGAGGTTGGCATCGGAGTCCCAGTTGAAGCTGTAGGGGTTGTTGTAGCTGGGGTCTCTGTAGTGGTAGGACTTGGAATCTCTGTTGAATGGGTGGTAGATGATGAACGGGTAGTGGTCGTCGACGGTGTGGAGACACAGTTACGTGGAACAAAACAGCAATAGACGTTGATCTCGTAGTTGAGGCAGGCAGGTGGGGTGGCTCCCCCTGGCTTCTGGTCCTGGTTTTTGCACACAAGCCCAACAGAGGTGTCACACACCACAGTTTGTTCAAGCTCTTGCAGAGGAGTGTTGGGAAACATGGTGGCTCTGCAGGAGATGTTGGCTACCCAGCCCCTCTTGCAGACATTCTCAAGGGATTCAACGTCTCCATCTGCTTCGGTATTGTTCGGGTTACCATAGTCCAGCCAGCCAGTCCATCTGCAGTCCGGCAGACACTGAGTGGTTGTGGGTGTTGGGGTTGGGGTCCCTGTGGTTGTGGTAGTGGTGGCGGTGGTGGTCTCTGTGGTTGTGGTGGGGGTGGTGGTCTCTGTGGTTGTGGTGGGGGTGGTGGTCTCTGTGGTTGTAGGTGTTGGGGTTGGGGTCCCTGTGGTTGTGGTAGTGGTGGCGGTGGTGGTCTCTGTGGTTGTGGTGGGGGTGGTGGTCTCTGTGGTTGTGGTGGGGGTGGTGGTCTCTGTGGTTGTAGGTGTTGGGGTTGGGGTCCCTGTGGTTGTGGTAGTTGTGGGGGTGGTGGTCTCTGTGGTGGTGGGTCCTGGGGTTGGGGTCCCTGTGGTTGTTGTACTGGTGGGGGTGGTGGTCCCTGTGGTTGTGGGTGTTGGGGTTGGGGTCCCTGTGGTTGTGGTGGTGGTGGGGGTGGTCGTCTCTGTGGTTGTCATAGTGGTGGGGGTGGTGGTCTCTGTGGTAGTGGTGGGGGTGGTGGTCTCTGTGGTGGTGGGTCCTGGGGTTGGGGTCCCTGTGGTTGTTGTACTGGTGGGGGTGGTGGTCTCTGTGGTGGTGGTAATGGTGGGGGTGGTGGTCCCTGTGGTTGTGGGTGTTGGGGTTGGGGTCCCTGTGGTTGTGGTGGTGGTGGGGGTGGTGATCTCTGTGGTTGTCATAGTGGTGGGGGTGGTGGTCTCTGTGGTGGTGGGTCCTGGGGTTGGGGTCTCTGTAGTTGTGGTAGTGGTGGGGGTGGTGGTCTCTGTGGTTGTCGTAGTGGTGGGGGTGGTGGTCTCTGTGGTTGTCGTAGTGGTGGGGGTGGTGGTCTCTGTGGTTGTCGTAGTGGTGGGGGTGGTGGTCTCTGTGGTTGTCGTAGTGGTGGGGGTGGTGGTCTCTGTGGTTGTGGTGGGGGTGGTGGTCTCTATGGTGGTGAGTGTTGGAGTTGGCGTGCCTGTGGTTGTGGTGGTGGTGGGGGAGGTGGTCTCTGTGGTAGTGGTGGGGGTGGTGGTCTCTGTGGTTGTGGTGGGAGTGGTGGTCTCTGTGGAGATGGGTGTTGGGGTTGGAGTCTCTGTTGTGGTGGTAGATGGCGCACTTGGGGTCACTGTGGTGGTGGGTGTTCGGGTTGGGGTCCCTGTGGTTGTGGTGGTGGTGGGGGTGGTGGTCTCTGTGGTTGTCGTAGTGGTGGGGGTGGTGGTCTCTGTGGTTGTGGTGGGGGTGGTGGTCTCTGTGGTGGTGGGTGCTGGGGTTGGGGTGGTAGATGATGAGCCTGGGGTCTCTGTAGTGGTCGTCGACGGTGTGGAGACACAGTTAGGTGGAACAAAACAGCAGTAGACGTTGATCTCGTAGTTGAGGCAGGCAGGTGGGGTGGCTCTCCCTGGCTTCTGGTCCTGGTTTTTGCACACAAGCCCAACAGAGGTGTTGCATACCACAGTTTGTTCAAGCTCTTGGAGGGGAGTGTTGGGAAACATGGCGGCTCTGCAGGAGATGTTGGCTACCCAGCCCCTCTTGCAGATGTTCTCAAGGGATTCAACGTCTCCGCCTGTTTTGGTATAATCTGGTTTACCAGAATCTAGCCAGCCAGTCCATCCGCAGTTTGGCAGACATGGAGAGTGTGGTGTCTCTGTGGTTGTGGGTGTTGGGGTTGGGGTCCCTGTGCTTGTGGTAGTGGTGGGGGTGGTGGTCTCTGTGGTCGTGGGTGTTGGGGTTGGAGTCTCTGTTGTAGTGGTGGTAGATGGCGGGCTTGGGGTCACTGTAGTTGTTGGTGTGGTGGTTGTTGTCTCTCTTGAGGTGGTGCTAGAGGTTGGCATCGGAGTCCCAGTTGAAGCCGTGGGCATTGTTGTAGCTGGGGTCTCTGTAGTGGTAGGACTTGGAATCTCTGTTGAATGGGTGGTAGATGATGAACGGGTAGTGGTCGTTGAAGGTGTGGAGACACAGTAACTTGGAACAAAACAGCAATAGACGTTGATCTCGTAGTTGAGGCAGGCAGGCGTCGGGGTGGCTCCCCCTGGCTTCTGGTCCTGGTTTTTGCACACAAGCCCAACAGAGGTGTCACACACCACAGTTTGTTCAAGCTCTTGGAGGGGAGTGTTGGGAAACACAGCGGCTCTGCAGAAGATGTTGGCTACCCAGCCCGTCTCGCAGATGTTCTCAAGGGATTCAAAGTCTCCGCCTGCTTCGGTATCATTCGGTTTACCAGAATCCAGCCAGCCAGTCCATCTGCAGTCTGGCAGACATGGGGGTGATGTCACTGTGGTGACTGTAGTTGCAGTTGGGATAGTCGTTGGCAGGGTGGTGGTTTGTGGGGTGGTGGTTGAGATGGGGGTTGGGGTAGTGGTCGGCTGGGTGGTGGTTGGTGGGGTGGTGGTCGGTGGGGTGGTGGTCAGTGGAGTAGTGGTTGGTGGGGTGGTGGTTTGTGGGGTGGTGGTCGGTGGGGTAGTGGTCAGTGGAGTAGTGGTCGGTGGGGTGGTGGTTTGTGGGCTGGTGGTTGGGGTAGTGGTGGGGGTGGTGGTCAGTGGGGTGGTGGTTGGTGGAGTAGTGGTTGGTGGGGTGGTGGTTTGTGAGCTGGTGGTTGGGGTAGTGGTGGGGGTGGTGGTCTCTGTGGTGGTGGGTGTTGTGGTTGGGGTCTCTGTGGTTGTGGTAGTGGTGGGGGTTGTGGTCTCTGTGATGGTGGCTGTTGGGGTTGGAGTCTCTGTTGAATGGGTGGTAGATGATGGGCCTGGGGTCTCTGTAGTGGCCGTCGACGGTGTGGAGACACAGTTAGGTGGAACAAAACAGCAGTAGACGTCGATCTCGTAGTTGAGGCAGGCAGGCTGGGTGGCTCCCCCTGGCTTCTGGTCCTGGTTTTTGCACACAAGCCCAACAGAGGTGTCACACACCACAGTTTGTTCAAGCTCTTGGAGGGGAGTGTTGGGAAACATGGCGGCTCTGCAGGAGATGTTGGCTACCCAGCCCCTCTTGCAGACGTTCTCAAGGGATTCAAAGTCTCCGCCTGCTTCGGTATCGTTCGGGTTACCAGAATCCAGCCAGCCAGTCCATCTGCAGTCTGGCAGACATGGGGTTGGGGTCACTGTGGTGACTGTAGTTGCAGTTGGGATAGTCGTTGGCAGGGTGGTGGTTTGTGGGGTGGTGGCTGAGATGGGGGTTGGGGTAGTGGTCGGCTGGGTGGTGGTTGGTGGCGTGGTGGTCAGTGGGGTCGTGGTCAGTGGAGTGGTGGTTGGCGGGGTGGTGGTTTGCGGGGTGGTGGTTGGGGTAGTGGTGGGGGGGGTGGTCTCTGTGGTAGTTGGTGTTGGAGTTGGGGTCACTGTGGTTGTGGTGGGGGTTGGGGTAATGGTTAGGGTGGTGGTTGGTGGGGTGGTGGTCAGTGGAGTAGTGGTCGGTGGGGTGGTGGTTTGCGGGGTGGTGGTTGGGGTAGTGGTGGGGGTGGTGGTCTCTGTGGTAGTGGGTGTTGGAGTTGGGGTCACTGTGGTTGTTGTGGGGGTTGGGGTAATGGTTGGGGTGGTGGTCAATGGGGTGGTGGTCAGCGGGGTGGTGGTCGGCAGGGTGGTGGTTTGTGGGGTAGTGGTTGGGGTAGTGGTTGGGGTGGTGGTCAGTGGGGTGGTGGTCAGTGGAGTGGTGGTTGGTGGGGTGGTGGTCAGTGGGGTAGTGGTTGGGGTGGTGGTTTGTGGGGTAGTGGTTGGGGTAGTGGTTGGGGTAGTGGTCAGTGGGGTGGTGGTCGGTGGAGTGGTGGTTGGTGGGGTGGTGGTCGGCGGGGTGGTGGTTGGGGTCGAGGTAGGACACTCATCCCTCTGCCGGCAGCAAAAGACCCGTATCTTGTAGTCATAGCAGACCTCAAAAGGTCCGTTTCCAAACTGGTCTTCTTTTTTGCAAATGAACCCGAAGGAGACATTGCACTGAGCCTTCTGGCCCAGCGTCTCCCAGCTGAGGAAGGGCTCCACGGCCGCCCTGCACTCGATGTCCTGGGGGGCCCTGCAGGCTCCATCGAACGTCTCTCGGTCCCCGCCGTCACTGTTGGTACTGGGATGGTCGTTGTTGATCCAGTCGGACCAGGAGCAGCAGGAAACTAGGCGAGCAAGACCGGCATTGGCCAGTCAGGTGGGGGCGCACCTTTCGGGAGGTCAACGGGCTCAGAGAACCCAGAGACCCTCGTGACCAGCTGTCCCCATCACCACCAAAGGGCCTGGAGCAGGCTCAGAGACTTCAGGCTGAGCCTAAACTTCCACCTTCTACTTCTCCCCTCTTTCTGCAGCTAAAAACCTGAGACCCCCATGCCCCGCCAGTGACAGACCAGGCCTGAGGCACCAGCCTAGTGCCCCTTCCTCAGCTACCTTCAAATCCATAAGCCTAACAAATGAACGAGGAAGGGCCACCCAGCTCAGCCCAGAAGCCCGCTGGCGGGGCTCAGGCTGGACTCTTGACCAGTGTTTTCACCCAGAGCTGGTCAAGTCCCCTGCATGAGTCCCTGGGCTCAGCAAATCAGGAATCAGGTCACCAAAACAGACCACCTCCAGTCCCTGGGCCGGTGGTCCGGCCTCCCAGCCCAGCCCGCATCGGGGTCTCGAGGGAGGCACGCTTTCTGCTGCTCCTCGCCCTGCATCACGGGACCAGCTGCTAACGTGACTTACCGGTCGTGGGTGAAGAGGAAGGTGACGCTGCGGTAAAACGTGGGGAGAGAGAAGGTCATTGTACAGGTTTGAGGTTTGTGAAATCTCTTCATTTTCACGTTTTGTTTCCCGGTGGCTGTTATACACCCGCGGCCTGTTCAGCACTAGCTACGACTCCAGCTGAGGGACCCAGGGCACTGGCGGCCTCCTCCAGCCCTGGCTCCTGCAGGTCCATGTGGCCGTCACCCTGCTCTGGGCTTGGGGCTGTGGTTGAAATGTGGGAGGGGGCGGGGGACACGCCCCGAGCTGAGAGGCAGGTCATTACTTCCCGCCTGCCTAGAAGGGCCGTCCCTGCCGAGCTCAGGGGAAGGCAGGCCCCCTGCAGGGGAGGGGGCCTTACTTGTGCTGGGGGTCGGAGTGGTGCTGGTGGGGGTGGTCGTGGCGGAGGTGGTCGTGGTGGGGGTTGAGGTGGCGGAGGTGGTCGTGGTGGGGGTTGAGGGTGCTGAGGTGGACACACAGACGTTGAAGTATTTCTCCACCGTCCCGTTGGGGCCACAGAACTCCCAGTAGCAGAAGGAGCCGTCCTGTGTCATGTTGACGATCTTCCCTGCGGGAGGCCAATATCTACCCATCAGGGACAAGACAGAGGCTCCCCAGGCCCCTCAGCCCGTCCACACAGGGGAGACGGGTCCCCCACCACCAACCAGCAGCCAGCCAGCGCCCGCCAGGACCCCGCGCCCAGGACCCTCAGCGGTGCCCATCAGAACATAGAGGCTGCGTCACAGAAGGGGCTTCATTCCCCATCAGGAGAAACACAGATGTGTCAGGTGAGCCCTAAGGGCTGCTGCAAACCAGAGGCACCTCCGAGCTGACAGGGGCTCAGGGCAGCCACGCGGACCTTCAGGGGGGCCGGGGACGGAAGCACAGGAGGTTGCACCCAGCCAGGACCCAGGTGGGTCCAGGAGGAGCATCCGGCGGTGGGCAGCTTACCTTCATCAACCCGGCAGACAACTTTCGAGGACTTGGTACACACGCTGAAAAGCAAGCGTGAGGCTGCAGGCCCGAGGAGGCGCCGGCCTGTGCCCTCACCCGCCCCCCACACCCCACGACAGGCCTGCAGCCTCAGGGTGACGCTGCCTCAAAGGCCGGCTCGGGACCCCACCTGGGCTCCCAGTGTGGGCAGAGCAGGGACGAGGCGAGGTGCAGAGGCAACACGGGCCACGCCTCCCCCCCGCCGTGTGCGTGCGTGTGAGTGGGCGTGCATGTCTGTGTGTGTGCGCTGACCTCCCCGGGCCCCTGTGACGGGAGCTTAGGTACCAGGCGTGGCAGATGTGCCCTGCGGGCACGGACGTGCCCGGTGAGTAGTGAGTGTTGTCGATGTAGCAGCCGCACTGGTCCCTGGTGACACACGCCTTCAGCTCCTCGTCGTAGATCGGCCTGAGCTTAGGGCACCGGGGGTAGCAGCCTGGTGGGCACAGGGCGCTGGGCTTGGACCGGCGCAGAGGATGCACATCCACCCCGTCCACCTCACCCTGCCCACCCTCCCCGCCCCGCAGGCCCTCTTCTCCAGGACGCCCTCTGGGACAGCCAGGCCCCGCCCAGCCTCCTGGGGGGCATGGCCCCTGCGCCCTCCCCAGATGGTCCTCTAGTTCCCAGCTTTTCTCAGCTAGAGGCCTCCTCAGCCCCCGCCTCATCCTGACCTGCTCTTTTCCCATGGCACCTTCGCTCCTGACTCAGAGGCCCCCTGACTTCCTGGTGTGCTAACCTGACCCCTTTCTGTCTCTCCCCTTGAGAGTGGGGTCTCAGCTCAGACTCCCAGCAGACTGATGAACAAACTGCAGCAGGGCGAGCCTGGCCTGCCTGGCACGCAGGGCAACACCCCACGGGGCCCCTCACCCTCCAGGTAGGACACGGAGATGTTGGAGTGGATGCCATTGACGGTCCGACAGGTCTCAAAGCTGCGGTTCCCGCAAGGTTCGTAGTGCCACTCACACTCGTCGGGGGGGTTGTAGTAGTCGCAGAATATGGCTGGGGGTAGAGGTGCGGTCAGACTTGGGGAGGGCGGAGGCGGGGAGGGGACCACGGACACGCCCCTCCCCACTCAGCAGCTCCAGCCCCGCCCCGCGGGTGCCCGGCGCTCACGGCACAGGTCGGGGGTCCTCCAGAACACGCAGGCGCCCTCCTTGGTGCACTCCTGGGCGTAAGAGGCCACGGCGGAGCAGAAGCACTCACAGTCCCCGCCGGCGTCGCAGGAGCAGGAGTCTTGGACGCAGGCTTCGTAGAAGGGCATGGGGTCCACCTGGGGAGGGGCGTCCATGTGCCAGGGTCCACGCTGCCCTGCCGGGGCCAGGCCCTCCCCTGTGCCCCGAGAAGCGCAGGGCCCCGAGGCTGGGACAGGGAAAGGTGACCCGGCACCACCCCCCAGGGGCCTGCCAGGGGGGTCCCACAGCGGTGCCCACCACACCCACCCCCCACTGCCGGGAGCAGACGGCTATCTGGGCGCGCTGTGCCCTGGAAGGTATGGGAGAGCCTGGGGATCCAGCCACGTCTCTCAAAGTTAAGACTGGACCTCTGGTCATGTGTCCGGACACACAGGACGGAGCTCAGGGGTGACACTGCAGGGAGAGCCCCTGGCCCGTGGCCCCGCCCACAGGCCGACACGCCCCTCCCGCCTCGCGGTGGCTCCGCCCACACCCGCGCCCCGCCCACCTTGCTGTGGCAGAGCGCGAAAACCCGGCTTTTGATGATGCTGCACTGCTTCACCGACCAAGAGCGGCGGTGCAGGTTCACGGTGCAAGGGTCCGGGGTGGTCCTCACGTCCGGACAGGTGGAGGCCTCCTTCCAGCTGTTCCCGAAGTCCAGCTCACTGTCCACCACCATGCGGTCCCGCGTGGTGAAGTCGTTTTTGGACCGCTGGTCAAAGTTCCCGCACAGGCCACACACCGCACCCTGCAGAGACAAGCCGGACAGGGGGCTTTGCCCGGGGGCCTCGCGGGAGGGAGGGGGCTGGCCCTGGGCGTGCCTGGGCGGCCCGGGCAGGCAGGGAGCTGCGCACCTTATAGGAGGGGTCGAGCTTGATGAAGATGGTGGTCTTCCTGTCCCAGATGACGATGACCCCGATGCTGGCCTCCACCACCAGGTACTGACCCACATCCCGCGTGGTGTAGGCCACGTTGTGGCCCACGTCACGCTGGATCACCATGCAGTGTCTGTCCTCCAGCTTCAGCACCGTCCTCTGTGCCCAGGGGAGAGGCCCGTCACTGGCCTGGTCCAAGGGGTCCCCAGGGACCATGCACCCCCCGGGGAGGGGCAGCACTCACCCCAATGAAGATCTTGATGGCCTTGGAGCAGGTGACCCCAGTGGTACCGCAGGGCACATTCTCGGTGATGATACTGAAGGAACCCAGGGAGGTGTTCTGGCCGCAGTAGTCCTGGGGGCCCAGGGGCACGTGAGCCAGGCTGACCCAGCCACGGGGTGAGGGGCACCCCACCCCAGCTGGGCCCCACCCCAGCCCCTCCTCTGCTGAGAGGCGGCTTAACCATCCCCCACACACGCCCCTGGGCACCCCACACCCCTGACACCCGCGGGAGGTCGTGGAATGGGAGGGCCAAGGAAGGGCTCCCCTCTGACCCCAGACCCTGTCCGCTCAGAGCCTCCTAATTGGGCTGGGACAACCCAGGGCCAGCAGTTCAGGGACCACAGAACAGAGGCGGGCTCTGCCCATGCCCTCGGCCTCACCTGAACGGCCACGTAGGAGCAGTGTCCGTCGAAGTCATAGTACTTCCCGTCGAAGGTGATGTAGTGGCCATTCCCGTAGATGGAACAGGTGCCATGGCACACAAACTGGGTGCACGCCCAGCGCCCTTTCTGGCAGGTGCTGGGGAGAGGGAGATGGGGGCTGGAGGGGCTGCAGGGGCCTGGGCTCCCCAGCCCTGCTTAGAGAGCAGCCTGGAGCCCTGCAGAAAACCCCCAGCAGCTCATACCTCCAAGCCCTCGTACCGCAGCCCCCATCAGGACCAGGGCCCTGCAGACCCCAGCCAGCCCCACGGAGGAGGCTGTGCCCCAGGGCAGGCTCCCGGCGGAGCGCTCAGGCGTCCTGCAGACCCCAGCCAGCCCCACGGAGGAGGCCGTGCCCCAGGGCAGGCTCCCGGCGGAGCGCTCAGGCGTCAGAGGCAGGGCCGGGCTCTCACCAGGTGTTGCAGTCGACCCTGATCTTGTCCCCGGGCTGGTACAGGTCATTATTGTGCACACACGGACACGCCTCCTCCACCACGCAGCCCCCCCGGCCGTCGTCCATCAGCCCCTCAGGGCACACGCAGCCACTAATGCACTCCATCTGGTACTGGGGGGTGGTTGGAGAGAGGGGTTCAAGGACCAGATGCCAGGCCCAGGATGGCCAGCCCCTCTTCTGACACTGCAGACACTCACTCGTGTCTCCCACCCCACCTTCCGATCCTCGACCCCGCGCCCTGGTCCAGCCTCCAGAGCCCCACCCTCAGGCTCCCTGTGGGGCTGGGAGGCAAGTGAGAACGGCCTGCCCGGGGCCCCTCCACGGTCCCTACAGGGGCCCGCGGGCAGCTACTCCCTCAAGGGATGAGAGGGCAGCAAAACCCGAGCGTCCGAGGCCCAGGATCCGGAGCCTCAGGGCCACACAGGAGCCCCCCGCGCCCCCCGCCTCAGCGGCACCCCCAGAACGCACGTGGCCGGCAGCCAGCGTCTGGCAGCTGACGGGCCTGGGGCTCCGGGTGGCCAGTGCCGTTAGGTTGCTGCAGTCGACATGGATCTTCGGGGCCTTGCAGGCTGCGGGACGGAAGGGGCCGCTGAGCCCAGCTGAAGCTGGGTGGGGGCTCGGGCGGGCAAGGGAGAGTGTGGGGGGCGGGAGGCCGCGCACGAGGTGGCGGCCACTTACCCTGGCCGATCAGCTTGACCTGTATGCAGCTCAGCCTCCCGTTCCGGCAGACGCTGAGAGGGAGAGGTGGGGTGAGCCAGGCCCAGCGGCTCTATGGGATGGGCGGGCAGGGGGTGGGCCCCCCGAGCAGACGGGGCGCACCCCTCCCCCACCCCAGGACACCCACCATCGCTCCTCCTGCCTCAGGACCACATCCCCTGCCTCCAGGTAGAGGCCGCGGTGGTAGCAGGAGCACTTGGCCAGGGGCACGCAGCGGCCCTTCTCGTCCAGAAACATGTGGTCAGGGCAGCCGCAGCCGTCCACGGGCGCGAAGCCCTGCAGGCAGTGGGTGTCGGACTCGGACAGCGAGCGGCAGGTCTGCCGGCAGGTGGTCAGGTTGTACAGGAAGACCTGAGACTTGGGGCAGGACTCCAGGTCCTTGTCTGCAGAGGGGAGGGGCCTGTGTGAGGTGGGGCAGCCCCAGCTCCTGCTCCCCAAAGGCCAGCCCCAAGCCCCGTGTCCAGCTGGGACACCCGCCCAGCCAAGGGGCCAGCAGAGCGGTCACCCCAGGCCCATCCCGGCCACACAGGGGCCACGTGCCCCACCTTCTGGGCTGAGGGGTTCCAAGCTCCTCCATGCAAGCAGATGCCCAGGCTGGTTTGCCACTGGCCCCTGCGATGTCACCCCCATCCCCTCCCCCCTCGACTGCCAGGGTGGGACGGCAGGGACCGGAAGGCCGGCCGGAGCCCGAGACTCACTGCAGACGTGCTCCCGCCAGCCCCACAGCATGACGCCCTTGGCGGCGCAGGCGCGGGCGTACGAGGACAGGGCCGCACACATGCAGTCCTCCGTGCTCTGGCAGTTGCACGTGTCATACTTGCACCTCTGGGGGGCAGACGGGCCGTGAGGTGGGAGCCGGCTGGGGAGCGTCACGCCCATGCAAGCACTCAGACATGCAGCCCGTACACGCGTGCACAAGCCCTCAGACACGCAGCCCGTACACGCGTGCACAAGCACTTGGACATGCAGCCCGTACACGCGTGCACAGCACTCAGACACGGAGCACATACACGCATGCACAGCACTCAGACACCCAGCCCGTACACGCGTGCACAAGCCCTCAGACACGCAGCCCATACCCGCGTGCACAGCACTCAGACACGCAGCCCGTACACGCGTGCACAGCACTCAGACACAGCACGTACACGCGTGCACACACACCCTTCACCGCATGTGCACACTCACACAAGCAGCGATATACACGTGCTTGTGCACACACAGCAGCTTCCCACAGGAGGGGTGGGGCTTAGCCGGGGCGGGGGCCGCTGCGTGCCCACCCACCTTGTAATACTCGGCTGGGTCCACGGTGGAGTGGCACCTCTCAAACGGGGTCTTGGGCTTCTTCAGCAGGGAGCACCAGTGCTCGGCGTAGTTGGCTGTGGAGGGTTCAGCCCCCTCAGTGGGACGGCCGCTCTAGCACGTCCCTGCGTCCCGCTTCCCCGTCACCCAGGCTGGAGCAGACATTGCCCCTCGGTGGACCAAAACAGGCCCCCCCCTTCAGGGCAGGTGCCCCTTGCCTCTCGCCAGCTCCCCAGACGTGGCAGGCGGCCAGTGGGTGTGAGGGTGTCCAGTCGAGGCCACCACCCACGGATTAGCAGACCCTCTGCTGGGTCCCTCGGCCAGCTGCCACCGTGGGCCACCGTAAGCCAGCCGCAAGGCAGAAGGCAGCAGGCAGCCAGCCGGCCACACCTCACCCACCCACCACGTTCCCCCAGGAACCCCGTCTGCCTGGGGCCGGGGCCCGGCGGCCAAGCCTCACCGCTCTCGATGCTGAGGGCGCAGGGGTCCTCCAGCCAGTCCAGCTTGTCATCGCAGCTCGACTGGGCCTTCCAGGTGTTGGCGAAGCCGGCGCCCGTGGCCTCCACCAGCCCCCCGGCCGTCCTGAAGTCGTCCCCTTCGAGGCCATTGAAGTTCCCGCAGAGGCCTGAGGGGCCGGGACAGGGTTGGGAAGGGCGGGGGCCGCAGAGGCCCGACGGCGGTCGCGAGGGGGAGCCGGGCGGCGCCACTCACCCTGCACTCGGCCCTGGGCCGCCTGGTCCAGCGACAGGAAGAGCTGCATGACCGGCACCAGCTGGATCTGCAGCTTGAGGCCGAAGGTCGTGGTCACCACGAGGTGGTAGGAGGACGGTTGAAAGATGGAGAAGCTCGCTGCAAGGGAGGGGCGTGAGGCCGGGCGTGAGGGTCGGTGAGGGGGGAGGCATGAGGGGCGGTGGCAGAGGGGTGAGGGGGGGCGTGAGGGGGTGCATGAAGTGAGGTAAGGGGGGGCGTGAGGGGTGGTGGGGGGGCGTGAGGGACGGTGGCAGAGGGGTGGGGGGGGCGTGAGTGGGTGCATGAGGGGCGGTGAGGGGCGTGAGGGGGGGTGTGAGGGGCGGTAAGGGGTGGGGGTCTGCCCATCCCCCATCTCCTCCTCCCTCCCCCGTCTCCCCCTCAAGTCGGCGCACCCGGAGCAGGACTCACCCGTCACGTGGGGCAGGTTCACCGTCTGCTCATTCAGCAGGACGCTGCCGTCCGACTTGAAGGCCACCACCTGCAGGCAAGGCCGAGGGGACAGGGCTGAGAAGGGCCGTGGCCGGGGGGCTGGGAGGGTGGGAGGCAGGAACACCCACGTTCTTCTTGTTGTCGGCCAGCAGCACCACCGTCTTCAGGCAGGTCTGCTTGTCCGTGAAGCCGCAGGGGGCCAGCTCGCCCAGGAGGGCGTAGGAGTCGTTCTGGGTCTGTGGGGTGGAGGTGAGGGCGCTGTAGTCACACGGCGGGTGGGGCAGGGGCCCAGCGCCCGCACGCCGCTGAGCGCCAGCCCACCTTGGTCAGCACGTAGTAGCAGTCCCCGTGGAAGGTGTACTTCCTCCCGTCGAAGGTGGAGATGTGCGCACCGCCCTCCAGGCTGCAGGTCCCGGGGCACTGCAGGTCCTGGCACACCCAGCGGCCAGCGTTGCAGACACTGTGAGGCAGAGGGCCCAGGGTCAGGCTCGACTGCCACCCCCAGTCCGCCGGGACCCCCGGGCCACCGGGACCCCCGGCCCACCTGGACCCCCCAGCCCACAGAGATCCACCGCCCGCTGGGACCCCCGCCCTGGCACCCACCACTGCTCGCAGTTGTTGGTGATCTCCTGGCCGGGCGTGTACAGGTGTCCGTGCAGCTTGCAGCCACACTGGCTCACGGGGATGCAGCTGCCGCCCGCGATGTCATCATACACAGTGCCTGCAACAGGACACGTTCCCCTCAGCCGCCCCGATCCCGCCGCTCCCAGGGCCACAGGTGCACCTGGCCTCCCACCCACAGACCCCTCTTTGGGGGCGCTTTGGACCCACACTGTGTCTGAGGGACCTGCCTCCAGACTCAGGGTCACGGGCCAGGCTGGAGAAGGACTGTCCAGGGGTGAGGAGCAGGAAGCTGACGCTGAGTGTGTGTGCGTGCGTGTGTGGGGAGGGTCTCAGTGCTCGTGCTCTTTCTCCCGCTTGTCCCCCATCCCGCCTCCCCACTCCCCGCCCGCGTCCTCACCTTCTGGGCAGAAGCAGCCGTCCATGCGGTGCTCTTCACACAGGTTGCTGACCTCCAGGTGTGAGCAGGTGTCCATGCAGGGTGAGCCGCTCTCCAGGTAGACCATGTTCCCAGGGCAGCTCTTGGCTGGACAAGCAAAGGCAGACCCCTGAGCCAAGGGGCGGGCGCGGCGGACACCATGAAGGGTCTGGTGCACACACGTGGCCCCCAGCCCTGGACACACCAGGCCGCCCTGCCCGGCACCCACAAAGACCAGCACGTTCCCCGGGTCAACCCCCGTGAGCCCCCTGCGTCCTCCCGCCGCTGTCCCGGCACGCCGCTTACGGCAGAACGCGTCGGTTCTCCAGTTCTCTGGGCGCCCGCCGGCGTGGGAGCACTGGCGGGAGAACTCGGCGATGGTGCTGCAGATGCAGGAGGCGTTCTGCGGGCAGTGGCAGCGGTCCTGCATGCAGGCCTGCACGTACAGCTCCACGGACACCAGGCCCTGGCAGCTCGCGAAGGCCGCGGCCGTCAGCAGCCGCTCGCACTCGGCGCGCTGGGGGGCGGTGCAGGAGGCGGGCATGGGTGGGGCTGCTCACGCCCCCAGCTCTCCCCACCCCCCAAAGCCCCCACCCGCACCGCGGCTGGGGACTCACGTGCTCGGAGCAGGACTCGGGGACCACCGTCTCCTCGGGGTCCTCGCACACCACGTCAGGCTTGTTCACCTTCTGCATGTTCCCAAACTCGACAGGACTGAAGCGTACACCTGGGGGGTCACGGCCTTCAGCAAGGCTGGAGGGCGCCAGGGGGCCGCCCGCACCCGCCCACTGAGGCCCCCAAGGAGGCACTCACCCTCGGAGAGGAACTCCGAGTATGTCTGCAGGCCGTTGTAGTCCCCGCAGAGGCCGCACGTGTGGTTCCGGAACTTACTGTCCAGCTCGAGCTGCCGGGGGAGGGGACAGGTGAGCAGGCCGCAGGGTCGCCCCCCCCCCCACAGCCAAGTGGGGCTCAGAGCCTGGTCAGCTGTGGTGGGAGACCCGGGGGCAGTTCTGGCAGCCCTGAGGGCCCAGAGGGACCCTCACAGGGTGCCCCCCCGCTCCCCGCGTGGCGCCCCAGCCCCCCGGCCCTCCCCGCAACGCACCATGACTGAGTCCTCCTGGTTCCACATGAGAGTGAGCCCAGCGCGGGAGTAGATCTTGGTGTAGGCGTCAGTCTTCTCGATGAGCAGCCCCGGGCTGTAGTGGGGCGTGCTGACCCTGGGGGTGGGCACGGGGGTCACGCTGGCCCATGCAGCTCCCCCTCGCAGAGGGGCCGAGGCTGTGGGCTTGGGTCGGGTGGCCGCTCTCTGGGGACACTTGAGCAGTGGCTGAGCCCCTGCCCACCTGCCTGGCCAGGTGGGGCCACACACGCCTGCCCAGGGCCCTCTCCACACCCCACCTCAGGCTCCATTCCTGGTAGGAATCCCCAGGAGCCCTGGGAGGAGGGCGGGCCAACTGGGAAAGCCTCACCCAGCCTCCGAGGGCAGGCCCTGTGCCCACCCCGCACCACCTCTGGGGCCCTGTGCCCACCCCGACGCTGAGCCCGGGCTGTGGGAAACTAAACCCCGAGCAGCAGGGAAAGGGCAAAGCCTGCAGGTGGGGAACCGCTGGGCGGGAGTGCGCTCAGAGCCCCATTGTTCCCCAGACAATGCTGGACAACGTGGGGGAGGAACGGCCTCCTGTGGGCCCCGCGTAACCCTAGCCCGCCGGGCCGCCAGGACGGCGAGCCCAGAGCCTGGTGGGCTCCCAGCAGAAAAGGTCGCAGAGACGCACGGGATAAATAAATCCCTTGAGCCCCCTCCCCAGCCCCGCACCCCTGGGAGTTCCTGCCAGGGCCTCATCAGCATTTGCTGAATGAATCGATGACCTGGACTCGGACCCCACACTCTGCTTCTGAGCCGTTGGCCAGAATAGACGCGGGCCGGGGGAGTGGGTCAGGCTGGGGGGCAGGGGCCGCAGCCCTGTCACCAGGACTCAGGAGGGGACGGGCCGGACCACTCACATGGCCCCGTTCAGCACGGTGAGCTGGCGGGTGAGGTAGATGGTGTCGTCCTTGACGGTCAGCAGGATGTACTTGACCTGGGACGGGCCCCCACTGCTGCTGGGGCCGCGCTTCAGGTGCACGGCGAACTCCTTGTAGGCGTCGCGGCAGTCGGAGGCGAAGTTGTAGTCGCACAGCCCAGGGAAGTGGAAGACGTTGCCGTCGAAGGTCTTGTAGTGGAAATCGCCCCAGGAGCTGCACACGCTGTGGCCGTGGTTCCGGGTTCTGCCTTCTGGGGGCCGCGGGGGGAGGCGTGAGTGGCCTGGCCGCCTCCCTCAAGGACCCTCTGCTCCGGAGGCGCACGCCAGCTGCTCAGAGCCACTGGGGTCTTGGCCCAGGCCCTGGGGAGGTCGCCCTGCAGGGCCCTCTGCCGGCCCCCTGGTCACCCGCCCGCGCGGTCTCGGGCCCCCGCAAGGGCATCTGCAGCTGCCTCGCCCTCACGCCCGTACCCTGCGGGGGCCCCTACCCTGGCCGTTGCCACACTCTGTCCAGTGATGCCCCAGCCAGTGCCCCCTCCCCTGGCTCCAGCCTGCCCGCACTCAGCAGAGGGTGGTGCCAGACCCCTCAGAGGGGGCCCCCAGGTTCGCCCCCGCCCCCCCGGCCCCGGTGGCTCCGCTGGATGGAGAGCCCCCTGTCCTGCCCTCACACAGGCTTCTGTGGCTGAAGCCGCCCCCGAGCAGAGGCGCAAACAGCCGGCTCTGCAGAGGGGACCGCCTTGGTCTCGACCCTCCAAGGGCCCCTGACACCCAGGACTGGGGGCCTGGCCCCTTCTGGTGGGCCCCTGCCTCCCTCAGAGCCACAGGCAGCTGCCCGGCCCAGTGCGTCCACCTGGGACTGTCCCCTGGACACACTGGCCGGACCATCACCTTCAAAGGGACTCCCCCTTCCCTTCTCCTTTCCTCTCTGCACCCAGAGTCAGCAGGGGTGGGGCCACAAATGCCGGGCCAGGTCGCCCACCCCAAAGCCTGAGCCGAGGAAGACCCCCTCTCCTCCAGGCAGGACCATCTGCTCTGGGGATCCTGCAGCCTTCTCACCTCTCTGGAGCTCCGTGCCCCTGGCCCAGGTCAGAGCCAGGCAGAGGGCCGCCAGGTGGGCCAGCAGCAGCCCCATGGTGGCCAGAAGGAAGGCAGGGCAGAGCGCCCGGGGCAGGGGCCAGGCCTTATATGCCCCACAGAGCCACCAGAGGGCGGGGAGGGCAGGAGGGTGCGGGACGGGTGGGGCGCCCCCCAGGTCATCAGGAAAACAGCTGTGGGGGCTCCGAGGGCCCGCTGGGGAAATATTGACTCAGGTTATCTGGGGTTTATCTTTTATTGCTCCGGTAGAGCTGGCCGTGCCCGGGATGCGGCACCATCTACCCAATGTGGCACTGTCTACCCGATTCCAGCACACACCCAAGGCGGACCTCCGTCCCTCCTGCTGCTGGGCCAGCCTGGGGCCAGGGGTCCTGCTGGAAGCTTGTCCCAGCAGACAGCGCGCTCCCCGCGTCCCCACCTCACCCATCCAGCACCCCCGGCACAGTGAGGTCCAGTGGGGGCCTCCCCAGGGGCCCGGATAGGCCAGTCTGTGGGGTGGGCGCCCCCTCCCACCTGGGGGCCTCCCAGAGGTCATCTGGGCCACAGCTACCCCACCGGGGCCCTGCTTTCCCTGAACCCTGCTGCCCGAGGCAGGGCAGGCGTGGGCTACTGGGGGCCCAGGGATCCCTCACTTCAGCACAGCTCCTTCCTGGAGCCTGCGAGCTCCGTGAGGGCCTGGCTCCAGCCCACTCGCTAATCCCTTCCCTCCCCCAGCCCGGCCCGCCTCTGGAATTACATGTAATTGGAACTTGGGGAGCCCAGCATCCTCTGGGACACAGGGCACCTGGCCCCAGGCCAAGAGTGGCCATCCCCCAGGGGAAGGGGCCAGGTCCGGGCAAGGAGGTGGCTCTCAGCCCAGCACAGGCCTGGCCCTGCTGCCTCCCAGGACAGTGGGGAGGACCAGGGCCGGGGGAGGTGGCCCACAGGTGCTCCCAGACCAGGCCTCCCACAGCAGAGGGTCCTGCCCCGGAGAGGAGCTGTGGCCTCAGGCGCATCCCAGACCCTCCAAGCTGAGCCCAGCGCGTCTGGAAACGCCTCGGAAAGGGGCGTTTGGGCTGCACGGGCCCCGAACCTTAGCGACCTCTGGGCAGCCCCCGTTGCTGGTGGATAAACCGAGGTTGGGCCTCCCCTCCAAGCAGTCCGCCCGTCCTGAAAACAGTGCATCCTGGGTTCAGCTTTTGACTCTGGCCCACACGAGCGTGGACGACTGTTCAGATGAGGGGGAGATGCAGGCTCCAGCCTCACAGTCCCCGGTTTCAGGGTGAGCGGGAGGGGCTCATCTCAGCAGTTACTCTGGAAGAGGGGGCCGCCTGGGGGGGCCGTGGGACCCCCTGAGTCCCTGAGCCCGGCACCCCCACAGAAGCCCCTCATGGGCCTTCCCTCTCCTGACACCCGATCCTCCCACGGCAGCGCCCAGGGCCACGAGCTCCCCCCAGCACAGGTGATGGCTCCCAGGGCCCCTGCAGGGCCAGGACATCAAGGGACGGGCACCCCAGAGTCTGAGAGCGTGACTGGGAGCCACAGTCCCCAGACCCAGCCCTCCTGAGGGTGAAGCCCCTCATCCACCCTCCCCAGACCTGGGGACACGCCTCCCCGCAGGCCCCAGGGACTCGCACAGCGCAGGGCTGGAAGCAGAAGGCCCAGGGATTAGGGAACCAGAGCGGCAGGGCCAGCGGGCAGGCCGTGCCACTTTCCCGTGGGGCTGGCACGGCTGGCACTGAGCCCTGGGAAAACCCGAGGACGGGCCCGCCGTGGGCCCCAAGGGTAGTCATTTTCCCTGCCAGGCTCCCTCTGCTCTGGTGGGTTCAGGGATTCCTGGCCAGACACAGGGTGCCCAGCACAGCCTCTGGTCTGAGAAGGAAGGGCCCCCTGGGACTGAGGAGGTGGGGTCCCCCTTGCGTCTGAGCAGGTCAGCCCTGTGGACCCTCTGGGTGGGCAACAGGCTGCCCGAGGCCCCTGTGTCCGGCCCCCAGCCCTCTGGGCAGAGTCGCAGGTTGTGAGGCGGGCCCGTGAGCAGTGGCATCAGCCCCACTGGCTGGGGCGGGCATGGGGCGGGCTCCAGCCCCTGAGCAGGGCTGCGGACCCCCGGGTGCTTGGGTACATCCACCCGTCCATCACGCTGACTCGGGGACGCGGGAAGAGGCTCCCTCAGTGTGGCTGGAGCCCTGTCCCCGCCCCAGAGGGACCCCCACTCCTCTCAGTGAGAGGGCTGAGCAAACCACCCAGCGCTCCTCTCTGATGAAGCTGTGACACCCCAGGCCACCAGGACAGCACTCTGCCCAGCTGGGGCTGCGGGGGGCCTGAGTGCCCGCCCGCTGGGTGGACCCCTGCAGAGCAGATATGCCAGCAGCCTGGGCAGTCATGGCCCTCCTCCTATAGGCCCCACACCCAGCGGTGTTTACCCTGACAAGACACTGTTCCCGAGGACTGCATGGGTCACCGATGACCGAGGGAGGGGCCCAGAGACATCACAAAACACAGCCCAAGTCGGATAAGTCAGGTCCACAGACCCTGACTCATCAGGAAGGGAGGGGAGGGGGAGGGGAGGGGGGAGGGGAGGGGGGAGGGGAGGGGAGGGGGGAGGGGAAGGCGAGGAAGGGGAGGTCAGCGGCTCCCTCTGTATGTGTGGACCCTGCTCAGACCCTGGGCCCCGCCCCAGGCCCTCGGTTCTGGTCCAGCCTCCGTGGGCAGTTGGAGGGTGCACCCAGGGGAGCCCTCTGAACACCCCAGGGAGACCCCAGCCCCAGCCAGGCCCAGACGGAGTCCCTGACAGTTAAGCGTCTGAAGACTCGGTGAGGGGCTGACAAAGCATCAGCTGTGCCCACCCCCTCCCCAAGTGCTCCCGAGACGTCGGAAGGGGACTCTCAGGCCTGGAGACGCCCGCCAAGGATCTGAAGGGCCTGGTGCACACGCGCGGGCCCACGTCAGCCCCGGGCCTGCGAGCGTTTACGAGAGGACGTTACCTCCACCCTGCCGCCCCACCCTGCGCCGGGTGAGGGGGCGGGTTCACACACACAGGTGTTTGTTCAGGTGTGAGTGGGCCAGGGCAGGTCAGTGGGCTGGGCCCTCACCCAGGGTCCCCGGAGCAGGCAGGCACAGGCATGGCCTCCCTGGGGGTACAGGGCCTCTGCAGTTCACGAGACCAGTTCACACGTCTCCCACCTCGAGACCCAACACTGACCCTGAGCATCGTCCTCACCGCCCCGCCTGCACCGCGGGACCACTGCTGCCTTCAGTGAGCGCTGGAGGGCTCGTCTGTGTGGGCGCCTCCACGGAGCAGCGTCACAGCAGACACTTACAAGCTTCGTTTCGGGGGGGTGGGGGGATGGGGGGATGGGGGGATGGATGGATGGATGGATGGGCGGCTGGGTGGGGGGCTGGGTGGGTGGGTGGATGGATGGATGGACAAACAGTCTCTAGGAGGGATGGGCTGTGCCTTCTGCAGCAGCTCCGCAGGGCTACCACCTCACAAGGGCACAGTGTGTGCAGGCAGTGGCCAGGAACTCAGTCAGCCCGCCTCATTAAAGCCCTCCACAGCCTTGAGAGGCGGGCGCTCTCATTGCTTCGTTCTGGACCAATGATCAGGAAGTGTGAAGAGCCCCTGCGCTTGCCCCGCCCGAGGCCGCTCACAGTCGTCCTCGCTGCCCTCAGCCCACGCTGCCCACTGCTTGGTGATGGTGTGGCCGTTGTTCGCAGAAGGTCGACTGTCGCTCTCTGTGAAACTCAGAATGAGTAACAGAAAACCCGATTCCTGCGAGCCCACAGCCCAGGAGAGGAGTCTCCTCCCCTTCCTTCCCGGAGTGGTGCCCTGGGACACAGCCCCCTCTTTCCCACCCCCAGTGGGGCGTCTCACGTGTTTAGAGTACAGTTAGATTGCTTTCTCACACGTCTGCATGCCATCCTGGGATCCCCCGGCCTCCTAGCTAACTCTTGTACTCTGCACATCCTGAGGCTCAGTCTTTGAGCTGCAGCGCTCTACGAGTTTCAACAAACACAGTGTCACGTGCCCCAGCACAGTATCGAATCCCTTCTGCACCTCTTCAACCCTCCCCAGCAAACCCCTGCAACCAATGATCTTTTTCACCGTCACCATAGTTTTGGCTTGAATATATTTTTATGATTAATCCTAAATCTCTAATTGCTAAAATAATTCTAGAATGTCATGCCATGGGCCACGCTGTGCTCAGTCGCTCGGTCATGGCTGCCTCTTTGCTGTGCAGCCATTAGAAATTATGGCTATGATTTTCTGTTGCTAGAAGGAAAACACGATTCACTGGTCTGGAAAACTTAGAGTTTTGTCTAACAGTGCTAATCTGAAGCATGTTCTCAGTTTGACGGAAGTGTAATTGATACACAATGAACAGCATGTGTCTAAGTGCGGATCTGACCAGTTTTGACATAATGCACACCTGACACCTTCGCCACCTGAGTCGAAACGGGGGTGTGTGTGCAGCGGCCGTCCAGGAAACCTCACACCCCTTGCCCTCGGTCTGCTTCCTGCCCCTCGGGTTAGTCTGTGTTTTCTGGAATCGTATGCAAACAGCCCCACACACTGGCACTGTCTGTTGGTTTGGTTTCTTTCACTCGGGATAGTTTTTCTCCCAAAAGAGAGACTTCTATTTTGGAAAGATTATAGAAGCAATCAGCCTCGGGAAGCACCACTCCCAAATCACGGAACCTGCTGATTTTCTGGGTGTATCCCTATCTTTCGGCCATTATTAATTCTGAGAGCCCTTCTGTACTTGTGTCTAAACTTTGAACTAATTTCCCCGCTACCTGCATTCATTGGTGTAGAGGCATTCCGTCCGTATTCCTCACGCACGGTGGTGGGGAACAGAGAGCGCACTGTGGGAGGCCCGGCTTCCGGACGCGGGCGGCCAGGTTCTCGGGGGGTCACCAGCGGCTTTCGTTTCGTTTCTTTCCTGCCTTTTGGCCGCAGCATGCAGCACGCAGAACCTCAGTTCCTGGGCCAGGGGTGGCGCCCCCACGCCCCGCAGTGGACGTGCGGCACTCTGACCACTGGACCGCCAGGGAAGCCCCCCACGACTGGGCATTCTGATTTTCTGGATTCTGGTCTCTGGCTACCTCCTCTGCTGCCATTATTGCTGCTGGCTCCTCGCAGAATCAGCATAATTATTTTGAGATCCATCCACAGTCTCACTTGCGTGCACCGTCCGTTCCTTTTTATGACTGAGTGGCTTTCTTTTGTGTGGAAATAAAAGTGTGTTTGGGGCATGTCAGGTCGCATGAGCGGTAAAGAATCTGCCTGCCAGTGCAGGAGAGGCAAGAGATTCCATCCCCGGGTCGGGAGGATCCCCTGGAGGAGGAAATGGCACCCCACTCCAGTATTCTTGTCTGGAAAATCCCATGGGCAGAAGAGCCTGGCCAGCTCCCGTCCATAGGATCGGACATGACTGAGCTGCTGAGTTCATTTCTCCTGCTGCTGATGGCCTCGGGCTGTCTCCAGTCTGACAGCATCACAGACCACACCACCAGGAGCTTGTGCCGGACCTGTGATCCTGGGAGTCGGGTGTCTGGGCCACGCTGTTCCGAAGTCTCAGAACAGCGGGCTGTTCTCCACAGGGGTCGTGCATCCCGTCCCCCCAGCGGCAGTGAGCCCCCACTCCCCCCATGCACCCCACCCAGCCACACTTGTCCTGATAGGTGCATGGTGATGCCTCCCCCGGTTTGAGTTGCCTTTCTAACCGTTACTGAAGCTGAGAACTTGTCCGTGTCAGGTTATATGTCACCTCCTCTCTTCTCTGCTGAAGTGTCTGCTCAGATCTTTTGCCAATTTTTGGGGTTATTTGGGTGGATTTTTTTTATTCAGCTCCAAGACTGGTTTATCTATTCAAGATACCAGTCCAGTACCAGAGTTACGCTTTGCAAATATTTTTCTTCCCCTCTGTGGCTTGTTTTGCTCAGTGTCCTAACAATGTCTTTGGAAGAGTGGGAAGTTTTCATTCTGATGAGATCCAGGCCATCCGTTTACTCTTTTATGGATGGTACCTTGTGGTATCTTATGGATGATAGAATACAGGCAGGGCAGCCCTCTCCAGGATTCTCGCCTGGTGAGTCCCGTGGACGGAGGAGCCCGCCATGGGGTCGCACCGAGTCAGACACGACTACAGTGATGTAGCAGGAAGCTTTGCCCAACCCAAGGTCAGGAATGCTTCCTGCTGAGTTCTCCTCTAGAGGTGCATCTTTAGGTTTTGAGGGGTTTGTCTGCTTCCTGTTTTTTTGCGCTGGGTCTGCATTGTTGCGTGGGCTTTCTCCGGTCGCAGCTCTTCACTGCGGCCTCTCAGGGCGGGGCTTCTCTCGTAGCGCGTGAGCCCTAGCGCGTGAGGTCAGCAGTTGCGCCGTGGGCTTAGCTGCCCCAAGGCACACAGGGTCTTCCCGGAGCCAGGGCTCGAACCCGTGTCCCTTGCCTTGGCAGGCGGATTCTTTACTGCTGGAACCCCAGGGGGGCCCTAAGCTTTAGGTTTTACACGATGAGTTGAGATTATTTTTCCATACAGTGTGAGGCATGAACTGGAGTCTCCTTTCCTTTCTTAACCCGGCTGTTGCAGCTCCTTCTGGACAAGGCCAGCCTTGCCTCCTTGCGTTCTCCTGTAAAGAGTTAGTTCTTTATATCTGTGTGTGTGTATTTCTGGACTCTCTTCTGTTACACTGACCTATTCGTCCATTCTTATGCTAATACCACACTGCTCTGACCACTGGAGCTTTGTAACGACTGTAACATCACCTAATGCTCATGTTCCAATTCTGTTTTTCTTTTCCAAAGTTGTGGGTTTTGTTTTGTTTTCTTTGGCTGCTATCTGTCCTCTGCATTTCCCTCTGAATTGTAGAATCTATTGATTTCTACCAAGAAAAATCCTGATAGTATTTTTACTGGGATTGCATTGAATATCTGGACCAATGAGACGTATTGGAAGACTTAGATCTTAGCGACACTGAACCCTCCATCCCACGAGCAAGGTCTGTCTCGCCATGTATTTGGGCCTTTGATTTCTCTCAGTGACGTTTCATGGTTTTCGCTGTACAGGTTTTCATTTCTTTTGTCAGATTTGTGTCTGAGGATTTCATGTTTTTTATGCTGTTTATCTCTGATTGTTCCTAGTATATAAAAATATAATTGATTTTTGTAACTGATCTTGTAGTACCAACAGCCTTGATAAACTCACCCACTAATTACAGTAGCTATTTTGTGATATTCCGGGTTCTCTACATAGAAGATCATGTTCCCTGTGAGTGAAGGCAGTTTTACTTCTTCCTTTCTAGTCTAATTATTTTTCTCAGAGTTCCTGGTTGCACAGGCAATGACTCCCAGCACGGTGTTGATTAGGAGGGAAGAACAGGTATCCTGATCTTGTTTCCGACTCCAGAGAAGAGCGTTCAGGCTGAAGTGTGATGCCGGCCGCAGGCCTGTAGTAGATGCCCTTTACCAGGTTGAGGAAGTTCTCTGCTATTTTTAGTTTGCTGACAGATTTTATCAGGAAGGGATGTCGAAATTCGTTACATGTCTTTTTCTGCATCTATTGAGATGATTCTATAGTTTTTCCTCTTTAGTCTGGTAATATTGTGAATTATATTGACTCATGAATGTCACACCTACCCTGTATTCCAGGAAAAAAAAAATTTAGTCATGATTTTCATTTGTTGCTGGATTCAATTTTCTAAAATTCTGTTTAGACTGTTTGCATCTATGTTCATGAGGGAGGTGGGTCTACAGATTTCCTCTCTTGGGGGCATCTTTATGTGATTTTGGCATCAGGGTAACACTAGCCTCAAAGAAAAAGCTGAAAATATCCCTTCGTTTTCAGTCTTTCTGGAAGAGTCTGAACAGAGTTGGTATTATTTCTTTCTTAAATGCTTGATGGACTTCACCACTAAAGTCATCTGGGCCTGGAGCTTTCTCTGTGGGGAGGTTTTTGGTTTGGTTTGGTTTTCTAGTTGTTTAATATATGGGGCTATTTTTTTTTTTTTTTTGCCAAAAGTAAAGGGAAGAAAGGAAGATCATTAGGAAGATGAACCAGAGAACAAAGCGCTGGAGGGAAAAACAAGGAGCCCCTGAGAGGAAGCGTGGCGTCCTCGCCACCTAACAGGCCTGGAAGTCCTGTTCTTCTTGAGTGAATTGTCTCTCAAGGAATGTCCTTTTCACTCAAGTTGCTATATTTACTGGCAGAACATTGGTCACAACATTCCCTTATTACCCTTTAGCATCTGTAGACTCTGCTGGTGTCACCACTCTCATTCCTAAGGTCAGTAACTTAGGTCTCCTTTTTTGCTGTCAGGCCGGCTAGAGGTTTATCAGTGTTACTGGTCTTCTCAAGGCCCAGCTTTCAGGCTCCTCGTTTTCCCTCTAGTGCTCTGTTCTCGGCTTCATCTTATTAATGGTCTTCCTTTCTTCCCTTTACTTTGGGTTTAATCTGCTCTTTTTCTCTTGTGATTTCTGATGGTGGAGTCTGAGGCCTTGACCTTTCTGTCCTCTTTTCTATTGTAGCTGCTTCGTGCCGACACGGGTCCCCCAAAAACTGCCTTCTCGGCATCCCCACCCCACCCGGGCTCTGTCTCTGGGCCCCACCTGCCCTAGTCTCTTTCCTGCCTTTGGACCCAGGACTGACCTCAGAAACCCATCCGATACCAATTATTGTCCCGTCAGAAAAAGGAGACCGCAGAAGGTGATTCAGAGCCAGTCACTCAGGCGCTGGAAGCCGTGAGGACAGGAGGCCCTGGAGGCCTCAGGGCTTGGGGGGCAGAGAGGAGGGCCTCCTGGGGGGCACAGCTGGTGCTGGAACCGCCTGCCCAAGAGCCGCCCTGGTGACGGTGATGGCACGGCTTCTCCTTCCCCTCAACCAAAAGCCGTTTCCAGGGAGCCGGCTGCCAGGGAGGCTGGAAACACAGTTTCCAAGGTCCCAGCAACAGTGTGAATCAGCTGTCACTCACAACACAGCACCTTAGACGCAGTGGGTTCAAACCATAAGCACAAGATAGATTCGTGGATGATAGATAAACACGCAGAGACATAGAGATACACAGATCTACAGATGATGCCTAGCCGGTAGATAGTGCATAGACAGCCATGAACTTACACTTGTTCCTCGGAAGAAAAGCTATAACTGACCTAGACAGCATATTAAAAAGCAGAAGCATTGCTTTTCGACAAAGGTCCGTCTAGTCTAAGCTATGGTTTTTCCAATAGTCATGTATGGATGTGAGAGCTGGACCATAAAGAAATCTGAGCACTGAAGAATTGATGCTTTTGAACCATGGTGTTGGAAAAGACTCATGAGAGTCCCTTGGACTGCAAGGAGATCCAACCAGTCCATCCTAAAGGAGATCAGTCCTGACTATTCATTGGA
Source organism: Bos indicus (assembly GCF_029378745.1). NCBI lineage: Eukaryota > Metazoa > Chordata > Mammalia > Artiodactyla > Bovidae > Bos > Bos indicus. The sequence continues at coordinate 50,875,079 of NC_091788.1, forward strand.
AGGGCTGATGTTGAAGCTGAAACTCCAATATTTTGGGCACCTGATGCAAAGAGCTGACTCCTTGGAAAAGACCCTGATGCTGGGAAAGATTGAAAGCAGGAGGAGAAGGGGATGACAGAGGATGAGATGGTCGGATAGCATCACTGACTCTATGGACATGAGTTTGAGCAAGCTCTGGGAGTTGGTGATGGACAGGGAAGCCTGGCGTGCTACAGTACATAGGGAGACAGAGTCAGACACGGCTGAGCGACTGAACTGAACTGAATGGATAGATGATAGATAGATACTAGATACACAGGTGATAAATGCATTCGCAGATGTTAGGTAGTGAGAGATAATAATAATAATAGATACAGATGGGTGACAGTTGGTAGATAGCCGGGCGACAGATGTGTATATGGTTGGTGCCCTAATGTTGCCCACCTAGGGGGCCCGCAAACAAGAAAAGGAACTGGGGCTCATTGGGGAAGCAGGTGAGCTTCTGGGTGAGAATGTCGAGATTACCTGGTTTGTGGCATCAGAACTTGAGGAGGTGGCCAGTGGCTCGAGGTTTGTCCGAGGCCGCAGGGCGGCAGGACGCGGCCCTGCTGGCAGAGATGGGTAGGCTGAGCCACCGAAGCCGTAACTGTGATGTGTGACTGTAACCCATGGGATAAAACAAGCATCGAGTCCAGAGTGACTCCCATCATCGAAGAAATAAGCGAACGGGAAGGAAGCCCCGCTCGTATGAACAGTCCGCTGCCTTCACTGCCGCGCCTTCTGCCGCTGCGGCCGGTCGCGGACCCTTCCCGCAGGGCTCACTGGGTAAGAGGGGGGTTCTCATTACCCCAGGGGCAGGACGGTGCGGCCACGCTCTCCCACACAGCGCTCGGGGGGCCCTCCTCCTGCACCCCTCCCTCCCAACCGCGAGGAAGCGTGCAGCACACTCGAATCGGGGGGCGTCACGTAAAGTGCCCACATGGGCGCTTCAGAGAGTCCACAAAGCGAGCTAAGGCAGCGGCAGGGCAGGGGGCCAGCAGGCCCCGACCAACACCCTAGAAGCCTCGGCAGACCCACGAGGGCTCCCCAGCGCCCCACAGACCAGCCTCATGCCTCCAGGAGAACAGGTCACATCACCCTGCCCTCCAGCTGCCCCTGGTCAGTGTGAGACCCTGGCCCACAGCCCCTCAGCTGGAGGGTGGGTGACCTGTTCTGAGAGGCCCTGCGGCCCCCGCTGGCAGGTGCCCGTGGGCGGCGAGCAGCCTCTCTTCACCCACTGCCCACATCACTGCTCACTCATCACGAGGAGAACGCAGGTGGGCGCGGGAACTGGGGGCTCGGAGGCAGGGCTGGGCGCTGAGCAGGGCCATGGCCCCTCTACGGGGGCTGCGCCAGGGTCCCCAGGCCACTGACAGTTCAGAGAAGTCAATGCTATTCAGCAAAGAGAACCAGGTGTCAATTGTCTCCACCATGTTCAGACAGAGCAGCAGCCCAGAGCGTCACGGCAGAGCGGGGAGGGAGGCGGTCTGCATGTCCGCTGCTCCGAGCTGAGAGCGGCCCATGAGCAGGGAGGGACAGGTGCCTGGCGTCGCTCCAGCCCTGCCCGCCCGCCGGCCTGGGCACGGTGACGTCACGGCCCTCAGAGCCGCCAGCCGGCCCGCCCGGGGCCATAAACGCCTGCTTCCGGCCGTGGGCACCTCCTGACGCAAGCACTCAGCTCAGTAAAGACCAGACGTCAGCCCAGGGCCCACATCCGGCGCCCGCCGCTGGCAGGGCAGGGAGGCCTGGCCTGGACTCCAGCTGCTGTCCCGGCCTTGGTTCTGAGACCCCAGACATGACACCTGGGCCCCGGGGGAGGCTCCATGTTCAGAGACCCCAGGACACCCGTCCCGACAGCATCCCTGGCCTCTTATCAGACAGGCGCCACGGCCAGGGGCTGCCGGGGGCAGGAGGGGACTGCGAGGGCAGGGCAGGAGCCAGGTGGGCGCCTGGCCCCACGGCAAAGGGGTGTCTGAGCCCCGGGGCCCGCTGAGAATGGACCCGAGCTAGAGGCCAGGACAGCGCAGCCTGCAGGCTGCCTGTTATCCAAGAACCAGGCAGTCATACTGGGGGAGGCACAGAACCTGACCGCCCCCCGCACTGCTGGTGGGTGTGACCCCCAGGGCAGCGTGTGGGAAACGGCGCGGAGGGGCCTCAGAGCCCTTCCCACCCGCCCGCCGCCTGAGTGGGCACTCCTGCCTCCCGCACCCCAGAGACCAGCAGGCGGGCCTCCCTGCTGCCGCACGTGTTCACAGAGGCTAAGAGGGGAGAACCCAGCGTCTGTCCGCGGACGACGCTCGCACGGAGGAGGCCGTCCGGACACGCCGTGAGCGCGGCTGCCCCTTGAGGACGTGATGCTTGGAGAAATAATCCAGGCACAGAAGGACGGATGCTGTCTAATTCCACCACAGGAGGTCCCTGGAGGGCTCGCACCCGCAGACACGGGAAGCGGACTGGGGGCTGGGGGCTGGGGCCGTCGGGGGAGGGGAGTGAGTGTCCAGTGGGGACGGAGGGTCCGTTCAGGAAGATGATCAGGTTCTGGGGACGATGGGGGGAGGCACAGTCAGGGGAATGTCCTGGTGCCCCGGGCTGGGCCCCCAGAAGTTCTGTGTTAAGTGTACTTTACCAAAACAAAAGAAATTTTTTCAGAGAACATTTATTTGAAGTAATAAGTAAATAAAAGCAGGTCAGGGAAGCAGCCCCTATCTGAGACCCTCGGGGAGGGGGAAGAGAAGGGTGGGTCTGTTGAGCGGGGCTCCTGAGCAGTAGCACTTCCACATGGGGCCGCCCGCCCCCTCAGGGTCAGAGTCCCCGAGGAGGACGAGGACGAGGTCTCCCTCCTCCCTGACAACCGGACAGACTGCCCCAGCTGAAGACCCCTCCACAAAGAGCTCAGCTTATGAGGGTGATATCTCTCAGTATTCACCATATTAGGCAATAAAAATGAGAAAATTTTTAAATGTTTGTTATTTCAGTTAAAAATTAAATATACTACATGCTGACATAAATAAGCTCTTTACCAAAAAAACTCTGTTTTCCAAAACAAAAATGCAGTAAGAAGAGCGGCGTGAATACGTGTCTTTACAAATCTCCCTGACGTCGGGCTTCCCAGCAGCAGCTGGACCTCATCCCCATGCCCACCTTCGTTCTGCTGGGGACACCATCCTGGTCGAAGCATCCAGAGAAAACCCGGCCTCGCCTGGACCCGCAGCTAGAAACCAGGAGCAGGTGAGCGGCCTTTTCAGGTCATCAAGGAGGTTCTCCCCCGATCGACACTGAACCCCAGCTCGGGGTGTCTCTCTGGGCGGCAGCCGTCTGGACGGGGAGCCCACCCCGGGCGCGGCTCACTGGGGCCCCGGGGACTCATGGTCCCTCCCGCTCCAAGGACGGGTCTCTGGCCCCCGTGACTCTGTAACATCACGCGTCGGTTGTTGAAAAATGCGGATTCAGAGCCTCCCTTTCCATGTCCACGTGGGACTCACAGCAGCATCGCACGCTCGGAAAAGGGCCTGTAGGTCGGGGAGCTGCCTCGCTGATGCTGGCAGGCTCCAAAACTCTAATTTCCAGTAGAGAGCTCGAATTTACCATGGCAACAAAGACTGCTGTTTCTCTTGTTTGGGGGCAAACGCCTGCCAAGACCCCAGGTGTGAACAGCACGACCGGCCCAGCGTGGGTCGGGGTTCGCCCGTCGCCTGAGCAAGTGCTGCAGGAGGCTGGCACCCGAGGGCTCTCACCGAGGGCCCAGACTGGAGTCCGCTGCATCAGGAGCATTTGCCAGCTCTCCCCAAGGCCCCGGGCTCGCTCGGGCACTTCCTCCCGGGGGTGTGTGTGAGGGGGTCCTGCCATGGCCACGCCGGGATCCTCGCTGAGGAGCCAACAGCTTCACCCCCCAGGGCTTCTGTACCATCCGTGCCCACAGGAGCCCAGTGAAAAAGGCGAACGACTTCTCAGTCTTGTTATGAAACTAGCTCAGCGCTCCGGCCTCCCCCAGGGTGTCTCAGGGGCCGTGCTGGAGTGGGACAGGGCACCCTCCCAAGGGCTCTGTTACAACCGCCCGCTGAAGGCTGACGCCTGTGTGCGACTGCGCAAGGCAGCCAGCAAGGACCTCCCCCATGACCTCCCTGCTTTCAAAACTAGCCAGGAGAGGTTGTTTCTGCCTCAAACGACCACCACCTTCCTCGACCCCCGGCCGCGCTCCCAGCTCAGGCTGGGCGATGGCTGGATGCACGCAGGCCTGGCCTTTGGTCGATGGGTGGCCTCTCCAGGCCTGCGCCCCACTGTTGGGTGGGTGGGCTTCACTGCAGCCCCGGGCCCCCTGGAGAGCCCAGCCCCCACCGGCCCCTCCCCAGGCCGGCAGAGGAGCCCGCCGGGACCTGGGCAGGCAGTCAATGACACCTGAGCTCTCAAGGAACAAACAAAGGTGGCCATTCCCGGGAAGGGCTGACAGCTGGGGGCCAGGCTGGGGGGAAAGTCCAGCAGGGAGGGTCAGCGGTCCAGACCGCAGCCCCGCCCCGCCCCAGTTTATGGCCAGGTCCTGTTGGGGCACCGTTCCAGCACCCCCGCCCTTCCTCCTCCAGCGGCTTCTGGGGGCCCGTCAAGGGTGCAGGCCAGGAGGGAGCTCCCCAGAGAGCAGGACATGGGCAGCTGCTACCTGGTCCAACTCAGAGTCAGGGGCGGGGTCAGGGCGAGTGGAGGACAGGCGCCCCCGGCGGCCCAGGCTGCTGCCCTCTGCCCTGTGCGCCCCAACCAGGCACAGGGCCACACACTCGGGGTATAGCCTCGACAGGGACCCGCTTGCTTCCCCTGAGCCTCGTGTGTTAAACCTGCTAAAGAAGGGGGGACAGGGTCAGCCCAGAGGCCCAGGGGGCTTCTAAGAGGCAGGTTAGGGCAGGGGTGGGGTCGGGGTACAGCTTGGGCACAGGGCTGGGTCTGAGGACTAGAACGTCAGAACCAAGGGGCCTTGCGAGGGTGGTACTCAGGATCAGGAGCCCAAGACCACTGTCAGCCACCCAGCAGCCAGGCACACTGCCCTGGGAAGCAGCGAGGGCACCTACCCTGTGCGGCAGAGCCTCCAGGAGAATCTGGGGGCCTCCTCATCCCTGCACCCTTTCCCAGGTCAGGGACTCACGGGCACAGCCGCTGACCACTCCCTCTGGTCAGGGCCCAGGGGACCACCAGGGGGACCCACTGCCCTCAGGCCCAGAGCTGCCAGGTGGGGCCACCAGGCGCCTCTTACAGCTGATGAGCCGGTGCCCAGGCCACCCACCTGGCTCTGCCCTGGAGGGTGGGGCGCTGAGATGCAGACACTGGGGCCCACCTCTCCAGCCACAGGTAAGATCACTGGGAAATCACTTCCTCCAGGCTCATCTATGGGCTGGGGGGGTGGGGGAGGGAGGAATGTCCACACCTACCCAGTAGCCCCCCCAACAAGCCCCTGCAAGTCGCTCCCCCAGGCAGCCTGCAGGACCCCAAACAGCTAGGGTAAGGGAGGGGCAGGGCGGGGAGGGGGTGCTTGGCACAGCCATGGCGAACCTGGAGAGTTCTCTCAGCCATGGAGAGCTCCGTCCTAGCGCCCCTGATGCTAGTGAATGTGTGGGAAGAGGGTCTGGAACCGAGCCCTCCCGGGGTTCCAGGTCCTCCCCAGGTCCTCCCAGGCCCTCCGAGCCAGCCCACTCTTTGCTTCCCAGGCCCCCCACCCTCAACGCGCTCTGCATACAGCTGCTGCTGCTAAGTCGCTTCAGTCGTGTCCGACTCTGTGTGACCCCATAGATGGCAGCCCACCAGGCTCCCCTGTCCCTGGGATTCTCAAGGCAAGAACACTGGAGTGGGTTGCCATTTCCTACTCCAACTCATGAAAGTGAAGAGCGAAAGTGAAGTCGCTCAGTCCTGTCCGACTGTTAGCAACCCCATGGACTGTAGCCCACCAGGCTCCTGCATCCATGGGCTTTTCCAGGCAAAAGTACTGGCGTGGGGTGCCATTGCCTTCTCTGTGCATACAGCTGGCACTCAGTAAAAGCTTGCAGTTTTTCTGTGGTGGAGGGCGGTTCCATTGCACCCTGCGGCACTTCGGGCCCTGTGTGGGCTGCCGCCTCCTGCCCCCACCTGCACCCTCCTGCCAGAGGGTGGCCTAGGGAGGGGCGGGGTCCTGGGGGTGGTCCCCCCAGACTCAGGCAGAACCTTAGGCTGGGGTGCAGGGGCAAGGGGTACTGTCCCCCTGGGGGCTGCAGGGACCTGGCGGCAAATGGGGATCAGCTCTCTGAAACTGCACATCACCATGGAGGACCATGAGCAGCCAAGGCGGGTGGAACAGGCCTCCTGTATCTGGGGTCTGGGGTCTTGCTGGCAGCTGCCCCTTCTGCACGTTCACAGGGATGGGCCGGGAGTGGGCGGGGGCCTGGCACAGCTGTGAACTGGCGACCACCAGGTCCCTCGGATCAAGTCCAGCGGAGCGCCACCTCCCACCCCGGAGCCCCACCTCCCACCCCGGAGCCCCGCACAGGCCCTGCCAGGCCCCGAGGTCCCTGGAGCCAGAGGCCCCAGGGCCCCCCAGAGCCACCTCGTCGTTGCCCACTGCAGTGCTTCCTCTGGGCGCTCCCGCAGCCAGACATGCAGGGAGCTCACCGCCCCCCGCCCCAGCCCGTCCCAGCATCCCAGGCAAGCGCGCGCCTTAGTCAGCGCAACCGGACCAAGGAAGGTCGCAGGCGCGGGAGGCACCGGGATGCGGACGTTGGCCAGCAGGTGGCGCGCGTCGCCCGCACAGCCGCCCAGAGGGAAGTCTGCGCATGTGCACTCCTGCACCGGGGGCGTAGGAGGGCCTGATCGGGGGGCGTGGTTCAGTGAGCGGGTCACGCCCCCCTAGGAACGCCCCCCTGCGTGGGCGTGGCTTGAGTGGACCTCGCCCACCCGAAGATCCGCCGGGTCTGCGCCGGCCTCAGGGCCCCTGCAACCGGGTGCGGGGATCAGTCCGAAGGCGTCTCGCCGTCCCCTGACCCCACCTGTCTCCGCATCGCGGCCCTGTGACAGGTGAGCAGCGCGTGCTGCGGAGTCAGCATCCAGCTTGCGGGGCCCACAGGCTGGACCGGAGGGACCTCTGCCTGACCTTGGGCAGGTCACTGGCCTCCGCGCAGTGATGGCTGGGAATCATCAGTCGCTCTAAGCATCACACCTGCTGGGGACACTTCCCCAGCTGGCCAGCCCGCCCTGCTGGTCTGGCCCTGGGCCCTCCGTGCCTGGCCCTGCCCCATAGCGGGCCGCCCACCTCTGCGCCTGCGCAGGGAGCCAGGTGGCAGACTGCCGGTGCGGGGGAAATGGACAACCCGATGGCCTCCGTCCTCCAGAGAAGAGCCCCGACCCGGTGGTTCTGGTGTTCTGCCTACAGCCTCCGGGGATGGTCAGGGCTCTGAGGCCTCAGTCCCCACCCTAGAAGGCCCTTTGCAAACAGGCCACCAGGAGCCCACCTGGCCTACACCCCCAGGGGAGCCAGGGGGCAGGATGAAGGCGGCAGGGCCCACACTGCCGGCTGGTCCTTAGGGCAGGGCATGTGTGAGGGTTCAGAAGTGCCCAGAGTGACCGCCCCAGCTCTGGGGGTGAGAAGAGGTGGGACCCTGCCTGGAGTCGGCCACAACACCACCCCCTCCCCCCGGGCAGTGAAGCTGCACTAGAATCTGTCCCCGCTTCCCCCAGAGAGGAGCCGTCCTCCCAGGCGTGGCCACGTGTCCTCAGCATAGTGACCGTACAGAGAGCCCCTGATGCCCTGCCTTCCCATGGCGGGGAGCGCAGCCTTCAGTGGTGACCCCCCAGGAGGGGTGACCCCCCAGGAGGCCAGGGCTGGAACCGGAGCCAGGTCTGGGTGACGCAGTGTGGTGGGAGCGGGCCTCAAGGAAGCGGATGTGGCCTTTGCACCAGCAGATTACTGAGCCAGGTGAGCAGAAAAGTCAACAGAAAGCTCAAGGAGCAGCTGGGGGACCTGCCCTGCCCGTCACCCGTGGGTCAGCGTCACCCCAGGGGCAGCCGCACAGGGATGGGGCCCGGTGGGCAGCGCTGGGCTCCAGGCAGCCCCACCGACCACAGACATGCGAAGGGCAGGGCCTGGCGTGGGGCTGTGCGCGCAGGCTGCGGTAGCGGCCACGGCCACGTTTGCCACTGTTGCTGGAAGCCCACCCTGGTTCTCCAAGTTGTGAGTGCTCGGGGAGGCTGTGCCCAGAGGGCTGGGGGCCGGCTCAGGCCAGCCAGGCCCAGGCCTGCGGGTGCTACATTCATCTCAGTGATGCCCAGAAGGAGGTGGGGGGAGACTCCTACCCAGGGGTGGTCCCCCAGCGGGAGCGGGGACAGTGCTCCAGCTCAGAGGGGAACCACAGCCTCTGGAGGCCCCCAGCAACGGCAGGCAGGACCCCTGAGATGGGCTTCTCCTTTGGGACAGTGGCTCAGGACGTCTGCGGGTTGGAGGGTGCAGGCAGAGCTTCGGGAGGAATGGGTCTGCCCCCGGCTCCCCAAAAGATGAGCAAAGCACACAGAGTAGCCCCCAAAGCGGAGTCTCCAAAGGGCAGGCGGCCCCCTTTGAAGATGCACACACTCACAGGTGGAGGTGCTGACCCCAGCCTCAGAAGGGGGCCTGACGTGCAAGCAGGGGTCTTACAGACCAAACTGCTTCCGGTGAGGTCACTGAAACAGGTGGGCCCTCACCCATGTGGCGGTGTCCTCATAAAAAGAGGGGGCATGTGGCTCAGACACACAGAGCAAGAACGCCACCTGAAGATGCAGAGATGGGATAATGTGTCCACAGGCCACGGAACCCCAAGGGTGGCCAGGAAGCACTGCGGGGAGGGGCAGGTCGTGGACCGGATGCTTCTCCCAGCCTCCGGGAGTCGGCTCTGCTGAGGCCTGGCCCTCAGACGTCAGCCTCTAGAACCGGGAGGTGATAAACGCCAGGCACTCAGGCCGCCTTGGAAAAGTAAAACGGAAGTTCCCGTGGTGCTGCCTGACGCCTCACTTGGAAAACAGCCAGGAGGGGGAGGCACCCGAAGGGCCCATGCTGGAGCGTGGCTGTGGGCGGGGCTCCTGGGGTGGCACCTTCCTTCCCGCCCTTCTCTGCATTCCCCACCTTCTGTCAGCACCTGTGAACCACATGACAAGGTTTAACAACCAAAGGATGGGAAAAAACACGTGAGGTTGACTGTGGTCAAGACACTGGGCATCAGGCAGTGAAGAACAGGGAACGCAGAGGAGATGGGCATGCACAAGGTGGGTGCCAGCTACAATTTCCTGGTCACTGCCCTGAAACTGCTGTCAGGACGAGGTGTGGGGAGGGGCTGAGACTCCTGGGGACAAGGTGGGTGGGGTTCATGGGATGCTGGAGAAGACAGGGCTGCACAGAGCAAACCCTGGGCGGGCAGAACCCCAAGCCCCACGGGGCAGGGCACACAAGTGAGGGGTGTGCCCAGGCTGGGAGGAGCCACCTGCAAGGACGGGGGAGCAGCAGCCAGGGCCCCCACGGGCAGGGAGAGGGCCCCCACGGGCAAGGGGCAGGCCCCCCAGGCCATGCTGGCAAGCCCCAGGATCACAGCGCAGTGGGCAGACAGCCCTGGCCCTACCCACAGAGCAATGCGCCAGCCCCATCAGCAGCCCACCAGAGCAAGACCTGCCGGACCAGACGGCACCCACAAGCCTCGACCATGTCCCGCACAGAGCCCAGGATGCAGAGGAGGCCGAAAGCACCTGCCCCACAGGGCAAAAGTCACGGCGTCTGGCATCCAATCAAGATGTATCCCAGGAGGGCAGAGAAAAGGGACCGTTCAACCCACAATCAGGAGAAGAATCAGTCATTTGAAACCAGCCCAAATCTGACGTTGATGTTAGAATGAGCAGACAAGGATGTTAAAACGGTTATTATAACTATGCTGCTGCTAAGTCGCTTCAGTTGTGTCTGACTCTGTGCGACCCCATAGATGGCAGCCTACCAGGCTCCCCCATCCCTGGGATTCTCCAGGCAAGAACATTGGACTGGGTTGCCATTTCCTTCTCCAATGCATGAAAGTGAAAAGTGAAGTCTCTCAGTCGTGTCCGACTCTTAGCGGACTGCAGCCCACCAGGCTCCTCCACCCATGGGATTTTCCAGGCGAGAGTACTGGAGTGGGGTGCCATTGCCTTCTCCGTATTATAACTATAGTCGCCTCCAATTAAAGTAAAAAATTATACTCCCTCTGTTCAATTCATAAAGCATAGAAAATAGATTGCCCATGTTAAGTAGAGACAAGGAACATATATATATATAATCCAAATTACGATTCTAGGGATGAAAACCATGGCCACGTACGAGATGAAGAGCGTGCCGGAGGGATTAACACCATTAGCCCCTACAGAAGAAAAGACGCGTGAACCTGAAGAACAGCGAGAAAAACTATCCAAAACGAAAAGCAGAAAGACAGAAGAGTCCAAAAAATAAACAGCTCATGCGTGAGCAGCGGGGAAACGTTAATCAGTTTAATTTATGTGCAACTGTTTCTACAGAGGAGAGAGGGACAGGAAACAGACAGGAGAAACAATGGCCAAAATTTGTTCAAAATAGTGAAAACAGAAGCCCAGATATGAGACACTCAATAGCCCCAAGTTCAAGAAACAGGAGGAAAACTACATGAGACAAGTCATCACATTGCTAAAACCAGTGATGGAAAGAGGTTCTAAAAGGAAGGACTCCCCTGGTAGTCCCGTGGCTAGGCCTCTGCGCTCCCGATGCCGGGGGCTGGGCTCGTCCCTGCTCGGGGGGCAGGGTCCCACACGCCGCACCAAAGTCGCCACCTGCCACAGCAAAGACCCGAGACCCTGCCGGGGGCTTCCCCGAAGACCTGCCTGCCATCGCGCGGGAAGCGGGCTTGGTTCCTGGTCTGGGAGGGTCCCACGTGCTGCAGGGCGACTGAGCCCGTGAGCCACAGCTCCCGAGCCCGAGTGCGCAGAGCCACAGGAGAAGACAGAGAAGCCGCCGACGTGAAAAGCCCACACGTGGGACTTGAGGGCGGCCCCCACTCGGGTGGAGAGGCCCTCGCCCAGCAGTGAAGCCCCAGCATGGCTGGTTAATTCATTAAAAGGGGATCTCACGTGCCATAACCAAGCCCTGGTACCGCCACATAAATCTATTTTAAAGCAAAAGACTTCCCTGGCAGTCCAGTGGCTAAGACTTCACACTTCCAATGCAGAGGCATGGGTTTGATCCCTGCTCAGGGAACTAACGTCCCACACGCCACATGATGCGGCCAAAATAAAAAGCCAGGGTGAGGGAGCGGGGGAGCACACAGAAGATGAAGAACCAGCAGAACAAAGACAGTGGTCATCCTGCAAAGCACCGTCCAAACTCAGAGGCAAAGTGAGGGTGTCCTCAGACCCACCATCGCGGGAGAGGTTCACGCCGGTCCTCTGGGCAGAAGGAGATGATCCCCGGTGGTAGCATGGGTCACACAGAGATGGAAGCGGCTGGGATGGCGGTCACACGGATAAATACAGGCTATTTAGGATTTTTTGCTCATTTTATTTAAATCTCTTTAAAAGAGAACTAAACGACAATAATGGAGAAGGCAGTGGCATCCCACTCCAGTGTTCTTGCCGGGAGAATCCCAAGGGCGGGGGAGCCTCGGGGGCTGCCGTCTGTGGGGTCGCACAGAGTCGGACACGACTGAAGCAACTTAGCAGCAGCAGCAGCAGCAGCAATAATAACCCTGTAGCTAGTGAGGGTCTGTAAGGTGTGAAAGTGAAGCGCACACAGAGGTTGGGGCGGGGGGGATGGGAGGTCAGCACTGCGTGGTCTCCTCTCACACGCGCGTCTCTGAAGGTGGATCTGGCCCTGAAAGTGACAAAAAAAAAAAACAAACAAGATGAAGGGTTTCAGCAGAGCAGCAGCAAAGGAGGTAAACTGAATCGTGAAAAACTGCTCAGTGGATCAACACGAGGCAGAAGAGACGGAGGAAGAGAAAGCAGCTCCCGAGGCGGCAGGTTCAGCTGACCGGGGTCAGTGACTGTGCTCAGCGCAGCCTCGGAAACCCCACAGCCAGCGGACAGCCTGGCCCGGGCCAGGCTGCGTGAACGAGCGAGCCCTGAGGAAAGTGAGCTCCACGCAAGTGAGCCCACTCAAAGCAGAAGGACAGGAAAACACGCAGCAGAGAACGCAGCGGCGACGGAACACCAGCAAAGTGGACTTCGGAGCAAAGGACACCGTTAGGGATGAAGGGGGGTCACGTCGTGAGGAGAAAGTCTGAATTCCCGGATGCACCCCCGGAAGCACAATCCATAGAGAAAACTTGGTGAACTAGCTTTTGTCAAGATTAAGAACTTCAGCTTTTTAACAGACATGGAAGACAGACTTATGGACTCGGGGAGACGGGAGGAGAGGGTGAGGTGTATGGAGAGAGCAGCTCACATGGAGAGAAGCTTACGTCACCATGTGTAAAATAGCCAAGAGGAATGTGCTGTCTGGCTCAGGAAACTCAAACAGGGGCTCTGTATCAACCTGAGGGGTGGGGTGGGAGAGGGGAGGGAGGTTCAAGAGGGAGGGGACGTGTGTATGCCTGTGGCTGATTCATGCTGAGGTTTGACAGAAAACAAGAGCATTCTGTAAAGCAATTATCCTTCAATAAAAAATTAATTGGAAAAAAGTCAACTCTCTGCAAGATACTATTCAGGATTAAAAACACAAACCACCTGCTAAGGCAGGGACACGGGTTCAGTCCCTGGGCCCCGAAGACCCTGCGTGCCACGGGCACTGCACCCGAGTGCCACAACTGCAGAAGTCCGCAAGCCCCAGAAACCGTGCCCCCAGACGAGAGGCCGCCCCGGGGGAAACCTGTGCCCCGCAGCTGGAGAGCCGCCCTGCTCACTGCAGGCAGAGAAGACGCAGCGCAGCCAGCAGTAAGTCAGAATATAGATTTCAAGACAAGCCACAGACTAGGAGAAAAACCTTTGCAAAGCCTGTACCTGGTAAAGAATTTGTATCCAGAACAGATTTTTTTTTAATCTCTCAAAATTGAATAACAAGCAAATAATCCAATTATTTTTAACATGCAAAGATTTGAAGGACACTTGACCAAAGAAGACACACAGATGGCAGGTAAGCATGTGTGTGTGAGACCCCACTACTTGTAAGAATGGCTAAAACTTGAGAGACTGACCGTGCCAAGTGCTGGCAAGGACGTGGACGAACCAGAAATCTCATCTGTGGTGGGCGGGGTTGCGGTGGTGGGGCCACCCTGGAGAGCAGTTTGGCTTGAAAATTCCAACAGACGCCAAGTGTACAATCCAGCCATGTCCCGGTGTCTACCTGAGAGAGACAGGAACACGGATGCCAAGTGTACAATCCAGCCATGTCCCGGTGTCTACCCGAGAGAACAGGAGCACGTGCCGCCTGAGACCAGACACACCTGTTCCAGCAGCTCCGTTTGTAATGACCACAAACCAGAAGCCTCCCAGTGGCCTCCAGTGGGGGATGGAGGAGCAGACAGGCTCACCCAAACCAGGACGACTGCTCAGCGACAAGAGGGGGCCAATGACTGGATCGAACTGCAATGTGGAGGAATCTCAAAACATGTCACTCAAAAAGCTCAGTGAAAGAAGCCAGACCAAAAAAGCACATAGTGCATGGTACCATTTACGTAAAAGTCTAGAAAATGCACGTGAGGTGACCGAGAGCCGGGCCACAGCCGCTGCAGGCCTGGGACAAGTCGTTCCCAAAGGGGCACAGGACACTTCTGGGGACAAAGGAGGCCACTGCTGTCCTGGAAGGTGGTGGCGTTTTCACGGGTGTGTGCTTGGGTTGAAGCTGATCAAACGGGGCTCTGCAAGGATGGGCAGGCTCCTTCTATGGTGCTTGGCAAATATCCGGCCTTTTTTCCCACACACTGAAGGCTGGAGGCAGCCCTGCACCAAGAGAGCCCATGGGCACCCTTTTCCCGCAGCCCTGCTCACCTCCTGTCTCGTGTCACACCCTGGCACTTCTCACGGCGCGTCCAGCTTCTTCGTCCTTCTGTCTGTTGTGGTGACCTGTGGTGTCCGTGATCTTTGCTAAGAGCTCCCATGACGGTTAGCATTTTTCAGCAAGAAAGCATTCTTGCTTTAAACGTTTTATTGTATGCCGGAGGATGGCTGGTTAACAACAGTTTCGGGCGCACAGCAAAGCAGCCCTGCCGTGTATACACGTATCCGTTCTCCCAGCAATAAAGCATTTTTAAACTAGGCTGTATGCACGGTGTGGGCTGGTTGGTTTGTCTTTTGGCTGTGCGGGTCTTCGTCGTGGCATCCGGGCTGTCTGGTCGTGGAGCACAGACTTAGCTGCTCCACAGCATGTGGGAAGCTTAGTTTCCCAACCAGGGATTGAACCCACGTCCCCTGCATTGCAAGGTGGATTCTTGACCACTGGACCACCGGGGAAGTCCCAGAGTGTGTGTTTTAGAAATCGTGCTACTGCACACTTACTGGACTACAGGAGAGCATAAACGTAACTTTTCTATGAGCCGGAAACAAAGCGTGACGTGACCGTCATGATGCCATCTGGGCGTTGCGGTGTCGGGAACTGACCTGCAGTGTCTCCCAGGCCTGCCTGTTCATGCATGTTGTGTGTGTGTTTGTTCCATACCCACAGAGCTATGAAAAACAAGACCCACCCCCCAGCTATGCTTTTAACCTCTGGAAGGAGAAGCAGGGGCTTCCCAGGTGGCACTAGTGGTAAAGACCTGCCTGCTGATGCAGAAGACGTAAGAGACGTTGGTCCCTGGGTCGGGAAGATCCCCTGGAGGAGGGCATGGCAACCCACTCCAGTGTTCTTGCCTGAGAATCCTGTGGACAGAGGAGCCTGGCAGGCTACAGTCCATGGGGTTGCAAAGAGTCAGACCGGACTGAGGCGACTTAGCAGCAGCAGCAACAGCCAGAGAAGCAGGAAGGGAAGGAAGAAGAAAGACCCGTCCTGAGCCTTGCGCCCTGCCCCCTCGCTCGGAACTGCCCCTGAGCACTAAGATCATGGGTCACAGTCCCCAGCGCCCAGCCCCCAGCGGGCAGCAGCAGGGGGCCGGGAGTTGTGCCTCTGCGTTGGGCTGGATCTGGAGTGCCTGGCGCCACCCGCCGGGACCCCTGCAGCCCGAGCCCTGCCCACGTGCCTCACCCAGCCCCCAGGCCCCTGTCCTGCAGCCCACGCCAGGCCCTCCAGTCCCATAAGCTCTGGAGCCCCGAGCAGCTGCCTTTGTGCCCCAAGTCCAGCAGGCACTCGCTGTCCTGGGCCTGCAGGGACCCGCCTGACACCCCCCCAGGCAGCCAGAGGGACCCATGGCCCCTGGACAGCAAGCCTGGCCCCAAGGCTCCCCGGGGTCAGGACCTGGCCTAAGTGGCCCCAGAAGCCCACCTGGTCCCGTGTGGCACGCGCCGAGTCTCCGTGACCAGCCTGGCAGACCAGCCCCTGTAAGCCCGGGAGCCCAGCCCTGGGACACTTCCCACTCAGTCTGCCCACCCTCCCTGCCTCCTCCTGGTCCCGGGTCACGGCCCCACCTTCGTTCTTATCTCACCCCCTTCTCCTCTGGCTGGACCCCGCCCCTCAGCACTGTCCCCTCGGCCACACAGGTGGCACTTCCTGCCTGGCCAAGGCCTCTCCCCACTCCAAGCCCGACTCTTGGCCTTGAAGGTCTGGCTGGCCCTCCTCTAGCCCACCTTCTCCAGGAAGCCTTCTTGGGCTACTCAGGGCTCTCCCCACTGTGTCTGCCCTCAGAGACCACTTGATGTGTGCTTCTGGGGGTCCCGCAGGGTCCTCCTAGAGAAGGAAATGGCAACCCACTCCAGTGTTCTTGCCTGGAGAATCCCAGGGACGGCGGAGCCTGGTGGGCTGCTGTCTATGGGGTCGCATAGAGTCAGACACGACTGACGCGACTTAGCAGCAGCAGCAGCAGCAGGGTCCTCCAACCTGATGGCCCCCAGAACTCAGGACCACTTATTTCGGGCAGCATATTTGCGTCTCCCCAAAATTCACACAGAGGTCGTGACCATGGGGCCCTCTGGTGGGCTCAGATGCTGGAACTGCCCTCCCCCCTCCACCAGGCACAGGTGGGGCCCTCCCCAGAGCCAGCCCGGGACCTGACCCAGACCCCGGCAGCCTGGGCTCGGAGCCGCCAGGCCGGCTCTGTCCAGCAGCCCGACCTAGACCCTCTGCTAAGAATGCACTCCCCCCACCACCAGCCTCTGCCCCATCCTCCCCCCTCCCCTGCACCCAGGGTCACACCCGCAGCCTCCCCCACTCCCCGAAGCCCCCTCACAGCCACCAGCAGAGCAAACATTCAGCACTGTGCCCTCAGTGCTGTGTCTGGAGGCCCCAGCAGCCCGATAACACCCCAACCCCGACGCGGGCCCCCCGCGGATCCCTCCCGCCAGCCTTATCTGTTTGCTTTTCACCAACATCCGCCAGCTCTCAGCACAGCGAAGCCTGCGTTGGGGGGCGGAATGGGAGGGTGTTGGGGGAGGGGAGGGGGAGGGGCGGGGCGGGAGCGGGGCGGGATGGAAGGTTTGGGGGGCGGGATCAGCTGTGGAGGGGGGCCTCTGATCTGGACCAGAAGCTGCAGACATCAGTGTCCCCCACCATCTTCGAGTGGAGCCTTTGGGACCCTCAAACGGGGGGCGGGAGTGGGGGTTGGAGCCAGGAAACTGGGGGTGCCCCAGGTCCCCAGAGGCAGGGAGGGGGTGCTGATGGGGCAGTGCTGGCCCCCTAGAGGGATCGGAGGTCCCCCAACCAGAGTGGGTGGCAGGCCGTGCAGAGCACAGGGGTCACGGAGAGACGGGTGAGCACCGCCTCCTGGGAGCCAGCCTCTGGGACCCAGCTCCCTCCTCCCCAGCAGGAGGGCCAGGCGGCCAGGGCCCCTCCTGCAGGTGGGCACCCAGCCCCAGGCCCACTTTCCCAGCCCACCTCAGCTCATGTGCCCCTAAGCCTCTCTGGTCCCTGGTGAGGCCCCAGCCAGGCCAGGTGCTAAACAGACACTAAGGAGCCCAGGCCCAGCCGGCAGGGGTGGGCAGTGAGCCTGTTCAGGGACACAGCTCCACCCGGCCTGCGGCAGCCGTGGGCTTGGGCAGTGGCATCCCCGTCCCCAGGGCCCCCTACCCTGTGCCAAGGCCAGTTCTACCCCTAACCCCCTCCATGGACCATGGACACGAAGTTCTGTCCATCTGACGGCGCCATGAGGGAGCTGGGGACCACAGACAGCCCTGGGGCTGCTCTGCAGGGACAGCCCCCTCCCCAAATCTGGGCCCAGGAATCTGCAGGAAGAACTGGGGCCCAGAGGCAGTGTGGGGGCCGGCAGGGAGGCCCTGGGCCCCCGGGGGAACGCCCACCCCATCCCCTTGCAGCACCCTCTCTGGGGGCCCCTCCCAGCCCCTCCTGGCTCACTGGCCCCACCGGTGCCGGATGCAGGGCCGACCCCAGTAGCTGAGGGTGGGGGTCTAGAAGGAGGCTGCCCTCGGAGTGGACAGGAGGCCAGACAGCCACAGGTGAGGCGGCCGAGCGTGACAGGGAGGGCCTGGGCCCCTCCCAAGCCTCACGCGGCCGCTCCCTGCTAGCTGCAGGTGGGGGTCCCCAGGAAGGAGCAGTAGGCTCTAGAACCACAGTGGGGGCACCTCCCCAGCTGGCCACACACAGGATGCCAGGGTGGGGCGGGCAGGAGAGGGCAGGCGACTCCGCCCCAGCAGAGGTCCCTCGGGGAGCCTCTGCTCGGGCCACTCTGGGCCCAGGGTCTCCAGGTCGGCACGTCTCCCCAGCGTCCGCTCTCAGGCCGCGGAGGGTCCTGGTCCCACAGCCACTCGTGACCTCACCTTTCTCCTGGGAAAGACTCAGCCAGTGGCTGTTCACCCCTGGCCTTGAAGCCCAGGTCCAGGGCAGTCGCAACCTTGCCCCCAGCTCAGCGCAAGGTCACTGCTGGCCCTGCGTGAACGCCCAGCTCCCCAGCTCCTGGTCATCACAGCCCCCTCTGCCACCCGGCCAGTTCACAAACAGGCCCGGGCACAGGAGCCACAAGGCCGACCCCTCAGGACTGAAATTCAGCTGTGCTGAAGCCTCCACCCTCGAGCCTCAGGGCCGCCAGAGTGACACGCGGCCCCAACAGGAGCCTCTAGAAGCATCCACAGGCCGTGAGTGCAGAGTCCTCATCCGAGCCCTCGACCCCAACCCCGGGGAGCCGCAGCCTAGGGGTCGGTGCCCACCCTCCCAACTGAGCCAGGAGGCCGAGGTGGCAGCTGTGAGGCAGGGCTCCGCAGCGGACAATCGCCCGCTTGTCTGGGGCTCTGTCCTCAAGGCCGCCGGCCGGCCGACGGGACAGTGGCGAGATGGCCACACACAGGCTTATCTCCACACTGTTTGCGCAGCACATTCCCGCGCCCCCAGAGCAGCGACAACAATGTCCTGCTTTGTGATTTCCTGTGTGGAGAGGGAAACCCCTCCCAAGCACCCCTACACCACCCTCTCCGGGACGGAGCAGGGCCTGGGCGCCAGCCGTGCTGAAAGGCCAGAGCCGTTCACTCACTTCAGGGCCTGGGCCACCTGTGGTACAGATCCTGGGCCACACGTGTGACTTTTCCAGGAAACTCAGACCGAGTCACACGTGCACACACACGGGCCTCTGTGTCCCGGCCCCGGGCGCAGCCGACTGCAGCCCGCCGACATCCAACCGGACATCCGGCTGGTGACGCCTGCCCCCTGGACCCCAACAAGCGGACCCCTTGCCTGCCACAAGCCCCGCCCCCTTCCCGGTCCGAGACCACGTGTGGGCCCCTCCAGGCACTGGGACACACGGAACATGCGGATGGCCCTGGGCAAGGGGCCTGCTGGGAGACGCAGCTGCCCCCAGCGTGCAGGGCGCGGTCTGGATGGAGGGGGGACTGGGTGGGGAGGGGCACCCGGGGCCGTGTGTGGGAAACTCAGGCAGCTGGTGCCAAGGCCCTGTGGCTGGGCGCCTGCTGGGGAGGAGCAGCAGGCGGGCACGTGGCCCGACAGAGGAGCTCGGGGGCAGGTGGGCACCTGGTCCGACGGAGGAGCTCAAGGCCCAGGAGGGTCCAGGCAGGGTTCTGCTGGGGCGGAATGGCAGGCGGGCACATGGCCTGATGGAGGAGCTCGGGGGCAGGGGGGCACATGGCCCGACGGGGGAGCTCGGGGGCCCAGGAGGGTCCAGGCAGGGTCCTGCTGGGGTGGAGCAGAGGCGGGCATGTGGCCCGATGGAGGAGCTCGGGGGCAGGCGGGCACCTGGCCCGACGGAGGAGCTTGGGGCCCCAGGAGGGTCCAGGCAGGGGGAGGGAACATGTGCCGGGAGAGAGAAGGGCTTGGGGCTCTTTTCCATCACAGTCCCCCCACCCCCCTCTGGAGCCTCACGCTGCCCACCCTGGGCAGCACCCAGGCCCCAGGCCGACTGGTGTGGGTGGTCCGGTGGCTGTCAGAGCCCTGCTTCCCTGCAGCCCCTCATCTGGGTGCATGCGCCCTCCTGGAGCCCCCGCTAGGCGGAGGCCTGAGAGCAGGCCCACTCCCCTGCCCCTGAGGGACCCCAGCCCTCATCTGTCAGCCTGCCCTGAGCCTTCACCTGGAGCAGCCCTGGGGCAGCCCCCCACCGAGGCCCCCAGCAAAGCGTGACCAACGGCCAAGGGCACCCAGTCACCCCCAGAACAAAGGCGGCTGCAGGGACAGCCACGGAGGTTCCAGGGCAGGCCCCCACCCGCCTGTGCCCACGCACCCCTAGTCCTGGGACGCCCGACAGGGTGCGGAGAGCAGCGGGGAGAGACGATAGAGGACATCCCGCCTGCCCACCCCCCGGCCTTTAAACACTATTCCACAAAACTGAAATTTCTTTAGGTGAGCACACAGCAGCTTCTGTACTTGTGAGCTGGGAGCAGGCGGCCAGGCTGTGGTCTGTGAGGTGTGGTGAGGCCCCAGACACAGATCCTCTGTGGAAGGAGCCAGGCCTCAGCACCCCAAGTCCCTGTGGGCAGAACCCCCTCAGGAAGCGGGGTGCCCCCTCCATGCCGGCCCCTACTCAGAGCCAGGTACCCTGGAGAAGCTGGAGGATTCTGAACACCTGTGCCCCAACCCTCCCCTCGCCCGATCGTGACCCTCAGCTGACCCTCGCCCTGACCCCTTGCAGGGCTGGCGTGTGAACTGCCCGTGAACAAGTGCCCACCAGCACCCCTCCCCGCTTCCTGCTCCTCCAGATGCTGCCCCAGGAGCCACACCCTTAGCCCCCACGCAGAGGGTGTGGGCAGAGCCTCTGCTCCTCTGCCTGAAGGGGCCAAGCACCCAGGGCTGGCCTTGGACTCCCCCAAGAGATGCGCCCAGTGGGCAGCCCTGAGCCCACCTCGCCCCTGCCGCACCTGAGGTCAGCAGCTCAGAGCATGTGCGCGCTGCACAACCAGGGTCCCGGGAGGCCAGCCAAGAAGGCGGCTTCCAGGGGTGAGCTGGTCAAACAGGGTCCCCACACTGGGGAGCTGAGGTGGCCCCACAAGCTCCTGGGACCTCCAGGGAGGTGTTTATCTGAGCCCCAGGCCGGCTGCATGATAACCCCCCACCCGGGACCCCCAAGGGCAGGGGTTGACCTCTGGAGGTCCCTCCACGGGCAGTCAATCCTCCCAGGTGGGGGTGGGCCTGGCAGGCTGGTGCCGTTTCAGGGACAAGGGTCCAGGTGAGAATGAAGCCCCCCCAGGAGCCCTCCCCCCAGCGGCGCCCTAGTGGGGAGCCCAGCATCTCCCCTAACACGCCCCAGACACGCCCCTCTCAGTGCAGCTGAAGGTGCCGGCCTGACTCCTTGCAGTGACCCCGGGAGACTCCTGGCAACCGCAGCTCGAGTAAACACCGGAGATGTTTGCGGGACCCCAGAGGGTGTGTGCCAGCCCCCTGCCCAGAGGTGAGTAATTATGGGGCTGCTGCCTGCTCAAGAATTTTCCAAAGGCCACGTCCTGATAAAGCAGCGCCGGAGATCCTGTTTGGCCGCCGTGGCGCCCGGCCGGCCGTGGCGCTGGGGGACGGAGCGTGGGGCTCGGCGGGCGTGGCGGGCGAGCCTCACCCTACATAAGGCGCTGGGCGCCTGCTCGGGTCGCACTGGTGCAGCCGGCCGCGGTGTCCCCCGCGGAGGCACGAGTCCAGCAGCGGCCGCTCCCGCCTCGCGCCATGCTCGGGCCTCGGCTGCTGCTGCTCCTCTCCTGCGGGGGGGCCCTGCTCGGCGCCGGTGAGTGGGGGCCATGGGCATCGGGGTGCCAGACCCCTCGGGGCCCCTCCACGTGGGAGCGTCTCCAGGCCTTCTCACCTCAGAGACCTGGCAGGAGGCAGGCGAGCCATGTGGACGCTGATGACCAGGAGACGACCGACAGGCCAGGGTGGCCTGTCCCTGCCCCATGGCTGCCCTGCTGGCCAAGGCCCACATGTCCACGCGAGTCGGGGGACAGGGGTCCCTCGGAACGCAGGCGGCGGGGCGGGGGACAGTGGTGGGGCCTCAGTGCCTGAAGCCTGGCACTGGCACTCCCCACCGGGCCCTGGGTCCTGAGAGGCCTCTGGGGTCCCCAGGGGCAGCCAGAGGGCGTGCAGGGGGCCTTGTGGGCACTGAAGTCAAAAGACTCAGGGAGAGAGCTGACTCCAGGGAGTCCTGGCTACTAATAGCAAGCCCGAGGGGGGCTCTGGGCCTCAGTTTCCCGGTCTGTAAAGTGGGGTGACACTCCCCTGTGTGATGATGTGAGGATCAAAGAAACGGGGGCTAGAAGGGCCGCCCCACCCAGTCTCACCTGTCAGGCCATGGGGACATGGGTCCCCCTCCTCCTCCTCCAGGACCCTCAGCCAAGCACCCCTCAGAAGGGGCCAGCCCAGAGGGGTCACCCCATGGCCAGCGGAAGCCCTTCCTGTTGGCTGACAGCAAGCACCAGGCCTGACCCAGAGCCCGGTCTCGAGCCAGGAGGAAGCCTACCTCCTCAGCTCCTGCCCCGCTGTGCCCCTTGGCAGCCCCAGGGCCCCTCTAACCTCAATGTGGAGCCAGGGAGAGGTGCCCGGCCCAGGGGCAGGCTGCGAGGCCAGTGGGCAGCCCTAGGCCCATTCCACCCCTCACCTCCCACGAAGCCCCTTCCGCACCCCCAGGCACCAGCTTTCTCACCAGGGGTGGCTCTGAGCACCCAGGACCCCTGCCCAGCCAAGACCACCTCCCTGGGCCCAATCCAGGCCCTGGGGACCCCCAGACCTGGGCCCAGAACCAGGGGGAGGGAGACGCCAGGAGCCTGCCAGGGTGGGTGTAGGACGCAGGGGCGGCGAGGGGCATGGCTTTGGAGCCGTGGGGGTTTGGGCTGCGGACACGGTGGGGCTGGGAGCGGGACAGGGTGTCTAAGCGCTGACCCCGCACTGGCCCCGGGGGAGGCGGGAGGGAGGCCCTGCCTTCCTGGACCAGAGGCTCCGACCTTGGGGTCTGGAGGCCGGGGACTCTGGGATGGAGGCCTCTGAGCGGGGCCCAGGCCGACCAGAACGGGCAGTGCAGGAAAGGCCGCCAAGCGTGCAGAAGGAACACCGTGTGTGCCAGGCCCACAGGGCCCGTCCAGGGTGGCACAGCCAACGTGACTCCAGGCGTTGTGGGGGCTGGTGGTGAGCTGAGAAGAGGTGCCAGGGGCACACCCACGTGGTGGGTGCTGTAGGGGAGGAGGCCGAGTCACCACCCCTTGAGCCGGCTGGGGACCCCACGGCCATCAGTCAGGCGGGCCCGCTCCTGGTGCCACCCAGAGGGACGATGCGGGCAGCCACCATGCTGGGACTCGGGAGTCGGCGTGGCCAGGAACCCGCGCACCCTGAGGCAGGGGGCACAGCGGACCGGGGCAGAGACGGGACCCCGGGGCGCACTCAGATGACCCTGCCACCCACCAGCACTGGGACCTCACCCCCAGACGTGGGCGGCCACACGCTGATGGGGGGCCCTGTCCTCGCAGGTCTGGAGGACAGCTCCTCGGTGCCCCCAGGGCTCCACAGGGCGAAGGATCCCCCACAGCCAGATGAGGCTCACGGGCAGCCCTCCGTCCTGAGGAACTGCCCAGGGCACAGGGCCACGGCCCAGCTACAGGGCGAGTGTGGCCTGGAGTCTCCGCGAGGGGAGACCCCAGCCCACCCCTCCCCCAGGGGAGATGAGCTTCTCCTGCAGAGGGGGCCACGGGTCCTGCTGAGCGCGGGCTAAGCTGCTGCTTCACGTCCCAGAGCCCAGCCCCGACAGAGGCCCACACTCCCGTGAGGCAGACCCCAGCCCAGAGCTGGGTGGGCATGGGGATGCGGGCCTCTCCCCACCCACCCCCGGGGGGCGCCTGGAGACTGGGAGGGGCTCCAGACCCACTCTGCCAGCTGGGAGGACGCAGAACTCCAAGACCGCACGCTCTCTGCAGCTCCCGACGACAGGGGCCGGTGCTCCACGTGGGGGGCCGGCCACTTCTCCACCTTCGATGGCCACACGTACGACTTCTCGGGGACCTGCAACTACGTCTTTGCGGCCGTCTGCAAGGATGCCCCATCCACCTTCAGCGTCCAGCTACGGCGAGAGCCTGCTGGGAACATCTCCCGGATCATTGTGGAGCTGGGGGCCTCTGCGGTCACCGTGCAGGACACAGTCATCACCATCAAGGACGTGGGGTAGGCCGGAAAGCCGGGAGGGGCAGCTGGGGGCCGGGGGCGGCGCTGACCACAGCTGCCCTGCAGGGTGGTCAGCCTGCCCCACACCAGCAACGGGCTCCAGATCACACCCTTCGGACAGAGCGTGAGGCTGCTGGCCAAGCAGCTGGAAATGGAGCTGGTGGTCATGTGGGGTCCCGGTGCCCATCTCATGGTGAGGGCGTCAGCAGGGGGCGGGGGGCGGGCTGGGGAGCCTGGGCTTCCCAGGGGCTTGAGGACAAGCTAGTGAGAACGGGGATCCCCAGTGAGGAGCTGGGCGGGCAGGCCTGGGTCCTCCCCTGTGAGGGGCCTCTGCGCCCCTGGAGCGGGTGTGAGTAGCTCCTGGGGGGCCCCGGGGCCCTGTGCCCCTCCCCGCCCACCCAACGGCAGTGCCCACCCCTGCAGGTGCTGGTGGAGAGGAAGTACATGGGCAAGATGTGCGGGCTGTGTGGGAACTTCGACGGCGAGAAGACCAACGAGTTTCTGAGCGAGAACGGTAGGTGAGGGCTGGCGGCCCCCGCTGTGGCCCGGCAACCGGGGTGCTGACCCCGCCCTGCCCCCCCAGGCCAACTGCTGGAGCCCCACAAGTACGCTGCCCTCCAGAAGCTGGATGACCCCAACGAGATCTGTGCCTATGAGGCCATCCCCAGCCCCCGGCTCCTGCAGGCAGAGCACGTGTGTGAGGCGGCGGGGCCGGGCTCCCGGGGTTGGAGGTGGGGGGCCTATCACCAGGGTGGGGCCAGCCCATGGGGTCTGACAGGGACCCAGGCCAGCAACACCCCAGCCTTGCAGGGCATGTGTGTGGTGGGGAACGTGCCTTGGCCCCCATGACCCTGCGTGGCCCTGTGTCCAGGCCCAGACCTGCCTGCAGCTGCTGACCCTGGTGGCGCCCGAGTGCACCGTGCCCCAGGAGCCCTTCCTGCTGAGCTGCCAGGCGGACATGGCCGCATGCGTGGAGCCCGGCCGGCGTAACTGCAGCTGCGCCACGCTGTCCGAGTACTCACGCCAGTGCAGCATGGCCGGCCAGCCCGTCAGCAGCTGGCGGGGCCTCGACCTCTGCTGTGAGTCCCGGGGAACGAGGAGAGGGCCAGGGCGGGTGGTGGGGGGTCAAGCTGGGGGCCGCAGGCCCCTCTCACAGGGCAGCTCAACCTGCAGCTGTGGGCCAGTGCCCGGCCAACCAGGTGTACCGCGAGTGCGGCGAGACCTGCGTGCAGACCTGCTCCAACCCGCAGCACAGCTGCTCCAGCTTCTGCACCTTCGGCTGCTTCTGCCCAGAAGGTGAGGGCATCACCCTCCCAGGACCCCCTAGCGGAGCCCAGAGCCGGGCCTCCATGCCCCCAACCCCAGGCTGGGAGCCAGGACCCGCGGCCCCAGACGCTCCACTGGGACTTGCCCCAGCGAAGGCTCTGCCTGCCCTGTGCACGTGCAGGTGCCCACCCTCAGGGAGCAGGGTGGTGGCAGGGCAGGGCCTGCCACCCATGGGGCAGCACTCAGGGAGGGGGTAGGGCCGAGGGGAAGGGCTCTCCCATGACCCCACAGGCGGGGCAGGGCCCAGCCGCAGCCCCAGGAAGCCCCTCTCCTGCAGGGATGGTTCTGGATGACATCTCGAAAAACCACAGCTGTGTTCCCGAGCCCCAGTGCCCCTGCATGCTCAGCGGGGTGGCTTATGCCCCCGGGGAGGTCACAACAGCCGCCTGCCAGACCTGGTGAGTGCCGGGCCGCGGGAGAGGGCGTGCAGGCCAGCGGGGGGTGCTGGGGAACGCTGGGTCACGCCTGCCACCCACAGCCGGTGCTCGGGGGGCCACTGGGAGTGTGAGGAGCGGCCCTGCCCACGGCGCTGTGCCCTGGAGGGCGGCTCCTTCGTCACCACGTTCGACGCCAGGCCCTTCCGCTTCCATGGCACCTGCACCTACGTCCTTGTGCAGGTAGGACACACCCCCACCAGGGGCCCCGCCACAGGCGGGGGGACACCGTGAGCGCCCTGGGGCCTGACCTGAGCCACCCTCCCCCAGAGCCCCCAGCTCCCTGACGGTGGCTCGCTCATGGCTGTGTTCGACAAGTCTGGGTACTCTCACTCGGAGACCTCCCTGGTTGCTGTCATCTACAAGTCCAGCAAGGTGAGGCCACCCTACCTGTGCCCCAGGCAGACACACCCCAGCTCCCGCTTCACCCTGCCTGGCCCACACGAGGTGGGGGCTTCCCCTGCTCCCGGCCCCCTGTAACTCAAGCCTCCTTCCCCCAGGACAAAATCGTGATTTCTCAGGATGAGGTGGTCACCAGCAACGGGGACACCAAGTGGCTGCCATACAAGACTCGTATGTCCCCAGCCCTACCCGGCACCCAGGGCCTCACTGAGCTGGGTCCCAAAGCAGGCCACCCGCTGAGGCTCCTGTCCCCTCAGGAAACATCACGGTCTTCAGGCAGACATCCACCCACCTTCAGATGGTCACCACCTTCGGGCTAGAGCTTGTGATCCAGCTGTGGCCCGTGTTCCAGCTGTACATCACCGTCGGGCCCCAGTTCAGAGGCCAGACCAGAGGTGAGTCCCACCCCAGTCTGCCCAGGGCTGGCCCAGACGCCCCTCCCTGCCCGGCCTGGCCACCCCAGAGGAGGAGGGCCCGGCAGAGCCTGGCGCTGACCCAGCCCATCCAGCACCACAGCTGGCCCTCCCAGTGTGGTTAGGGGAGGAGGGGGCCTCAGGGAGCGCAGGGCAGGACAGGAAGGAGCACAGGCCACCCACCCTCGCCACCGGCCCAGGGCTCTGCGGCAACTTCAACGGGGACACGACGGACGATTTCACCACGAGCATGGGCATCGCCGAGGGCACTGCCTCGCTTTTCGTGGACTCCTGGCGAGCAGGAAACTGCCCCGCTGCTCTGGAGCGTGAGATCGACCCCTGCTCCATGAGCCAGCTCAACAGTGAGTGCTGCCCAGGAAGGGCGGGGTGGGCGGGAGACCCCGGGCAGCTGATACACGCCCGCCTGTCCCCCCAGAGGTGTGTGCGGAGACCCACTGCGCGGTGCTGGTGCAGAAGGGCACGGTGTTTGAGAACTGCCACGCCACCGTGGACCCCAAGCCCTTCTACAAGGTGGGTGGGGCCGTGGGCATGGAGAGGCCCCTGGGGAGACCCTCGGGGTTCCAGGAGGACGCTCATGGCCACTGTCTGCCCGCAGAGGTGCGTGTACCAGGCCTGCAACTACGAGGAGACATTCCCGCACATCTGCGCTGCCCTCGGTGACTACGCGCTGGCGTGCGCCTCACGGGGCGTCCTGCTGCAGGGCTGGAGGAGCAGCGTGGACAACTGCAGTGCGTGGGGGGGGCGGGACCTGTGTGGTGGGCTCAGCGGAGTGGGAGGGGCCTGTGTGGTGGGAGGGACTTGTGGCGGCGGGCAAAGTGGGGCTGGAGGTGTCTGCGGGGCTTGTGGGTGGGCGTGGCCTATGGGGGCGGGCACAGCAGGTGGGCGTGGCCTGCGAGGCGGGCACAGAGGGCGCCTCCCCAGGATCTGTCTCCTGTCCCCCGGACCCCCGCAGGCATTCCCTGCACAGGCAACCAGACGTTCAGCTACGACAGCCAGGCCTGTGACCACACGTGCCTGTCACTAACTGACCGCGAGGCCGAGTGCCACCCCAGCGCTGTGCCGGTGGACGGCTGCAACTGCCCCGAGGGCACCTACCTGAACCACAAGGCCGAGTGTGTGCGCAAGGCCCAGTGCCCCTGCCTCCTGGACAACCACGGGTTCATCCTGGCCGACCAGTCCACCATGGTCAACGGGGTCGTCTGGTGAGCAAGGGCTCCGGAGGGCAGCTGCCCGGCCTGCGGCCCTGCCGAGGCAGTGCTCACCCGGCTTCTCTCCCACAGCCACTGCATCAGTGGGCGGTTGAGCTGTCCAGTGCGGCCTCAGATGCTTTTGGGTATGTGGCTACGGCCAAGGCTGGCGGAGCTGGACTGCGGGGGCCTCGGCTCCTCTGTGTCCACCTCACCCCGGGCCCCTTGTCTCTGCAGCAACCTGCTCAGCCCCAAAGACCTTCCAGTCCTGCAGTCAGTCCTCGGAGGACAAGTTTGGGGCAGCCTGCGCCCCCACCTGTCAGATGCTGGCCACTGGCACCCCCTGTGTAAGGAGCGAGGGGCAAGGGTGCTCCTTGGTAGAGCAGAGCCCACTGCCTGAGGAAGCCGAGGATGCCCTGGGGCGGACACTCCCACAGTGGGCGTCCCACAGCTCCTTGGTCCATGAGAGGATTCCCACGGGCCCTTCAGGGACGGCAGGCCATGCTCCATCCCACCCACCCCATGATGCGTGTGACCGACGGCCTGGCCGCCAAGCGTGCTCCTCTGTGGGCTCCCCGAGGACTGAGGGCCCTGCTGCTTGGGAAGGGGCTAGAGCAGCCCAGCCGTGATGCCCCTAAGGGCGGGGCGGGGCAGCTTTGATAAGAGAAAGGCCCAGAGCAGGGTTTATGCAGGGAGAGGCCTGGGAAGAACACAGTAGGGGGCCTCAGAAGGGCCCAGGGCTCTAGTGGCCGCAAGTGGGGCTACCCTCCAGGGGCCACCGACCCTCCTCCCCCAGGTGCCCACGAAGTGTGAGCCCGGATGTGTCTGTGCCAAGGGGCTCTACGAGAATGCCAGCGGGCAGTGCGTGCCCCCCGAGGAGTGCCCATGCGAGTTTGCCGGCATCTCCTATCCCCGGGGTGCTGAGCTCCACACCGACTGTAAGAGCTGGTGAGCTGCAACCCCACCCGCAAACCCTGGTGGCCCAACTGTCGTCAGGTGCTTGGCGTTGGCAGGGGCCCCTCCTACCCACAAGGCCAAGGGTCCTGTGGGGCGCGTGTGCCCAGGTCATCCCCCGAACTCCAGGACACCCTGCTCCTCCCACAGCATCTGCTCAAATGGGACATGGTCCTGCCAGCAGAGCGCCCACTGCCCGTCCACCTGCAGCCTCTATGGGGAGGGCCACGTGGTCACCTTTGACGGGCAGCGCTTTGTGTTCGATGGCAATTGCGAGTACATCCTGGTCACGGTGAGTGCGCGCCAGGCCACGGGGCCAATGTGGGGCTGGGGGCCACGGGGCCGGCTCCTCAACACCCCTTCCCCACAGGACGGCTGCAATGCCAGTGACTCGCAGCCCACCTTCAAGATCCTGACAGAGAACGTCGTGTGCGCAAAGTCGGGTGCCACCTGCTCGAGGGCCATAAAGATCCTCCTGGGGGTAAGCAAGCGGGCAGCCTCCCCAACTGCCATGGGGCCCCAGAGCCTGGCCACTCAGGATCCTTGCTGACCTCTGCCCCTGACCTCCACGTCCACACCATGCTGGCAGTGTCCCCCAGAACTGGACAACGGTGCAGCGGGGAGGGGTCTCCCCCAAGCCTGACCCTCAGCCCTCAGCAGATTCCAGGGTGCCCTGGGACCTTCTCCCAACAAGGCTCTAGAGGGCAGGCCCCCAGGCCAGGAAAGCTCAGGCCAGGAGGGGGAAGACCCACAGCACTGAGCTGCTGCCCAGAGCGCAGGCAGCTGGTGACAGCTGCGCCCCCCAGGGCCTGTCCATCGTGCTGGCAGACGCCAACTACACGGTGAGCGGGGAGGACCCCGGCGTGCACTTCCGGGTCAAGGCTGGCTCCCTGCACCTGGTGCTGGACATCACCATCGGCAGCACGTACAACCTGACCCTCACCTGGAACAAGCACATGACCGTCTTCATCAAGGTCGCCCGCGCCTCCCAGGTACTGCTGCCCGCCCTGCGGCCTGGGGGTGTGGGGAGCCCCTGCCCGCCTGGCACCTGACACCGGCCCCCGCAGGATCCCCTCTGCGGCCTATGTGGCAACTACAATGGGAATATGAAAGACGACTTCCAGACACGCAGCAAGTACTTGGCATCCAGCGAGCTGGAGTTTGTGAACTCCTGGAAGGAGAGCCCACTGTGCGGCGACACCACCTTCGCGCTGGACCCCTGTAGCCTCAACACCTTCCGCCAATCTTGGGCCGAGCGCAAGTGCAGCATCATCAACAGCCAAACCTTCGCAGCCTGCCACGGCCAGGTGGGCCCCGCCCCGTCCGCCCTCACCCCGCCCACCATGGCCAGGTGGGCCCCGCCCCGCCCACCACAGCCAGGTGGGCTCCGCCCCGTCCCGCCCTCGCCCCGCCCGCCCTTGCCCCTCCCCACCTGGTGGGCCCCGTCCCGCCCCATCGCTCCCGCGCCCCGCCCCGCCCACGCCAAGCGGTCTGGGCAGGTCAGTGGGGCCAGGCCAGGTCCCACCTGACCCCGAGGGGCGCCCACAGGTCTACCGCCTGCCCTACTACGAGGCCTGCGTGCAGGACACGTGTGCGTGCGACACTGGCGGGGACTGCGAGTGCCTATGTGATGCTGTGGCCGCCTACGCCAAGGCCTGCGTGGACAAGGGCGTGTGTGTGGACTGGCGGTCCCCTGACTTCTGCCGTGAGTCCTGCTCTGGCCCTCCAGCCTCTGCAGGGCCGTGGCTGAGCTGCCAGGCTGCGGCGCTTCTCCAGAATGGGCGGCAGGCCATGCCCAGGGAGGCCTTGCAGAGGGACCCTGATCCCTGAAGGGCACTGAGCCTGGCGGGCGGACCCTGAGCCCAGCAGAGGGACCCTGAGCCCGGGAGGACCCTGATCCCGGGGGGACCCTGAGCCCGTGGGGACCCTGAGCCTGTGGGGACCCTGAGCCCGGCGGGGGGACCCTGAGCCCATGGGGACCCTGAGCCCATGGGGACCCTGAGCCCGGGGGGACCCTGATCCCAGGGGGACCCTGAGCCCGTGGGGACCCTGAGCCCGGGGGGACCCTGAGCCCGTGGGGACCCTGATCCCGGGGGGACCCTGAGCCCGTGGGGACCCTGAGCCCGGGGGGACCCTGATCCCGGGGGGACCCTAAGCCCGTGGGGACCCTGAGCCCGGGAGGACCCTGAGCCCATGGGGACCCTGAGCCCGGGAGGACCCTGATCCCGGGGGGACCCTAAGCCCGTGGGGACCCTGAGCCTGTGGGGACCCTGAGCCCAGGGGGACCCTGAGCCCGGCGGGGGGACCCTGAGCCCGGGGGGACCCTGAGCCCGTGGGGACCCTGAGCCCAGGGGGACCCTGAGCCCGGCGGGGGGACCCTGAGCCCGGGGGGACCCTAAGCCCGTGGGGACCCTGAGCCCGGGGGGACCCTGAGCCCGTGGGGACCCTGAGCCTGTGGGGACCCTGAGCCCAGGGGGACCCTGGGGACCCTGAGCCCAGGGGGACCCTGATCCCGGGGGGACCCTAAGCCCGTGGGGACCCTGAGCCTATGGGGACCCTGAGCCCAGGGGGACCCTGAGCCCGGCGGGGGGACCCTGAGCCCGGGGGGACCCTGAGCCCGTGGGGACCCTGAGCCCGGGGGGACCCTGAGCCCGGCGGGGGGACCCTGAGCCCG
Source organism: Bos indicus (assembly GCF_029378745.1). Taxonomy (NCBI): domain Eukaryota; kingdom Metazoa; phylum Chordata; class Mammalia; order Artiodactyla; family Bovidae; genus Bos; species Bos indicus. Next base: position 50,906,128 of record NC_091788.1, read on the forward strand.
GGGGGACCCTAAGCCCGTGGGGACCCTGAGCCCGTGGGGACCCTGAGCCCGGGGGGACCCTGAGCCTGTGGGGACCCTGAGCCTGTGGGGACCCTGAGCCCGGGGGGACCCTGAGCCCAGGGGGACCCTGGGGACCCTGAGCCCAGGGGGACCCTGAGCCCAGGGGGACCCTGGGGACCCTGAGCCCAGGGGGACCCTGAGCCCAGGGGGACCCTGATCCCGGGGGGACCCTAAGCCCGTGGGGACCCTGAGCCTGTGGGGACCCTGAGCCCGGCAGGGGGACCCTGAGCCCGGCGGGCGGACCCTGAGCCCAGCAGAGGGACCCTGATCCCGGGGGGTCCCTGATCCTGGGGGGACCCTGAGCCCGGGGGGGACCCTGAGCCCGGCTCCACCACTGATGGTGCCCCTCCCCGTAGCCGTGTACTGTGAGTTCTACAACACGCACACGCAGGTGGGTGGCGAGTTCCAGTACACCCAGGAGGCCAACTGCACGTGGCACTACCAGCCGTGCCTCTGCCCCGCGTCACCACAGAGCGTCCCTGACAACGTCGAAGGTCTGGGCGTGGGAGAGATGGGAGGAGGGCGGCCTGCAGCATTAGGACCACTGACAGGCGGGATGGGGAGCCAGATGGCAGGGAGCCTGACAGGCCCTCCGGGAGGGCTGAGGCCGGGGGAAGAGGGGCTTCCGGCTCGGGCATTGAGGTCTGGCCATTCTCTGCGTGCACCTCTCAGGTTGCTACAACTGCTCCCGGGATGAGTACTTCGATCACGACAAGGGGACGTGCATGCCATGCAGTAAGCTCAGCCCACTGCCCGCAAGCCCCCACCCCTCACAGAGCTCCCGGTGAGCCCCTGTGCACCCTGCTCCCTGGGACACAGCCAGACACCCAGGGAAAAGGGTCAGCCCTTGCTTCCCTGCACCAAACACCCACTATCCTGGCCTCTGAGAGTATGGGTGCACCAAACACCCACTCTCCCAGCCTCTGAGAGTGTGGATGCACCAAACACCCACTCTCCCGGCCCTGGTCGCAGGGCATACCCAGGCCTGCTGAGGAGTGTGGGTTCAGGGCAGGGACCTCCCCTGGGTTCAGCAACAGGCAGCTGGGGGGCACTGACCATCACCTGCAGCGACCCTGGGGCAGCATCCGGCCGGCCCTGCCAGTCCCCTCCAGGCCCATCCATGCCGACATGGGGAGTGGGGGAAGGATGGGAAGCAGGAGTCCCGACACTTCCATGGCAGCTCCAACCCCTGGGTTCCTGACAACCCCTGGGACACAACCGAAGGCTCTGCAGGGCCTCCCTGGGTGGGGGGCAGGGGGCGGGAGGGCAGCGCTCCTGACCAGCCCCCTTCTTGCAGTGCCGGTGCCCAGCACGCCAGCGCCAACAGGTGATTGCACACACGAGTGGGATCGTGGTGATGCGGGCTCTTCCCCGGCTCTCCCGGCTCTACTCCACGGGACGGCCCAGGAGGCCAGCCTCTGTCTGTCCACCGGGGCAGCAGCCGGGCACACGGGTGTCGGGGGCAGGTGCACCTGGGCCAGCCCTGGGGGAAGGAGCCAGACGGGAAGGGCGGGCAGGCCCCAACGCCCGGCCACTGAGCACCGCGGGGCCGCCTGCCCAGCAAAGGAGGCTCAGAGGCCCAGCAGGGAAGAGGGCTCCTCCTCAAGGGCGTGCGGGGGCAGCTGCCGACTCCACAGCAGCAGCACGCGTGTCCCCCACAGGCTCGCCTGCCACAGAAACCACGCCAGCCACGGCCACGGCCAGCACCGCGCTGATCCCCAGCACTGGGCTCGGCTCCCCAACAACACCCACGGGGCCCATGCAGACGCCCAGCCTCCCAGCCACGGCTTCTTCATCCACACAGGCAGGGACAGCCCCGACCACCCGGACACAACCAACGGTCTCCTCGGAGGGTAAGGCCCAGGCAGAGGCCCAATGGTGTGTGAGGAAGCACCCGGGGTGTGTGGGTGGGGCTGAAGGGGACACCAGGCACCGTCCCTGCAGAGTCACCTTGGAGCACCTCTGCTGTCACCACCCGGGCCACATCTGCACCGGTCCCCACAGCCACGCAAAGGTCCACAGCCACGGGCCCTCCCGTGACCTGGGCCACCACGCGGCCCACGGGGCCCTCCCTCAGCACCGCCACGCAGTCCACAGCTCGGGCCACGGTGCGCACCACAGCAGCCTCACCAAGCCTGGCAACATCAGGGACCGCCACAGGGAATGCCTCACCAAGCCTGGCAACGTCGGGGACTGCCACAGGGAACCCCGCAAGTAAGCATGCCACCATTGTCTGTCCCTGCAGAGAGGCCTCCACGGGGCAGCCCTGGTGCCCAGCCTGAGCCTCTGGGCCACAGGGAAGAGAGCGGCCTTGGGCGGCCCCTATGACCATGGGTCTAAGATGGGGGCGGCCCTCCCAGCTCATTACACTCCTCTCTATACATCTCCCAGACCACCAGACCCAAGCAGCCTTCCCCCATGGCCACCCTCACTGAGGGATCCACAGGCCTCAGGGTGCAAGGGCTCCAAAAGGCCCCTGAGCCACGCACAGGCCCCAGCTCGGGGGCAGGGCCACCAACTTCCCATTCCCCTGAGAGCAGGAGGGAAGAGGAAGCACCTGCCTGAGGCCGGGGCAGAGGAGCCCACCCTGAGAGTAGGGCTGCTAGGGAGGGACCCCAAAACCCACTGCAGACATTCAGGATGCAACAAGGGCCCACAGACAATGCCGGGACAGGGGGCTGGGAGAGGAACCAGAGTCATCCAGAAAGCTGCTGGACACCCCGCAGGCACACTAGAGCCACAGGTGTGGAGGCTGATGTGGAAGGCGTGGGCGACCCCAAAGCAGGGTACGAGGGGGAGGGAGTGAAATGACGCCCTGCTTTCAACAGCATCCTCAACACATCGATGGACCCCCGAAACCCCCATCAGCCAGGAGACACAGCGCACGGAGCCCCCACGACCGCCAGAGGGCACCACAGGGCCCAGCACAGCACACACGGGCCTGAGACCAACGGCCCCCACCACTGGGGCCGAGGGCAGCGCCAGCCCCAACACACCGGCTCCTCCCTCCACGGCCATGCCCATCACCCACTCCAGCACCACCCTTCCACTCCCTGTCCCCACCACACCCCAGACATCAACTCCACCCACAACCACCACACCCACAGCCACACCCACAGCCACACCACTGACAGAGACCACCACACCCACAGTCACAGCCTACCCAACCCCACCACCTCCAGAGACCCTTCCTGTCCACGTGTCAACATCGGCCACCTCCTCAGTGACTCCAACCTCTCACCAGGTTATCACCCTGACCGAGTCCCACACCACCTTCTCCACCACAAAGACAACTGGCACCCCTTCTCTATCAACACACACCCCTGTCACAGAGACAGTGCTCACACCCACAGCCACACCACTGACTACCACCACCACACCTACAGTCACACCACTGACAACCACCACAGGGACCACCACACCCACAGCCACGCCACTGACAGAGACCACCACACCCACAGCCACACCACAGACAACCACCACCACAGGGACCTCCAAACCCACAGCCACGCCACTGACAGAGACCACCACAGAAACCACCACAACCACACCACTGACAGAGACCACCACACCCACAGTCATACCACTGACAAAGACCACAACAGAGACCACCACACCCACACCACTGACAGAAACCACATCCACAGCCACACCAATGACAAAGACCACCACACCCACAGCCACACCACTGACAACCACCACCACAGGGACCTCCAAACCCACAGCCACGCCACTGACAGAGACCACCACACCCACAGCCACACCACTGACAGAGACCACCACACCCACAGTCATACCACTGACAAAGACCACAACAGAGACCACCACACCCACAGACACACCACTGACAGAAACCACATCCACAGCCACACCAATGACAAAGACCACATCCACAGCAACACCACTTACAGAGACCACCACACCCACAGCCACACCACTGACAGAGACCACCACAGAAACCACCACAACCACACCACTGACAGAGACCACCACAGAAACCACCACACCCACAGCCACACCACTGACAGAAACCACATCCACAGCCACACCAATGACAAAGACCACATCCACAGCAACACCACTGACAGAGACGACCACAGAAACCACCACAGTCACACCACTGACAGAGACCACCACACCCACAGCCACACCACTGAGAGATACCACCACAGAAACCACCACCACCACACCACTGACAGAGATCACCACACCCACAGCCACACCACTGACAAAGACCATGACACCCACAGCCACACCACTGACAAAGACCACCACACCCGCAGTCACATCACTGACAGAGACCACCACATCCACAGTCACATCACTGACAACAACCACAACAGAGACCACCACACCCACAGCCACACTGCTGACAATGACCACCACACCCACAGTCACACTACTGACAGAGACCACCACATCCACAGTCACATCACTGACAACAACCACAACAGAGACCACCACACCCACAGCCACACCGCTGACAATGACCACCACACCCACAGTCACACTACTGACAGAGACCACCACACCCACAGCCACACCACTGACAAAGACCATGACACCCACAGCCACACCACTGACAAAGACCACCACACCCACAGTCACATCACTGACAACAACCACAACAGAGACCACCACACCCACAGCCACACCGCTGACAGAGACCACAACAGAGACCACCACACCCACAGTCACACCACTGACAAAGACTACCACACCCACACCACTGACAGAAACCACCACACCCACACCACAGACAGAGACCACCACACCCACAGCCACACCACTGACAAAGACCACCACACCCACAGCCACACCACTGACAGAAACCACCACATCCACAGTCACATCACTGACAAAGACCACCACAAAAACCACTACACCCACAGCCACACCACTGACAGAGACCACCACACCCACAGCCACACCACTGACAGAGACCATGACACCCACAGCCACACCACTGACAAAGACCACCACACCCACAGTCACATCACTGACAGAGACCACCACATCCACAGTCACATCACTGACAACAACCACAACAGAGACCACCACACCCACAGCCACACTGCTGACAATGACCACCACACCCACAGTCACACTACTGACAGAGACCACCACATCCACAGTCACATCACTGACAACAACCACAACAGAGACCACCACACCCACAGCCACACCGCTGACAATGACCACCACACCCACAGTCACACTACTGACAGAGACCACCACACCCACAGCCACACCACTGACAAAGACCATGACACCCACAGCCACACCACTGACAAAGACCACCACACCCACAGTCACATCACTGACAACAACCACAACAGAGACCACCACACCCACAGCCACACCGCTGACAGAGACCACAACAGAGACCACCACACCCACAGTCACACCACTGACAAAGACTACCACACCCACACCACTGACAGAAACCACCACACCCACACCACAGACAGAGACCACCACACCCACAGCCACACCACTGACAAAGACCACCACACCCACAGCCACACCACTGACAGAAACCACCACATCCACAGTCACATCACTGACAAAGACCACCACAAAAACCACTACACCCACAGCCACACCACTGACAGAGACCACCACACCCACAGCCACACCACTGACAGAGACCATGACACCCACAGCCACACCACTGACAAAGACCACCACACCCACAGTCACATCACTGACAGAGACCACCACATCCACAGTCACATCACTGACAACAACCACAACAGAGACCACCACACCCACAGCCACACCGCTGACAATGACCACCACACCCACAGTCACACTACTGACAAAGACCACCACACCCACCGCCACACCACTGACAGAAACCACCACATCCACTGTCACATCACTGACAAAGACCACCACAAAAACCACTACACCCACAGTCACACAACTGACAGAGACTATAACAGAGACCACCACACCCACAGTCACACCACTGACAGAAACCACCACATCCACACCACAGACAGAGACCACCACACCCACAGTCACACCACTGACAGAGACCACAACAGAGACCACCACACCCACAGTCACACCACTGACAAAGACTACCACACCCACACCACTGACAGAAACCACCACACCCACACCACAGACAGAGACCACCACACCCACAGCCACACCACTGACAAAGACCACCACACCCACAGCCACACCACTGACAGAAACCACCACATCCACAGTCACATCACTGACAAAGACCACCACAAAAACCACTACACCCACAGCCACACCACTGACAGGGACCACCACACCCACAGCCACACCACTGACAGAGACCACAACAGAAACCACCACACCCACAGGCACACCACTGACAAAGACCACCACAAAAACCACTACACCCACAGTCACACAACTGACAGAGACTATAACAGAGACCACCACACCCACAGGCACACCACTGACAGAAACCACCACATCCACAGTCACATCACTGACAAAGACCACCACAAAAACCACTACACCCACAGCCACACCACTGACAGAGACAACAGAAACCACCACACCCACAGGCACACCACTGACAAAGACCACCACAGAAACCACCACACCCACAGGAACACCACTGACAACCACCACCATACCCACAGTCACACCACTGACAGAGACTACAATAGAGAGCACCACACCCACAGACACACCACTGACAGAAACCACAACATCCACACCACTGACAAAGACCACCACACCCACAGCCACACCACTGACAAAGACCACAACAGAGACCACCACACCCACACCACTGACAAAGACCACCACAAAAACCACTACACCCACAATCACACCACTGACAGAAACCACCACAGAAACCAGCACAGCCACACCACTGACAGAGACCATCATATCCACAGTCACACCACTGACAAAGACCACAACAGAGACCACCACACCCACAGCCACACCACTGACAAAGACCACCACACCCACAGCCACACCACTGACAGAAACCACCACATCCACAGTCACATCACTGACAAAGACCACCACAAAAACCACTACACCCACAGCCACACCACTGACAGAGACCACCACACCCACAGCCACACCACTGACAGAGACCACAACAGAAACCACCACACCCACAGGCACACCACTGACAAAGACCACCACAAAAACCACTACACCCACAGTCACACAACTGACAGAGACTATAACAGAGACCACCACACCCACAGTTACACCACTGACAGAAACCACCACATCCACAGTCACATCACTGACAAAGACCACCACAAAAACCACTATACCCACAGCCACACCACTGACAGAGACCACCACACCCACAGCCACACCAATGACAAAGACCACCATACCCACAGCCACACCACTGACAAAGACCACCACACCCACAGCCACACCACTGACAAAGACCACCACACCCACAGTCACACTACTGACAAAGACCACAACAGAGACCACCACACCCACAGACACACCATTGACAGAAACCACCACATCCACACCACTGACAAACACCACCACACCCACAGCTACACCACTGACAAAGACCACCACAAAAACCACTACACCCACAGTGACATCACTGACAGAGACTACAACAGAGACAACCACACCCACAGTCACACTATGGACCAAGACAACCAGAGAAACCACCACATCCACAGTCACACCACTGACAAAGACCACCACACCCACAGCCACACCACTGACAGAGACCACCACATCCACAGCCACACCACTGACAAAGACCACAACAGAGACCACCACACCCACACCACTGACAAAGACCACCACAAAAACCACTACACCCACAGTGACATCACTGACAGAGACTACAACAGAGACAACCACACCCACAGTCACACTATGGACCAAGACAACCAGAGAAACCACCACATCCACAGTCACACCACTGACAAAGACCACCACACCCACAGCCACACCACTGACAGAGACCACCACACCCACAGTCACACCACTGACAAAGACCACAACAGAGACCACCACACCCACACCACTGACAAAGACCACCACAAAAACCACCACAGTCACACCACTGACAAAGACCACAACAGAAACCACCACACCCACAGCCACAACACTGACGGAGACCACCACATCCACACCAGTGACAAAGACCACCACATCCACAGCCACACCACTGACAAAGACCACCACACCCACAGCCACACCACTAACAAAAACCACCACACCCACAGTCACACCACTGACAGAAACCACAACATCCACACCACTGACAAAGACCACCACACCCACAGCCACACCACGGACCAAGACAACAGGAGAAACTACCATATCCACTGTCACACCACTGACAAAGACCACCATACCCACAGCCACACCACTGACAAAGACCACCACAAAAACCACTACACCCACAGTGACATCACTGACAGAGACCACAACAGAGACCACCACACCCACAGTCACACCACTGACAAAGACTACCACACCCACACCACTGACAGAAACCACCACACCCACACCACAGACAGAGACCACCACACCCACAGCCACACCACTGACAAAGACCACCACACCCACAGCCACACCACTGACAGAGACCACCACACCCACAGTCACACCACTGACAAAGACCACAACAGAGACCACCACACCCACACCACTGACAAAGACCACCACAAAAACCACCACAGTCACACCACTGACAAAGACCACAACAGAAACCACCACACCCACAGCCACAACACTGACGGAGACCACCACATCCACACCAGTGACAAAGACCACCACATCCACAGCCACACCACTGACAAAGACCACCACACCCACAGTCACACCACTGACAGAAACCACAACATCCACACCACTGACAAAGACCACCACACCCACAGCCACACCACGGACCAAGACAACAGGAGAAACTACCATATCCACTGTCACACCACTGACAAAGACCACCATACCCACAGCCACACCACTGACAAAGACCACCACAAAAACCACTACACCCACAGTGACATCACTGACAGAGACCACAACAGAGACCACCACACCCACAGGCACACCACTGACAAAGACCACCACAAAAACCACTACACCCACAGTCACACAACTGACAGAGACTATAACAGAGACCACCACACCCACAGTTACACCACTGACAGAAACCACCACATCCACAGTCACATCACTGACAAAGACCACCACAAAAACCACTACACCCACAGCCACACCACTGACAGAGACCACAACAGAAACCACCACACCCACAGGCACACCACTGACAAAGACCACCACACCCACAGGCACACCACTGACAAAGACCACCACACCCACAGTCACACCACTGACAAATACCACAACAGAGACCACCACACCCACAGAAACACCACTGACAGAAACCACAACATCCACACCACTGACAAAGACCACCACACCCACAGTCACACCACTGACAAATACCACAACAGAGACCACCACACCCACAGAAACACCACTGACAGAAACCACAACATCCACACCACTGACAAAGACCACCATACCCACAGCCACACCACTGACAAAGACCACCACAAAAACCACTACACCCACAGTGACATCACTGACAGAGACCACAACAGAGACCACCACACCCACAGTCACACCACTGACAAAGACTACCACACCCACACCACTGACAGAAACCACCACACCCACACCACAGACAGAGACCACCACACCCACAGCCACACCACTGACAAAGACCACCACACCCACAGCCACACCACTGACAGAAACCACCACATCCACAGTCACATCACTGACAAAGACCACCACAAAAACCACTACACCCACAGCCACACCACTGACAGAGACCACCACACCCACAGCCACACCACTGACAGAGACCACAACAGAAACCACCACACCCACAGGCACACCACTGACAAAGACCACCACAAAAACCACTACACCCACAGTCACACAACTGACAGAGACTATAACAGAGACCACCACACCCACAGTTACACCACTGACAGAAACCACCACATCCACAGTCACATCACTGACAAAGACCACCACAAAAACCACTACACCCACAGCCACACCACTGACAGAGACCACAACAGAAACCACCACACCCACAGGCACACCACTGACAAAGACCACCACAGAAACCACCACACCCACAGCCACACCACTGACAGAAACCACAACATCCACACCACTGACAAAGACCACCATACCCACAGCCACACCACTGACAAAGACCACCACAAAAACCACTACACCCACAGTGACATCACTGACAGAGACTACAACAGAGACAACCACACCCACAGTCACACTATGGACCAAGACAACCAGAGAAACCACCACACCCACAGCCACACCACTGACAAAGACCACCACACCCACAGCCACACCACTGACAGAGACCACCACACCCACAGTCACACCACTGACAAAGACCACAACAGAGACCACCACACCCACACCACTGACAAAGACCACCACAAAAACCACCACAGTCACACCACTGACAAAGACCACAACAGAAACCACCACACCCACAGCCACAACACTGACGGAGACCACCATAGAAACCACTACACCCACAGTCACACCACTGACAGAGACCACCACAGAAACCACTACACCCACAGTCACATCACTGACGGAGACCACCATAGAAACCACTACACCCACAGTCACACCACTGACAGAGACCACCACAGAAACCACTACACCCACAGTCACATCACTGACAGAGACCACCACAGAAACCAGCACAGCCACACCAATGACAGAGACCACCACACCCACAGCCACACCACTGACAATGACCACAACAGAGACCACCACACCCATACCACTGACAAAGACCACCACAGAAACCACCACATCCACAGTCACACCACTGACAGAGACCACAACAGAAACCACCACACCAACAGGCACACCACTGACAACCACCACCATACCCACACCCACACCACTGACAGAGACCACCACACCCACAGCCACACCACTGACAAAGACAACCAGAGAAACTACCACATCCACAGCCACTCCACTGACAGAGACTACCACACCCACAGCCACACCACTGACAAAGACCACCACACCCACAGCCACACCACTGACAAAGACAACCAGAAAAACTACCACATCCACAGCCACTCCACTGACAGAGACCAGCACAAAAACCACTACACCCACAGTCACACCACTGACAGAGACCACCACACCCACAGTCACACCACTGACAAAGACAACAGAGACCACCACACCCACAGACACACCACTGACAAAGACCACCACAAAAACCACTACACCCACAATCACACCACTGACAGAAACCACCACAGAAACCAGCACAGCCACACCACTGACAGAGACCACCACATTCACAGCCATACCACTGACAAAGACTACAACACAAACCACCACAGTCACAGCCACTCCACTGACAAAGACCACAACAGAGACCACCACACCCACACCACTGACAAAGACCACCACAAAAACCACCACAGTCACACCACTGACAAAGACCACAACAGAAACCACCACACCCACACCACTGACAGAGACCACCACACCCACAGTCACACCACTGACAAAGACCACCAAATCCCCAGCCACACCACTGACAACCACAATAGAAACCACCACAGTCACAGCCACTCCAGTGACAAAGACCACAACAGAGACCAGCACACCACTGACAAAGACCACCACACCCACAGCCACACCACTGACAACCACAACAGAAACCACCACACCCACAGCCACACCACTGACAATGACCACAACAGAAACCACCACACCCACACCACTGACAAAGACCACCACACCCACAGACACACCACTGACAGAGACCACAACAGAGACCACCACACCCACACCACTGACAGAGACCACCACACCCACAGACACACCACTGACAAAGACCACAACAGAAACCACCACACCCACAGCCACACCACTGACAATGACCACAACAGAGACCACCACACCCACACCACTGACAAAGACCACCACAGAAACCACCACACCTACACCACTGACAGAGACCACCACACCCACAGTCACACCACTGACAGAGACCACCACAGAAACCACTACACCCACAGTCACACCACTGACAGAGACCACCACACCCACAGCCACACCACTGACAGAGACCACAACAGAGACCACCACACCCACAGCCACACCACTGACAATGACCACAACAGAGACCACCACACCCACACCACTGACAAAGACCAACACAGAAACCACCACACCCACAGTCACACCACTGACAGAGACCACCATAGAAACCACTACACCCACAGGCACATCACTGACAGAGACCACCACAGAAACCACTACACCCACAGTCACACCACTGACAGAGACCACCACAGAAACCACTACACCCACAGTCACATCACTGACAGAGACCACCACAGAAACCAGCACAGCCACACCAATGACAGAGACCACCACACCCACAGCCACACCACTGACAATGACCACAACAGAGACCACCACACCCGTACCACTGACAAAGACCACCATAGAAACCACCACACCAACAGGCACACCACTGACAACCACCACCATACCCACACTCACACCACTGACAGAGACCACCACACCCACAGCCACACCACTGACAAAGACAACCAGAAAAACTACCACATCCACAGCCACTCCACTGACAGAGACTACCACACCCACAGCCACACCACTGACAGAGACCACCACACCCACAGCCACACCACTGACAATGACCACAACAGAGACCACCACACCCACACCACTGACAAAGACCACCACAGAAACCACCACACCCACACCACTGACAGAGACCTCCACACCCACAGACACACCACTGACAATGACCACAACAGAGATCACACCCACAGCCACACCACTGACAATGACCACAACAGAGATCACACCCACAGCCATACCACTGACAGAGACCACCACACCCACAGACAGACCACTGACAGAAACCACCACACCCACAGTCACACCACTGACAAAGACCAGCACACCCACAGCCACACCACTGACAAAGACTACCACAGAACCCACCACAGCCCCACCACTGACAAAGACCACCACAGACACCACTACAGCCACACCACTGACAAAGACCATCACACCCACAGGCACACCACTGACAACCACCACAGCAGAAACCACCACACCCAGAGCCACACCACTGACAAAGACCACCACAGAGACCACCACAGCCACATCACTGACAAAGACCACCACAGAGACCACCACAGCCACACCACTGACAAAGACTACCACAGAACCCACCACAGCCCCACCACTGACAAAGACCACCACAGACACCACTACAGCCACACCACTGACAAAGACCATCACACCCACAGGCACACCACTGACAACCACCACAGCAGAAACCACCACACCCAGAGCCACACCACTGACAGAGACCACCACACCCACAGTCACACCACTGACAAAGACCACCACAGAGACCACCACACCCACACCACTGACAAAGACCACAACAGAAACCACTACAGCCACACCACTGACAGAAACCACCACACCCACAGCCACACCACTGATAGAGACCACCACACCCACAGCCACACCACTGATAGAGACCACCACACCCACAGCCACACCACTGACAAAGACCACCACAGAGACCACCACAGCCACACCACTGACAAAGACCACCACAGAGACCACCACAGCCATACCACTGACAAAGACCACAACAGAAACCACTACAGCCACACCACTGACAAAGACCACCATAGGGTCCACCACACCTATAGCCACACCACTGACAAAGACCACCACAGAGACCACTACATCCACAGCCACACCACTGACAAAGACCACTGCACCTACAGTCCCACCACTGACAAAGACCACAACAGGGACCACTCAAGCCCAAAACTTGGTCAGCACAATAACAACCTCCACAGCCCCAATATCACATTCTACTTCAACCATCCTCCCTGTAAGCACTTCTCCACTGCTCAGTACTATCTCCCTTCCATCTACCAGTAGAGGCACTGGAACACCCGTGACACACACCACAACAGCTGCCCCCACTGGGCCACACACTCCATTCACCACTCACTCCAGTGCCACCTTTTCTGTCCACACCACCTCTCACACAACAGTTCTGCCAACAGGAACATCCTTCCGGACCACCACCACCCATTCCACCCCATCACATCCAGAGACCCTTCCCATCCATGTGTCAACATCTGTGACTTCAACCTCTCACCAAGTCATCACCCCAACTGAGTCCCATGCTACCTACTCCACCACAAAGCCTACTGGCACCCCAACGCCATTGACACACGTCCCGGTCACATCCACGGCACCCACATCCATATCCCCACTGCTGACAACAACAATAGGGAGCACCACACCCACAACCCTGCCACTCACAAAGACCACAACAGGGACCACACAAACCCAGAGCTCAGTCAGCACAGCACCACTACAAAGCTCTAGCTTCAGCTCTCCATTGTCTTCTCCAGCTTCTCTGAACCCAAGCCAAAGTCCTTTAACCACTTCTGTTTCTGTGTCGACTCTTCCCCATTACCCCTCTTCTTCCACTGTCCCAATCCCCTCCTCCTTGCCCACTGTTTCCTCTCCTCCTCCTCACGGGTCCTCGAACACCTCTCCTTTGATATCGTCTTCCCCTTCCCCTTCTGCAGTCTCCACTTCACACAGCATCCCAAGCGTCAGCTCAGCTCCACACAGTCCCTCGCCCTCTGCACCTCTGACCATGTCACAAACAGCGTCCCTGCCAACCAGCCCCCCTTCCGCAGCCGCCTCCACACCCATCAGGGCCTCCCTGTCACCTCCATCAGCTCCCACCCTGTCCCCTGCCCCCACTGTTAGTACGGTCATCCTGTCTACACCCCGGACCACGGTCAGCAGTCCCACTTCCTCTGTCCCATCCTCTCAGTCCACCACCGCCCAGTCCACCTCTCTCACCACCCAAACCCCCACCCACGGCCTCCTGTCTTCTACACTGGGGGTGACAGCCGTCCCAAGTTCTCCAGCCACCAACCTCACCACCAGACAGCCGAGTACCACCAGGCTGCAGACTACTGTGTTCCTAGCCAGCTCCATCACTGCACACGGAAGCTCCTCCCTCCCCACCACCAGGTCTGTGTCCACTGAGAGCCAGTCCATCTCCTCTCTCGTCACATCTCTTCCCAGCTCTGCAGGTGAGTGACAGCTCTGCAGCCACCTCATGACCCACGGGGCACACTTCTCAGCCTTGTCTGTGTGTTCTGGACAACACTCTGGGCCACTCCCATTGGATCCCCGCCTTTTCTTGTCCCCTCACACCTCCTGATGACCCTGTGGGTGCTGCCTCTCCCCCAACCTCTGCTGCACCCCATCACGCCTTGCCCACACCCACAGAGGCTGGTCCGGCTCTCACAGCAAGTGTATGTTTCTCCCCTCTAAAGCTATCACTTGCCCTGCCTAGGGACGGTCGGGCAGCACAGGACCACGAGCAGACTTGGGGTCATGCACAACCAGCTGGAGCTGCAGCCGCAGCCTCTGGCCAGCCCTGGCGTGCCACCCCAGGTCTCCAAGCTCTGGTGCTTCAGCCATGTCCTGGGGGTGTCTGGAAGGACAGGGCCACAGCTCCCCCACCCCCTCTCCATCCTGCCCTCTGCTGTATGCTGCTCACATGTCCTCTGGGCCTCTCCTCGGCCTTTCTTGGCCAGGTCAGTGAACTCCAGCCTGGCCAGCCTCACCCAGGTTACAGAAAGCACACACACAGCTCACTTCAGGTGCTTGCCAGGGGCTGAACTGGAACTAGTGGCTGGGGTGCCCAGGCCTCAGTGCTGCAGGTGCCTCCAGCTCTGCTCTGCCTTCCTGCTCGAGACCTGCCCGAGCCCCCTGTCCTCCAGGGATGCCTCTCCCTTGCATGGCATGCCTCTCCCTTGCATGGCATGCATCCCCAGGCTTCCCACAGTGGGACACCTGCCACTGCAGGATGGCACTGACAGGCAGCCTGCTCTCTTGAGGGACGAGGACCAGGGAGAGGCTGCCTGTCGAGGAGGAGACCAGAGTGTGGGGTGAGAGCAGGAGCAGGAGATGGAGCAGAGGAGGGCTGGGGCAATGGGAACCATAGGGACGCACCCCGAGCTCTGTCCCTACCAAGCCTCTCACCTCACCTCCAGTGGAAAAGCAAGGCAGGCAAGGCTTGAAGCCACAGGCAGGCCTCGCATGGGGGCAGGTGGGAAGGTGAGAGCCACTGTGCAGTCTTCCCTTTTTCACTGAAGTCCCACACTGGCAGTTCTCTGACGGGCACCCAAGCCTGTCCACTGCAATGGATGCAGGGCAGAGCTCACAGCCGGGTCCACATCCAGCCTGCCCCCAGTAGCACAGACCGCTGCAGGGAGTTCGTGCGATACCATCTGTTCCCATGGGGTACACTGACACCTACCCCATCCCTCTCACAGGTACTGAGACCAGCAGATCAGAGACAGCTCCGCCCACAGGTTGGTGCTGGGCCGGGAGGGAAGGTGGCGAGGGAGGCTGGGGGCTGAGCATGGCTCCACCAGGGCCAGGGCTGGAATCGGCCTCACCCTCTGAGAAACCCTCGACCTTAAGGGACATCCAATGCAGCCAGTTTTCAGTAAGAAAAAACACAACGAGAGACTTAACGTTAGGCTTTGTTTCTACACAAAGCTGTGAGGTCTGACCTTGGTGGGGCTCAGACAAGGGGAGATGGCCCGGGCCCCAGGGTGGGGACCCAGGAGAGACACCACTGTGGGCAGGTGCCCAAGTGGCCCGTTCAGATCATCTAAGCAGTCAGGCAGCTGGCAGCCTTCCCTCGGCGGAGCCAGCACCACCCACTGTGCCGCAGAACAAGGGGTTAAAAACCCCCGTCCTAGAGCCAGGTATGTCAGCTCCTGCTCTCGAGGGGGACAGGTGCGGAGCCCCCAGAGGCCACGCCCCGGGGTTGCTGTCTGACGCCTGCCTCTCCACGCCCAGGGGCCTGCAGCGTGAAGGTGTCTGAGGAAGAAGTCACTTACCAGGGGTGCACGGCCAACATCACAGTGACCCGCTGCGAGGGTGTGTGCACCTCCTCGGCCAGGTGAGCCATTGGCCCTGTGCAGCACCTGTCCAGGTCCTGGGCTGGGAGCCCGCCCTGCCCAACAGAGGCACTTCTCACAGAAGCTAGGGAAGATCCACCGAGAGCTCCCAGCCCCAGCAGCGTGCCGCCCCGTCAGGTCACCCTGGCCCCCACACACACACCTGTCTGCGCCACACCTGCTGGGAGCAGGGGGGCTCAGAAACGGGAGCCAGCCCCTGCCTGAAGGCCCAGGCTGGGATCCTGGCGCCCACCTCTCCAAGGGCCCGGGAGGGGCACCCTGAGGCAGCTGCCCTGACGCACGCGCCACCACTGCTCCTCTGCAGCTTCAACACCAACACCATGCAAGTGGCCACCACCTGCAGCTGCTGCCACCCCGTCAGCTCCTACGAGGAGCAGCTCGTGCTGCCCTGCACGGACCCTGCGGTGCGGGGGCAGCAGCTGGTGCTCACGGTGCAAGTGTTCAGCAGCTGTGCATGCCGCCGCCGGCGCTGCGGAGACTAGAGCTGCATCCACAAAACCGCCCCGACACGCTGGGCCCCGCAGCCCCTCCCGAGGCATAGCCGCGGCCTCCGAGAGCCTCCGAGGGGGCTCGCCTGGGCCCCCAGAGAGAAAGGAGGTGCAGGTGGGCTTCTGCAGACCCGACTGGACCCAGCAGGCTGCACTGGACTGGCTGGCCTCCGGGGCCACACAGGGCACTGCCTGCACGCCCACGGCTCGTGCACACAGCCTCCAGGCCTGCTGGGACCAGGACCCGGGGTGAGAGCAGCAAGGAAGGCCGTCCAGAACGGGCTCCTGGGAGGCCGGGCCCCCGAGCAGAGGATCGGGGAGAGACACAGGTCACGGCGCACAGAGGGAAGCAAAGGGGGAGGAGCACCCCAGCTGCCTGCCGACAAAGCTCACCCTGGGGAGGGGGCACCAGGCGCTGTGCCCCACAGCCCCGGTGAACGGGTGACAAATAAACGCACTGGTCAAAGCACGAAGGCTCACGAAGACTCCTGCTGGCTCCCACGCCCTCGCGTTCAGAGCCCCCAGATACACTCCTGGTCCCCAGGACTGGCCCAACATCAGTCTGGGCCCAGCAGGGACACTGCTGTGGCCCCAGGCCCTCCCCTCCCCTCCCCTGCAGGCCCTTGCCCCGCTCCTAGCTCAGGACCACTCTCCCGTGACACCCTCGTCTTAAGGGACCCTGCACCCCACCTGTGGCGGGGGTCGCCCTGCCTGAGCTCAGCAGGCTTACTCTCCAGGAAGGAACTCCTGGGCCCACTTGTCCCCTAGACCCCCACCCTCTAGAAGGCGGGCCCCCGACACGCACAGTGAGTCCTGCAGGCTCACCCCACATTCTGAGTCCAAGTGCAGAGCAAAAGGCACGTCATCTGGGCACACCGAGGCTCCTGCCCTGTGACCGGGAATTGGGGCCAGATGACGGCCCGTGTCATCAGCGCTTATGGCCCCACGGGACCCTTCCCTCTAGAGACCACACGTTCCCATCAGCACCCCGGCACTGCTTTTGTTTTGCAGATGGACACTCAGCTAGAATGGTGGGTGGAGGGAGGGCATCGGCTAACAGGAAACCAGCCCAGAGCTGGGCAGTCCACAAACTGGGGCTTGAACAAAAAGCAGGACGGCCACACCATCCACCTGCCGTGCCAAGTGGCGCCACCAGCTGCCTCTCACGCATAGCCTCAGGCCCCATGGCTGCACATGGAGGACTGTGCAGGGTGCCAGGTGTGGGAACCTTGAGTGGGGCATCAGCGGTATGGTGGGGCCCCAGCACCCACATGGCGACTCCCAGAAGTTGCCTCCCCAAGGACCTGCACCCGGCAGAGGGCCGCCACGTTCCCGACCCATGTGGCGGCCCCCACGGGGCGGTGAGCAGCCTGGTCTCTCCTGGAAACCCAGAGAACGACATAGGCCCCACCTCGGCACCTCAGGGTGCAGGTGAGGCATGGAGAGCCAGGCACGTGGGGGCTGTTGCCACCTCAGGCCCGCCCCCCAGCACACAGGCCTCCCTGCTCCCACCCACCGGCCAGGGTCCACGGCACCTCAGCCTGCAGTCGTGACCCCAACAGGTTAGGGACACTGCACAGGGAAGAGACGGCTCACCTTCCCGAATATTCTCTAGAAGCCATGCCACACCCTGCAATCACAACCGGGACCCAGCCCTGGGCCGCTGTGGTGACCATGACCCAAATGAATTCAGACGCGTGAGGCCAGGAACACACCCTCCAGGGCCACCAGGGACCCTCCTCCCCCTGTGCACACCAGGACTCAGTCGGAGGGCCTTACAAGCCTCCCTTTAACAACACAGTGCTGGGGAGGGACGCCGCACTCAGTCTAGGCAGGACAAGTTTTCCCTGACAGTCACTGAGAACACAACCCCGTCTTAACTTGTAGATGCAGAACTCAGCCTCCACAGGCCCCCAGGCCCCTAGCAAATACACCCACAGCCATGGCAGCCTCCCCATCACCCATCCAAGCAGCCGAGATCTAGTCCTGCAGACAGAACACTGCCTCTCCTCTGAGGGCATCAGAGATGAACTACCAATAAGAGACACGGCACCCTGAGAGAATTTCAAAAAACACTTTCCACTTCCATTTGAACTTCTGATTTCCCTTTAATGTGCAGACTTAACCACAGAACTGTCTTTGATTTCTGTAAGAGTTGATCCCGGGAGCCATGCCCTTCTTCCTGACTCGGCAGGCTGGCTGGGCCCAGGCTGAGCCTCCTCTTCCTCAAGGGCACACAGGCTCCGAATCCATCCCCAGGAGGGACGAGGCCGAGGGGCGGGGCTGGGAGGCGCTGGGGGCTGCGACGCCGGGCAGGGCACGGACCTGCAGCTCAGCAACAAAGACAGCGGTGGAGACGAGAAGAGATGCACAGACGGGAGCCTGACGCTCCGCCCTTGCTGCTTTAAAACTGTTCTGACAGCAATTCACACAACCTCTGAGAGACAGTCTCCCTGCTCGTCCGCAGTGTCAGTCGGTACATCTGGAACAGAGGACACAGCAGGCAGTGGTGGGGTAGGGGCGCTCTGGGCAGCGGACCACCTTGGGGCCAGGCCCTGACGAGCAGCCCCCAAAGGCCCTGCTCAGCCCTTCCCTGAAGGCACCCAGTTTGACAGACTCAAGCATCAAAGGCACTTCCCGCTAAAATAAAAGCTTGACATAACAAGCACTCGTGTACATGGGGGCCAACTGGAGCCTTCAAGCACAGCTGCTGGGCATCAGGACCGCACTGCGGCGGGGCAGCAACGCTGACGGTGCCTGGACGCCGTGAGCCTGCCAGCCCACCCGGGTGGCACCCATGAGAAATGAAGCCACATGCACACAAAGGACACCCGGTGTTTGCAGCAGCCCCAGGTCCACGGACAGGCGTGCTGGGCGAGCCAACAGTGCCCTCCCCACAGGGAGACACACGTTCCACAGGGCCCCCACGGACACAGCAGCAACAAGCGCCTGCCGAAGCGGGGGCCCCACGCCGCAGAGCGTGGCCTCCCGGGAGGCCAGGGCCGACGAGGTGCCCAGGAACTTCGTGGAGCAATGGGGTGTCTCATGCGCCAGTGGGCGGCGGTGGTGGTGACGCAGGTGTGCGCTGCTGTGCAGCGCACCAGACGACCAGCCCGGGACCCGCCCATCTCCCTGTGCATAAACTCCACTGCAGTAAACACCACTCAAGCGTGTTCAGTGACGTCACAGGGCTATACCTGGGCTTGCAGGTTGGGCTCCAGACGCAGCAGGCACCCAATCTGGGCGGTCCTGGTGTGTATGATGCCGGCGCCCACAAAGTTCGCAGGATTAGGGTCGACTTCCTCCAGGAGCGCAGAGCCAAAGCCGATAATCTGGGAAGAAAGGGGAGAAACAGGAGCCCATGGCACCAGCGCCAGCAGAGGGGAGCGTCCTCCAAGAGGAGCACACACCAGCCTCCTGAGAGGGCCAGGCCACGCCCCGACCTGGGAACGCCCATCGCCACACGGGTACCTTGGCCTTGGTGACCTCTGTGTCCATCGGGTGCTTGGCCTTGAAGATGCTCTGCACCTCCTGCTGGGGGCTGTGGGGACAGAGCAGCCGTCCTGTCAGCGGGCTGCAGCCTGGGCCCCGCCCACCTGCCCACCTACGGACAAGCTGCCACTCACTTGCTCAGCTGCTTCCAGCGCTGGAAGAAATCCTGAGAAGCCATTTCCGTGGGCTGGAAAAACTTGTTGAGTGTGATAGGCAGCTTCACAGACACATTCTGAAAGGTTCCCCCGTACCTGTGAGCAACACAGAGGTCCCCTGGGAGGAGTCCACAAATGCGCAGAAAACCCGAGACTCGGCCAGGACCAGATCCTGAGTGTGAGACCCCTGGGGCACAGAAGGGCGGCCCGGGGCCCCAGGAAGACTGTCCATCTCCAGCACACAGTCATCGAGAGCCAAGGACACTGGGAAACACACCCTCAGCCAACGCTGCCAGATTGGTCACAATGACCACGGACAGTTGCCACCTCTTCTCGTTCCCCAGCAGTCCAAGTCAGTTTAAATTGCATGGGTCGTTCCTTTTTTCCATAAAATGACTAAAGAAGAGTGCCTACAGAATGAAACAAAATTCTGCACATCTATTTCCCTAGATATTACACGGTACACTGTCTTCAGGTCTCTACGTAGCTCATGTTTCAGAGCATGCTTTTCCAAAGTTTAACGTTACAAATACCCAACAGCGTAGCCTGGTCACTCACTCTACTGGTCACTGAAAAACAGCAGGAACGAGCACAGCAACAACACAAACATGCCACAAAGACAGGCAGTCTGTGTGTGGGGCGTGTGACACAGAGCACGCACCCAGGGAGGACCCTCACCGGCACTCTTGCGCAGCCAGCCTCCGGGCAGCAGGCCCCCGCCACGGCACTGACAGCTACAGCCACGCACTGTCCTGGCCTGACACCCACCTGAACTGGATGTTGAGGACCGGCGCCTCCGTGAAGTCAGACACACACTCGATGTTGACCGCCTGCTGCACCTGTGCGCCCCCATCCACAGTTGGGTCCACGGGCTTGGTCTGCAGGCTCAGATGTGTGGGAGTCAAGGATGCCGAGGGAATGAGGGCAATGCAGCTGAGCCCTGCGGCCATAGGGGCGCCAGGAGGGGCTCAGCAGGACAGAGCACTCATCCTGCCTGCAGACAAAACCTGCATGCTGTCTTTAACGGCTAGCCACAAACACTGAGCATCAACAGTCTACGTTTGAAAGGTGTTTATCTTAAAAATAGATCTTAGGAGGAGAAGGGCACAACAGAAGATGAGATGGTTGGATGGCATCACCAACTCAATGGACGTGAGTTTGAACAACCTCTGGGAGTTGGTGGTGGACAGGGAAGCCTGGTGTGCTCCACTCCACGGGGTCGCAGAGAGTCAGACACAACTGAACTCACTGAAAAATAGATCTGGTCTGAGGTGAGGAGGTTCCTGCTTCACACAGTTTCTCCAAAGAAGGTGGTGTCCTTGGCGGTCAAGTTCGGCTGCCCACCCCTCACTATCTGGGAGTCCATCCTCCCAGACAGACCCCTACATGGCGAGGCTGACGGACGGGAGGCGCTCATGCCCAGCCCTGCTGTCCGCCAGGGCTGTCTGCGACTGCAGCGGGTCCCGGTGCCCCAGCCCTGGCTCTGCCTGGGGACTCCTCTAGGGACAAGAGGCTGGAGCGCGCCTGCAGGCAGTTCTCAGGGTTATGGACACACAGCCTGAGAGCAGTCAGAGACCCTGAAGCTGCAGGACCAGCCCCGAGAGCGTCTGTCCTCCCAGTCCATCCTCCCACCCACTCTGCCTGTGGCCCGAGGGGCAACAGGACCAAGGATATTGGCCTGGAGGTCGTCCGAACAGATAAGTGTCGGAGTAAAATTCAGGAACTGTGTGGAAGTCTTGTTACCATAAAATATGAACATCCGACCTGGAAGGAAGCAGAGCAGCTTGTTCACAGGGCGCATCACAGCCCCTGAGCTGCAGGGGGAGAGCAGAGCCCCCACCCCACCCCGACTGCACCCCGAGCCCTCGGCCGTAGCGTGGGGAGCCCTGTGCCATCAGAGCAGAAGATGTCACGTAGGCCTCCGTGAACGTCTGTGCCCGTGGAGTCCAGGATGGAACATGACCTCACACCTCCTAGAGCACATGCAGGTGTGCATGGTTCCCCCACGGTGTAAGGAACACCAAGCGCCTGGCTGACCCCACGGCAGCCCAGAGTTAACGCCTAAGCTCCACGTGAAGTTCTGAGTTTCAGTGAGAAGAGTCGGGGTCCCTGCGGGGCAGACACACCGCCTCCTCCCTGCTTACTCCCCACTCGCTTCCAGGACAGGCTCCAGGAGGGTACGGGGAGGGGGCTATCCCAACAGTCAGCGTGTGTAATTTTGGGGGGGATATGGGGGGAGCAAAAACAGCTTTTTTAACAAGTGTGGTAAAATATACATACCCTGCAATTTACCATCTAACCATTTCCAGTCGCACAGCTTGGGACACTAGAACATTCCCCTGGCTGTGTTACCTTCCCCACCATCATCCCCAGAAATCTGTTCATCTTCCCAAATGGACACGCCATCCCCACTGGACACTCACTCCCCTCCCCACATGGCCTCAGCCCCCGGCCCCCAGTCTACTTCCTGTGTCTATGGATGAGACCCCTCCAGGGACCTTTTCTGGGGGAAGTCAGACAGCATCTGTCCTTCTGTGCCTGGATTATTTCTCTGAGCATCACGTCCTCAAGGGTCATCCACGCTGCAGCCTGTGTCAGGGTTTCCTTCCCCTGTAAGGCTGAGTAACACCCGTGGTGGGTTTACCCCACATTCGGTGCACGCACTCATCGGGTGGGCACTGGGGCTGTCTCCGCCTTCTGGCGACTGTGCATGATGCTGCTGTGAATGTGGGTGTGCAAGTGTCTGCTCAGCCCTGCTTTCTTGTCACATCTTTTGGGTAAACACCCAGAAGAGGAAAGGCTAGGTCACGTACACGGTGATCCCACTTTTAATCTTGTAAGAAACCTCCACTGTTTCCGCAACAGCTGCCCCGCTGACAGGCCTACCAACAGCACGCAGGGCTCCGGTCCCTCCCGGCCGCCGGCGCTGGCTCCGCGCTCACGGCAGCCGCTGCGGGTGTGAACACACCTCAGTGTGGCCTCACCACATCCCCAGGTTGTTAGTGATGCAGGCACCTTGTCTAGCGCTTCTGGACACCTGAATGTCTTCCTCAAAGAAATGTCTATTCAAGACTTTTGCCCATTTTTTCATCTGGTTCTTTCCCTGTTTTTGACTTGGAGTCCTTTATATATTCTGGAAACTAGACCCTTAAAAGAGACGTTTTCATTAAAGAAGTAAAACGCATACCTAAATTCTGCCGAAACTCAGACTTCAGTCCGATCTGAAGCAGCTGGTTTTCAAACAACACACCGTTATTTTTACAGACAAACCTGGGGACAAGGGACAGCGTGTGAGTCACTCAAAGTCACCCAGTGAAAATACCAAGGTAAGTTCTGAAAAGGGGTTTAAGGAACACGAAGGCTGGAAACCTTCTCTGGGACAGAACGAGAAAAGCAGGCGACATTCCAATGGGCACTGCTGCAAGCACCCCCGCAGACAGGAGGTGAGTCGAGCGGGGCCCTCAGTGGCGGGTCAGCCTGCTTTCCGTGACAGTGCTGCTCACCTGCCCGCAGCTCCCCACTGACACAGGTACCCCCACACACCCCCGCACCGCCCGGCCCTCCCCTGCTCCCCTGGCCCCTGGTGCTGGCAAAGCTCCGTGGAAGACAACGAAACCAGAACACCTTCTCACACCACACGCAAAATGAACTCGAAGCAGGTGAAAGACCTGAACGTGAGACCTGAGACCACTGAACTCCTAGGAGAGAATATGGGCAGAGCGCTCTTTCACATAAATCACAGGAGGTATTTCCCTGGATCAGCTTGGGGCAAAAGAAACAAATGCAAAAACAATGGGATCTAATTAAAAGCTTTCACACAGTAGAGAACCATCAGCAAAACCCACTGAACGGGAGAAAACATCTGCAAACGGCAGAACCAGCGCAGGGTTAAGCTCCAACCATACAGACAGCTCATGCAGCTCAAATCACAGCAACCAAGCCACCCAATTAAAAAAAGGGCAGAGGACCTGAACCGACACTTTTCCAAAGAAGACATACAGATGGCCACAGGCAGGTGAAAAGATGGTCAACATCACTAACCATCAGGGAGATGGGGACCAGAACAATGAGGTGTCACCTCACACAGGTCAGAACAGCCGTCACCACGGACAGAGACACGTGTCAGTGAGCACACGGCGGGGGAGGGCCCGCGCACGCTGCTGGCGGGTGAGAGCTGCTGCAGACGCGGGCACGGCACCGAGTCCTCAGAGAACAACGCTAGGGCTGCCGTGAAAGGGGAAGGGCCAGTCGCAGAGTCGTGCCCAACTCTGTGACCCCATGGGCTGTAGCCCGCCAGGCTCCTCTGTCCATGGGATTCTCCAGGCAAGAACAGTGGAGTGGGCTGCCATTCCCTTCTTCAGGGGGTCTTCCCCACCCAGGACGACCACATGGCTCAGCAATCCCAGTCCAGGGTGAACGCCCGTCCACGTGCCCCACAGTCAGCGCAGCACAGGTCACAACAGCAAGATACGGAAGCCACCCAAGGGTCCGTCAGTGGGTGAGTGGATACCGACGTGGGGTGTGTGTGTGTATACACACGTACACACACACGCACGCACACACATACGTGACACAGTACTACTCAGCCACGGAAAAGAATGAAACTGTCACGTGTGACAACATGGGTGGGCCGGAGGGCATTATGGGAAGAGAAATGAACCAGAGCGACAGAGACTGTGTGTCACCATTCACACGTGGAACCGAAGAACTAAACGAATGTAACCAACAGAAGCAGACTCACAGACAGAGGAGACACCAGCGGTTACCAGAGGGGAGAAGAAAGGGGGAGGGAAGCCGGCGTGGGGGTGGGGAGGTGCAGACAGGGGCGCACAGGAAGCGATCCGGACGCGCCCCGCGCTTGGGTTAGACAGCCGGTGTTCTGGAGTCTACAGAAGCTGTGAGTCACTGACATGACGCTGTAAACCAACCAACTACATCTCAATCTAAAAAAAAAGTGTTTTCAGCCACAGCCAGACGAGGAGGAGCCCTGCACAGCTGCCCGCCCAGTCACTCCCGCAACATAGGAAGCAGGCGGCGTGCGGGGCGGGCAGAGGGTGGAGGCTGCAGACCACAGCCGCCGCTGCAGACCACAGCCGCCGCCACAGCCCAGGACCGAGGCCGGGCAGCTGCTCTGCTCTTGGTGGGGGGTGCCCACCTTTCATCCAAACGTAAGATTCAAGAGACAGAGGCACAAAGAGCAAGCCGAGAAGAGACAGGACCCACCAAGCACTGGAGGCAGGGAGGGAGGGAGGCCTCAGGGAACCCAGCGAAGGCAAGCCCATGCAGCACTCCGCCAGCCCACAGCAGGGACACCGATGTGGGACACCGGTCACACAGGTGACGAGTGGAGAGCGGACAGAGGCGGCGCAGGAAGGGCCTGTGGGGTCTGTTGGCACAGATCCCACGAGACAAAGCAGTGACTATGCAACTGAAGAGCGCTTCTTAAACACCAGCTGGGCCCCTGGAGGGCAGCCGTGGGCATAACTGGAGGACCAGGAGCACAGTGCAGAGGATGGGGTGAGCTACAGCAAGAGCCCTGGGGCGGCCCGCTCCCTCGCCCACCTGGAGTCCCAGCTTCCTCAGTAACTGGAGACAGGGAGTCCAGGGCACAGGCCCAGCAGGGTGAGGGGCTGCAGGGATGGACGCTGGCTGCCGCCTGCCGCCTGGCTGGGACACACTCAGGAGAGAGGGAGGCCCCCTCGGGACGGGAGGCAGACTACCTGGCAAAGTTGTCCTCGGAGCCGGGAGCCAGGGGCGCAGCCGCGGAGGGCGAGTCTGAGAAGACATCCACGAGCAGCCCGCCGGAAGAGGGCGGGGGGCCTGCGGGGACAGGGGGTGCAGCCCCCAGACCCAGGAGGTCTGCCGATGGAGACGGCGTGGACTGGAAAACAGGGAAAGAGGTCAGTGCAGAAGCTGCCGGGCACGACTTCACACAGTGCAAGTGCCTGTGCCCTCACCACCCACAGCGCCAAAAAGCAACGTCTGGTTTTAGGAACACAGCTCTGCACGTTACTGTCAAGCATCTAAGAGAGTCTTACGAGGTGAAATGACTAAGCAGGAACCACATTAGCATGCACCCTCAAATGTCTCTAAGTCCTACTGTGTTACACAGAAAAAGTAGATAAAAGTTCTGCAGAATAGATTTCTTTTTAACTGCTTTGTTGTTTTGGCTTTTTACGTTTTGACACGAGGCAGAAGACAAAGAACAAAGTCCTTCCAACGCCCCTCTCAGACCACAGGAGACGCAGCGTGCAGCTCATCAGTCACTCACGGGTCCCCTTGCCCGCTGCACAGGGGTGGCACTGCCCCTGCCCGGGCACACAAGTTCCAGAAGCCCGCAGGGTTCTTATGATCCTGAGGATCATGTTGAAGCAAGAACCCGGCCTGTGAGAACTCATTTGGACCCTCCTGCGGGCCAGCGTCCACTTACAACTCCCGAGTCCCTCCTGGAGTCACTGCGTGCCTGCAGTGAGCACCACGCTGGTTCTGGAGCACTCATGTTTAAGAGCCACCCCTCCTCTCTCCAGCACGCGGACGCACCCAACCCAGGCAACAGCCCGTCTGCCCTCAGGTTATACTGAGGACTTACACGTGGGGACCATTCGCAGGTGTTCAGTCACTCAGTAGTTACCGACTCTGTAAGACCGCACGGGCTGCAACATATCAGGCCTCCCTGTCCATCACCAACTCCCAGAGTTTACTCAGACTCATGTCCATTGAGTCAGTGATGCCATCCAACCATCTCATCCTGTCATCCCCTTCTCCTCCTGCCTTCAATCTTTCCCAGCATCAGGGTCTTTTCAAATGAATGAATTCTTCACATCAGGTGGCCAAAAAGTATTAGAGCTTCCATGTCAGCATCAGTCCTTCCAATGAATATTCAGGACTGACTTCCTTTAGGATTGACTGGTTTGATCTCCTTGCAGTCCAAGGGATTCTCAACAGTCTTCTCCAGCATCACAGTTCAAAAGCATCAATTCTTCGAAGCTCAGCCTTCTATCTTTATGGTCCAACTCTCACATCTGTACATGACTACTGGAAGAACTGTAACCTTGACTGTACAGAACTTTGTTGGCAAGCTAACGTCTCTGTTTTTTACTATACTGTCCAGGTTTGTCACAGCTTTTCTTCCAAGGAACAAGTGTCTTAATTTCATGGCTGCAGTCACCATCCGCAGTGATTTGAGAGCCAAAGAAAATAAAATCTGTCAGTGCTTCCACTTTTTCCCCTTCTACTTGCCAAGAAGTGATGGGACCAGAGAATCCCATCGACAGAGGAACTTGACAGGCAATAGTCCAAAGGGTCACAGAGTTGGACACAACTGAAGCAACTCAGCACACACACAGGATGGGACGAGATGGCACCTAGTTTTTGAATGTTGAGCTTTAAGCCAGCATTTTCCACTCTCCTCTTTAACCCTCATCGAGAGGCTCACTCTTTACTTCCTCTTCACTTTGTGCCATTAGAGTGATATCATCTGCTTATCTGAGGTTGTTGATATTTCTCCAAGCAATCTTGATTCTAGTTTGTGATTCAACCAGCCCAGCATTTCACATGATGTACTCTGCATAGAAGTTAAATTAGCAAGGTGACAATATACAGCCTTTCCCAATTGGGAACCACTTCGTTGTTCCATGTCCAGTTCTAACTATTGCTTCTTGACCTGTATACAGATTTCTCAGAAGACAGGGAAGGTGGTCTGGTAGTCCCACCTCCTTAAGAGGTTTTCCGGTTTGTTGTGATCCACACAAAAGCTGTAGTGTAGTCAATGATGCAGCAGCAGATGTTTCTCTGGAATTCCCTTGCTTTCTCCATGATCAAATGTTGGCAATTTCATCTCTGGTTCCTCTGCCTTTTCTAAATCCAGTGTCTATATCTCAAAGTTCTCGGTTCACATTCTGCTGAAACCAAGCTTGAAGGATTTTGAGCATTATCTTGCTAGCATGTGAAATGACAATTGTGAGGCAGTTTGAACATTCTTTGGCATAGAACTTCTTAGGGACTGGAATAAAAACTCATCTTTTCCAGTCCTGTGGCCACTGCTGAATTTTCCAAACTTGCTGGCATACTGAGTACAGCACATTAACAGCATCATCTTTCAGGATTCAAAACAGCTTAGCTGGAATTTCATGACCTCCACTAGCTTTGTTCACAGAAACGCTTCCTAAAGCCCTCTTGAGTTCACACCCCAGGATGTCCAGCTCTAGGTGACATCCTGGATGAAACCACGACCTCAGCACAAGTTACTACTTATCTCCCTTTAACATCTGGAACACTGCACTGCACTTCTTACAACTACATGTGTAGGCAGATGATCTCACGTATGGATTCCACACGAAGACAAGGAAGTGTCACAGAACACACGTGTGCAGAGAGGCCGTGGGTCTGGGAGGCCTGAGGACTCACGGGCGGCAGCTCGTGAAGGCCCAGCCACAGTAGGAAGCGGGCTGGTGGGCAGGGTGGCGTCAGATGCAGAACAGGCCAGGCTGGAATCCCCAGGAGAAGGGAGGGCCCAGAGGACCGGTGGGGAAGGATCAGCAGAAGCTTCGGTGCGGCTGGGGAGTCTGGGGGACAAGTCACAGGCATCCCCGCCCACCAGCCAGGTTGCTGTGGTTGCTGGGAGCCTGCCCACCAGCTCAGGGGCTGCTCCCGGGGGCCCTGAACCCCTGTTGACCCCACCACCTGCTGCAAGACGTCTACCGCTGGTTCCTGAAGAGCAGTTCAAATGCTTTCTAAGGTAGAAAAGCCCTTTTGTCCCACTAAGTCAAATGTGAACACACAAAAGCTAGGTGGTTCCTTGAGGAGATCCCCCAGGATGCCAGCTCCCTCCCCAGACCCCTTGCAGGGCCTCCACCTGGCAACACTGGAGTCACTCCCTACACCGGTGACCTGGCCCTCTTCTGAGGACGCCGGGAGACCCTCCCCAAGGAGCTGGCCTGGTGCACAGTCTGCACAGGTTACAGCTGCTCAAAGTGCTGCAGACCATGGCGGGGCAGCTCTGGGCTCCCCTGCCAGCCCAAAGCCCAGGGGACAGGCAGCCTGCAGACACCTCCACAGATGCACAGACAAGCATCCCGGAGCCACAGGAGCCGAGCCCCCCGGACAGTCCCAAACAAAACCACCTCCAGGGGGGACGTGCAACCCTAAGCAAAAGGGATTCCAGCTGATGCTACACAGAAGTGAAAGGCGTAACAGGTTCCCCAATAAAACCCAGATATCTCAGCGCCACTTCAAGGTGGGGCCTCCCCTCTGAGTTTGGAGGCAGAAGCCCTGGGACGAGAATCCCACGCAGGAGGGACCCCGGCCCTTCTCTGCCCTCCTGCCTCACCTCCCCTGCCCCCATCAGACCACCTGAGCCCTGGGGACACACAAGAACTCCGTCCCCAGGACCACCCTGGGCACCTCTGCAGAGCCGGCGCCAGGTCTGGGGTGGGAGGTCCTGACTGTGACGGGCCCCAAGCCCAGGGCCAGGCGTGAGCACAGGCTTCACAGTGGGCCCGGGGTCAGGTGAGTGCCCCCACACGTAGAGCGCCAGGGCTCACACACAAGCATCCCGGCGCCATACATAAACAAACCACCCTGGCCCCAGGCTGCCCATGCACGAGCACGCGGCACCTCTACCCCGGGCGCATCCTCACTGGGGCCGCCGGACAGTGTGAGCAGCTGGCCACATCGCCGGACCAGCATCCAGGGTGGGGCCTGCTCTCCAGGCTGCCTCCCGACGCGGCAGCCACAAAGCCCGCGGTGGCTGGGAGCCCCCCCAACGGGGACAAGAGAGGAAACACAGCTCTGAAAACGGCGCCTTCCTCAACAGACATCAGAGGGCACGTTCTCAGGGCACTTGTATGAACAGGGAGCTCGCTCTAACCCGCTCACTACTGGACCCCAGGAGGTGGAGGCCCTGGATACCAGCCCGGGCTGGCAGGAGAGGTCCCCATGCAGCCGTCACCCAAAAATGACCACATTTTCCAAATCCAAAGCCAAGAGGAGACGTAGGAACTGACCGTGGACCCCAGATGACCGTCTGACAGTCTAACGACAGACACTGCGTCTGGGTCAGCCCACCCAGGACACCATCCCGGGTCCTGAACCTCGGGCACCAGGCGCCCCAAAGCTTGTGCAGGCGGGGCCCTCGGGAGGACCCACCACGGCGCTGGTGCTGGCCAGGGCGGGCTCGGGGCCCCCGTTGACATCGGCGCTTCTCTCCCGCTTGGCCTCCTCCAGGTCGGTCACGGTGCTTGGACCCTTCTTCTTCTTGAGCTTGGCCAGGATGGAGGACTCGCGCTCTGGAAAGGGGGGCATCTCCTCCAGGACAGTTGCCTGGTGGGAAAGGAGCCCAGGTCAGCAGGGCACAAAGCCCCACGGCCTCCAGCCCCTACCCAGGGCAGCCCAGGGATGGGGGCGGGGGGACGGCGGGACGGGGGGAACGGGGCAGGGACGACAGGGGGGAACGGGGCGGGGACGGCAGGGACCAGGTGGCCCAGGGATGGGGTGGAATTGGGGGAATGGCGGGGACAGGGGGGATGGGGGGATGGGGGAGGACGGGGGGATGGCGGGGACCAGGCAGCCCAGGAGTGAGGGGGAATGGGGGGGACGGGGGGATGGGGGATGATGGGGGGTGGGGTGGGGATGGGGGGACAGGGGGACAGGGCAGCCCGGGGATGGGGGGATGTGGGGATGGGGATGACAGGGGGTGATGGGGATGATGGGGGGGATGGGGATGACAGGGGGGGATGGGAAGGGGGGGATGGGGGGGTCGCACCAGGATATCGGTGCTGGCGACGGTGCTGAGCCGCAGGTACTCGACCGCACGCTGCTGCAGCTCCACGTCGGCATTCTTCAGCTGGCTGTCACTGCGCAGCACGTCCTGGATGGTGCCCTTCACCTCCGGGAAGAGGTTCACGAACTTGATGTAGGTGGACAAGAGAAGCGCCCTGGTGGGCACGCTGCACAGGTGGAACTTGGAGTGCAGAAGGTGGAACTGGGTCAGGGGGCTGCGGGGTGGAGGGGACACACGGGGCAGCGTTACCTCTCGTCTCACGCTGCACCGCGCCCGCCCTGCCTGAGCCCCGGGGATGGGTGAGCAGGGAGCGATGAGGAGCCCCACCCTCGCCAGGACCTGCACGTTTCCAGCTCCAGGCCAAGTACAGGCTCCTCCGAAACAGCGTCGGCCACTAGCCACACCTCCTTTCTCCCAGAATCCCCGCATTCTGCACAGTTGTCCTGAACGGACGTGCCCTCACTCTGGGCTGTCCAGGACTTCAAGACGTCAGCTGGCCTCAATCAGGCCTCAGGTGAGAGCTCGGGGCACAGGACCAGCACCTGGACACAGGGCTCTGGCCCCCGGGCGACTCACCTGGACCTTGGGTCTCCTGCTATCAAGTTCCCGAACTCCCCGAGGATGTAGCCACCAACTTTGACCAGGTTCTCGTGGCAGGCCGGGGCCTGCAGAGCCTGTGGAGGAGCACGCCCTGAACCCAGTGCCCAGAGCTCACGCACAGGCAGAGGCGGCATGGGCTCAGCCTCCAGAGAAAGCGGCTGAGCTGCGTGAGGACCCATGAGTGCGGCCCAGGGGCCTTCCCAGGGAGCCGGCGCTGCACATGGCCTCAGTCACCAGAACCTCCTGAGCCATCTGTCCCGCTTCCAACCACACTGCCCACCCCATCCCCCACTCCTGGCCACTTCAGCAGAGGGGTCAGCAGCAGGGGAGCCCCGGGGACAGGTCCACGGTCAATCCCACCCCTTCAACAAGAGCTGCTCCCAAAAATTATGGTTCAGACCCTGGACAGGGGCGGGGGCACATGGAGGCCAGTGGGAGCCCCCTGCCCTGGGCAGCTTGCCCAGGCAGCCTCTGGCCGACCGAGAGCACCTCACCCGGGGCAGCCGTGTGGGAATCAGGGAGACACAGCACTGAGACACGTGTGGAGGTGGACGCGGGCCCAGAGCTGGCAGGGAAGCAGGGAGGGCTGGCACACCTCGAACACCGTCTTGGCGGCGTAACCCTGCACGTCGTCCCGGTTGATGACGATCTGTATGACGCGGTACCACACCTCTTCACTCACGTAGTCGCCGGCAATGCGGATCAGGTTCAGGATGGTGTCCACATACCACGTGTAGTCCACGGCGTACTTCTCTGCCAGAATGGCCACCTTCAGCACCTGCAGGGCACAGCCGCCCAGGAAGGGACTCAGGAGGGTCTGAACCCGCACCAGAGCGCCCCCAGCTGCTCAAAGGAATCTTGAAAGTTTAAGGTTCCAGGACAGACGCGGAAGGACACGCCAAGCAGAACAAGTGAACCAGTGAGATGGATTCTGCAAGAGGCACAGTGGACCCCGCCCACCCCTCCGCACTCAGCTGCCCAGGACGCACCGCGCTCGCTGGCCTCCTGCTCCAACCAGTCCTTCTCACTTGCTCCCTATGCTCTGCTGCCCGGGGGTGCCTGCTCCGGGCTGTGGGAAGCAGGCCCCTCGCCTACGCAGGCACAGCCTCCGCTTGCACGGAGCCACCCTGGGCAGCATGGACAGTGCACCCAGAGCCCGGCCCTCTGGCAGGGCGGCCCTCACGCCCACCTTGCCCCGGCCTGACCTCCCGACCACGCCCCAGAGCCCTGTCCACCTGCTGTGAGCCTTCTCTGGCCTCCACATCGACCCTCCATAACGAGCCCAGAGGCCATCCTGGAGCACCTGCCCTGTCAATGCCCTCGGCGTCAAGTCCTCCAAGCCCAGAGCTGCCCCTAAAGCTGGACACTGGAGGCCCCTCACCGCCACACTGGCCCGAGTGCCTGCACGCCCCAACCTGCTCCCTTGGTGCTGAGCTCCCTGCCTCCGGAGCCTCTGCAGGGCAGGTGCAAAGTTAGGATCAGGGCCTCTGCAGAGTGACTCCAAAAAACTGGAGCTCTACTGAAAACGCTGATAAAAAAGCTGAACAAAGCACAGCACTCTCATCCAGCCCGTAGCAGACCCCATGAAGAAGCGCTTCAGCTCAGATGCAACCACAGAGGCCCTGATGACAGAGGCCCCAAGACTCACAATCTCTTCTCGGATGGAGTAATCCGCTGTCTCCAGGTAGCTCAGCATCTCAGCCACGATCTGCTGGGCGTTGCTGCGGTCGCACATGGCGTAGAGGAGGTCCACGGCCCGTTGCCGCACACTCACATCCCGCTCCGTCTGGGGGTGAGCACAGGAGCAGCAGCGTGAGGGGTGCTGGGCGGGCATGGGGGGCTCCCTCCGTCCCAGTGCCCCCTCGGAGCTCGCCCCCTCACCATCCAAGTCCAGTGTCCTGTGGAGCCCTAACCCCACGCACTAACCACTGCCCTGGCTCCTGCTCTGACAGGCCGGCTCATGCTCTGTCCCGGGATGGGGGGGCGGGGGCGGGTCAAAGGCCACCCACTGTGTGGTCACAGACTGGCCCCTTCTGCATCACCTGGGAGCCCGTCACCGTGCCGACTCCTGGCCCCACCCCAGACCCTGAGAAGCGAGGGCGCAGCCGCTCCACAGCACTGGACAGCGGGAGAGGCGCTGCCAAGAGCCGCCACGGCCCACACAGGCGGCTTTCTGATCCAGGCAGCGACTGCAAGAGACGCCACAACCACCCAGGCAGAATTCAAAATGCCAGAAAGCAAATTCCCAACCTTTGGAAGCCCTCACGTTCAAAACTCACACCAAAAATGCCCAGTAAGTCCACGTAAACCCCAAGGAACAGGGTGAGACCTGTTCCCAGCTCCAGCGTAGGACCCGGGCGGCAGCCGCGAGCTCCCCCGCCTGCCTCTGGTTTCCTAACGTGCACGACCAGTTGTGTCTGACCCTGAGGAAACCCTCCTGAAGCAGAAGATCCTGCTCTGGAATTTGAATTCCCTGGGAAAGCAAATATTCTTTTGCCAAGAGTGAGTTTTTTGCAGACATGGACAAAATATCTTATCCTTACACGAAAAGAACAGTTTCACTGACCTCAGCTTGTCTTTCTTTTTTTGGTTTGAACCGACCTCAACTTTTATTGCAGGTCTGCCCACGTGCCAGACCCCCGGGAGCTGCCCGTGGGCACAGCCTCTCAGGGCAAAGCGCAGAACCACCCAGGGACCCACGCACCCGAGCAGACCGCCCCGGGGCCGAGCATGTAGGACCCCGGAACCCACGAGTAGCTCCCACCCAGCCTGAGACACGGGACAGTGCGCTTGCCTTCAGGGCGTTGATGACCGTCTCGATGTGCGTCTTCACGGCCTCGTGGGAGAACTCGGAGCTGGCCAGCGTGCACATGCTCTCCAGGGCCAGGTAGCGCAGGTTGGTCTCCCGGTGCTGCAGGAACTGGCCCAGCTGGTTACAGGCCCGGACCAGCAGGTTCGGCTCGCTGCACAGACGGGAGAGACAGGTGGGCAGGGGTCCCCCGCTCGGCCAGGGCTGCCGTCACAGCCACCACGGCCTCCCAGGACACAAGGCCTAACGCTCACTTTGGTCAGTACCACACGAGGACCCCCAGCGCGTTTCTCAGTGCATCCACGGGACCCGCCTCCAGAGGGCCAAGGCTGGCCAGCAACCTGAGCCTCCACACCAAACTGGCCAGGGGACCCCAGTTTTCATCATGCCTTGACCAGAGGTGACACGCTCAGCCAGAGAACCTGCCTGTTTCATCCCCTAACAGTGGGATGAAAGCCCCGACGTGGAGAAGGTAAACGCAGGTGGAGATGGTACACAGAGGTCACTGGTGTTCAAGCGCCAGCTCCACGCACCCCAGGGTTTGGGGGGGTGGTCTTTGCTCGCTTTTCATTCTGTCCTCGTGACGTCTGCGCCCTTCCGACACAGCCGAGACTGGTGCACCCCCCAGCAGGGGAGCTGGCTAACAGTGCCCAGTCCGTGGAACCATGGCACTCTGGTGGGTGCACCTGCTGGGACCTGGAGACACCCCCACCCCACCCAGCGCGGCCCGCACACACCTTCCTGCCACAGCCTTGACCCACGCAGCCCGTGGGACACACGCTCACACGGGTTCCTGGGTGGCCCTGGGAGCGGCTGGCTGGGTGGGATGCCCAGGAGCAGGGGGAGCCCCCGGGGGAGGCGAGAGCAGGGCACCCAGCTGTGTGTGGAGGGCGGAGGCTGAGCGCGGCCCACCTGTCGTGGTGGATGACCAGGCTGAGCGCGAGGCCCACAGCACCCAGCTGTGTGTGGAGCGTGGAGGCTGAGCGCGGCCCACCTGTCAGCACCCAGCTGTGTGTGGAGGGGGGAGGCTGAGCGCGGCCCACCTGTCGTGGTGCATGACCATGTGGAGGGGGGAGGCTGAGCGCGGCCCACCTGTCGTGGTGCGTGACCATGTGGAGGGGGGAGGCTGAGCGGGGCCCACCTGTCGTGGTGCGTGACCAGGCTGATGGCCTCGAAGAGCACGGCGTTCTTGGCGTTGGAGTGCTGCACCTTCTTGGACTTGGGCGGCTCCTGGGCTTTGTTGAGAATCGCCTCCAGGCACTCGGTCAGGCGGCCACGCACTGCAGGGTCTTCTGGGCAAAACAGACAGCCGTTGGCGGCTCCCCGCGGCCCGCCCTGCCCCAGCCCCAGTAACCCTCGCCTCAGCCTCTCAGAAGGCCAAGGTCCCAACTCAAACCCTGAGGCTGCTTAAGTCAGAGGATCTGACGGCCAAGATAACATTTTAACACAAGTAAGAGACGCAAGTTTTTGCTGAAATATAGATTATATAAGTTGAGGAAAATAAATCTCAGTGACGTGCACAAAAAACACCTGATATGGAAGTTTGGGGGGATGGGTAGGAATGAAAGGTTTCTCCCCACTACCTGCTATCACCACAAGAAACAGAGAAAACACACGAAGAGCAACAAAAACAGAAGGGAAATTTTAAAATTTTAGTCAAAGCAGACCAAGAAAGACTAAGAAAGTAATAGAAACGTGAGAACTCCAGAAACTGCCGTGGCACTGCATTTAAAGCGCCTGTCTAACGACCACTCAGGGCGGGCCGGGCCCCCAGGCGCCGGGCGGGGGGCGGCAGGGTCCCCGAAGCCGCCAGGGGTGGGACAGGGCTGAAAGCGGGAGGAGACACCGAGACCCACCCCCAGGGGCTCCAAGTCGCCCCAGCCTGGGAGTCAGAAGGCAGCGGTCAGTTCCACCGAGAGAACGACTGCCCTGCGCGGGGGTGGAGGCCCACCGGCTGGAGGGGTGAGGCCTCATGAGCCCCGCGCCTACTCAGCTCTGCTGCAGGGTGAGCAGCTCACACTTTAATATAAAAAACACTCAGGACACAAAGTGACTTGAATTTAACAGACATACCCTGTACAAAAACAAATGAAGGCTAAAGTGTGGAGGTTACAACAAGAAAGCCATCTTTGTAGAAGGCAATTTGGAAGTGTGCAACAGGAACTCTCATGAGCGTTCTCGAACCAGTGATTCTAGTTACTTGCCATATTTTAGAATAAAACAAACATAACAATATCCATGACACGCACTTTAAAGTAACACAAACTTAACAATTTTGGATGTGAAGTTTCAACTGGTTTCAAGAATTATTTTAAAAGACTGTTTCAAAAACCCACAAGGATCTGATCCTACATGTACATAATACACAGAAGCAGAGCTCATCCCAGCCGTAATGAAGTGAGCGTCCTCGACTAGCTGCTCCAGGAAAGCCAAGAGCTGTGAGAGCATCAGAGAGACCCGGAGGACCGGAGCCGGGGCCAGGAGAGCGAAAGGTGACTTGTTAAGACTGCGTGTGTGCACGTATGCTCAGTCGCTCAACCCAAAACCTAACGCTCAAAGGCCGCAGCAAGCCCTGCCCCAGGCTCTGTGCTCGGCTGTTACCTGGGGGCGGGTAGCACTGCAGGAGCCGCAGGAGCTTGACCGACAGCCAGGGGGCCGGGACAAAGTAGTAGGTGTAATCCTGAAGGTCCGTGGAGGCTGACGTCACGATCTGCGAGAAAGCACAGCAAGATGAGATGCGGGGCTGGAGTCCCCAAGAGCCCCATGCCGTGTGCTAAGAACAGACACGCTTGTCCAGGTCTGAGGAACAGGAGCGCAGCCCCCAGCCCCAGAAGAGCCACTGCACAAGGACACCCCCGCCCCAAGGGACACAGGCCTGCGGGCACCCCGCCCTCAGGACCCAGGTCTCCAGAGCCTGGGCAGGGAGCCCCACCTTTCCCGACTGGCCCCACGCCCCACCATCCTCAGGGCCGGCCCGAGAGCACAGGGTCTCCACTCTCACCCCCACCACCTGCGCCCCGGGGTCTGGGCAGATGACACACCGCACCCCGTGCACACACCCGCAAACCCACTACACGTGCCCCCAGACCCCACGGCTGGGGCTCGGAGTGGCTCCCCTCACAGGCTCGGCCATGACACCAGGTCACCTGAGAGGGGGGAGCTCCAGGCTGGGCAGAGCAGTGGGGGGCCCAGCAGGAGCAGCCAGTGGGCAGGCGCACGGAGCAGGCCCGACCACGCCGCCAGGGACACAGCCGGCCACCCAAGGCTGCCTTTCCAGTGCCCCTCAGGCAGCTAAACCAGGCTCAGAGTTAAACTTAGAGCATTAAATGCACTTATGTGAAACAAATACAAAAACAAAAGTATTGGAGAATTAATCTCAAGGGTTTGGAAGAGACTAGCAAATTAGCCCAAAGATAGTGGAGGAAAGAAAACAATAAAGATACAAGCAGAAAGTAATAAGGTACAGAAACCAAAACAGGACCAATAAAGTCAAAAGAAACTCTTTCACACTTGATGAGCTACATCCAGCACCACAAAAGGGCAAATACCCAACACAAAACGAGGACGGGAGGCCACAGCGCAGGGCAGCAAGGGACTTTCTGCCCAAACACCTGAGCGTTCGTGCAAGTTAGCAAGCGGTTAAGAAAATGCCACTTAACAAAACAAAATCTGAGGCCTCATCACTTACTACATAAACTGAATCCATAATTAGCGGTCGCCCCACAAAGAAAATCCTTCGTTCACATGGCTTCACCAGTTAATTAATAAAATTGTTAGCAAAGATATAACAAGGAATTTCCTTAATGTGGCAAAGGACACGGATGTGGACGAAACCTGCCGATGTCATACGTGACAGCGAGACATCAAAGGCTTCCCTCCAACGTAAAAAACACACCGACCACCTCTCACATTCAGCGCTGCGGGGCACGCCCGAGCCGGAGACCAATCACCTCTCACATTCAGCGCTGCGGGGCAGGCCCGAGCTGGAGACCAATCACCTCTCACATTCAGCACTGCGGGGCAGGCCCGAGCTGGAGCAATAAAGCAGAAAGTACAAATAAACATGCACCAGGAAAGGAAAGAAGCGGTCACTGTCCACAGAACACGTGATGGAAGACAAAGGTGATCCAAAGCAACCTACATATAAACCGCCAGGTCTGACAGGTGAGTTTGGCAAAGTCGCCAACATCAAGAGCAGTAAGTATACAAAGTCCACCTGCACAAACCAACACAGACTTTTATGATAACATTTTTAAGGTGTCACTGAGAAGAGCGTTTTTAAAATAAAGTATATAAAGATAAGTTAAACAAAAATAAAAGAACCTCTTCTTGAAAAGCTATGAAACATATTTGACAGAAATTAAAGACTAAGTAAATAGATACACCGTGGCCACAGACTCAAAACCTTAATACTGCAAAGATCTGAATTCTCCTGAAACTACAGATAAAGGTAGCCCCGTTGGGACTCTGGGGATGGGGCTCACTGGTGTTACTGGACATCAAATTAACCCAAAGTCACATC
The DNA here is from genome assembly GCF_029378745.1 of Bos indicus. Classification (NCBI taxonomy): domain Eukaryota; kingdom Metazoa; phylum Chordata; class Mammalia; order Artiodactyla; family Bovidae; genus Bos; species Bos indicus. The sequence goes on from NC_091788.1 coordinate 50,946,157, forward strand.
ACTGGCGCCAAGATACACAGAGAACCAGAGGGGCTCAGCACAGACAGCGGCATCTGTGCGAGGGCAGGTTACTTTACTGCAAAACCAGGGTGTGCGGAGGGAGGGGCCTTCGCAGCGGTGCTGGGATGACGACACGACGCAAGAAAAGGCCCCACCACAACGTGATGCGGCTCAGCGGGACTGTCGACCTGCAGTGCGCCCTCAGAAGAGGGACAGACCACACGTTTGGGGACACGAGGCATTAACCCCAGAGGAAGCATGAGGAAGCCTGACTACATTCAAACGTGGCGTTTCTGATCAGAGAAGACTTCACCAGAGAGTGAGGTGGCAAGGCACAGAGCAGGCTGAGACTTTTAAACACAGAGCAGGCTGAACCACAGAAAGTTGCTGTCATATTTGTAAATCAGTAATGGTTAAATTTTCCAGTTTACTGTGATCCACACAGTCAAAGGCTTTGGCATAACCAATAAAGAAGAAATAGATGTTTTTCTGGAACTCCTTGCTTTTTCGATGATCCAGTGGATGCTGGCAATTTGATCTCTGGTTCCTCTCCCTTTTCTAAAACCAGCTTGAACATCTGGAAGTTCACAGTTGACATATTACTGAAGCCTGGCTTGGAGAATTTTGAGCATTACTTTACTAGCGTGTGAGATGAGTGCAATTGTGCGATAGTTTGAGCATTCTTTGGCATTGCCTTTCTTTGGGATTGGAATGAAAACTGACCTTTTCCAGTCCTGTGGCCACTGCTGAGTTTTCCAAATGTGCTGGCATATTGAGTGCAGCACTTTGACAGCATCATCTTTCAGGATTTGAAATAGCTCAACTGGAATTCCATCACCTCCACTAGCTTTGTTCGTAGTGATGCTTTCTTGACTTCACATTCCAGGATATCTAGCTCTAGGTGAGTGATCACACCATCGTGATTATCTGGGTCATGAAGATCATTTTTGTACAGTTCTTCTGTGTATTCTTGCCATCTCTTCTTAGTATCTTCTGCTTCTGTTAGCTCCATACCATTTCTGTCCTTTATCAAGCCCATCTTTGCATGAAATGTTCCCTTGTATCTCTAATTTTCTTGAAGAGATCTCCAGTCTTTCCCATTCTGTTGTTTCCCTCTATTTCTTTGCATTGATCACTGAGGAAGGCTTTCTTATCTCTCCTTACTATTCTTTGGAACTCTGCATTCAGATGCTTATATCTTTCCTTTTCTCCTTTGCTTTTTGCTTCTCTTCTTTTCACAGCTCTTTGTAATCCCTCCCCAGACAGTCATTTTGCTTTTTTGCATTTCTTTTCTATGGGAATGGTCTTGATCCCTGTCTCCTGTACAATGTCACGAACCTCATTCCATAGTTCATCAGGCACTCTATCAGATCTAGGCCCTTAAATCTATTTCTCACTTCCACTGTATAATCATAAGGGATGTGATCTAGGTCATACCTGAATGGTCTAGTGGTTTTCCCTACTTTCTTCAATTTCAGTCTGAATTTGGCAATAAGGAGTTCATGGTCTGAGCCACAGTCAGCTCCTGGTCTTGTTTTTGCTGACTGTATAGAGCTTCTCCATCTTTGGCTGCAAAGAATATAATCAATCTGATTTCGGTGTTGACCATCTGGTGATGTCCATGTATAGAGTCTTCTCCGTGTTGTTGGAAGAGGGTGTTTGTTATGACCAGTGCATTTTCTTGGCAAAACTCTATTAGCCTTTGCCCTATTTCATTCCATATTCCAAGGCCAAATCTGCCTGTTACTCCAGGTGTTTCTTGACTTCCTACTTTTGCATTCCAGTCCCCTATAATGAAAAGGACATCTTTGTTGGGTGTTAGTTCTAAAAGGTCTTGTAGGTTTTCACAGAACTGTTCAACTTCAGCTTCTTCAGCGTTACTGGTTGGGGCATAGACCTGGATTACTGTGATATTGAATGGTTTACCTTGGAAACCAAAGGAACATTTCATGCAAAGTTGAGCTCGATAAAGGACAGAAATGGTATGGAGCTAACAGAAGCAGAAGATATTAAGAAGAGATGGCAAGAATACACAGAAGAACTGTACAAAAAAGATCTTCACGACCCAGATGATCACGATGGTGTGATCACTGACCAAGAGCCAGACATCCTAGAATGTGAAGTCAAGTGGGCCTTAGAAAGCATCACTACGAACAAAGCTAGTGGAGGTGATGGAATTCCAGTTGAGCTATTCCAAATCCTGAAAGATGATGCTGTCAAAGTGCTGCACTCAATATGCCAGCACATTTGGAAAACTCAGCAGTGGCCACAGGACTGGAAAAGGTCAGTTTTCATTCCAATCCCAAAGAAAGGCAATGCCAAAGAATGCTCAAACTACCACACAATTGCACTCATCTCACACGCTAGTAAAGTAATGCTTAAAATTCTCCAAGCCAGGCTTCAGCAATATGTGAACCGTGAACTTCCTGATGTTCAAGCTCGTTTTAGAAAAGGCAGAGGAACCAGAGATCAAATTGCCAACATCCGCTGGATCATCGAAAAAGCAAGAGAGTTCCAGAAAAACATCTATTTCTGCTTTATTGACTATACCAAAGCCTTTGACTGTGTGGATCACAATAAACTGTGGAAAATTCTGAAAGAGATGGAAATACCAGACCACCTGATCTGCCTCTTGAGAAATTTGTATGCAGGTCAGGAAGCAACAGTTAGAACTGGACATGGAACAACAGACTGGTTCCAAATAGGAAAAGGAGTTCGTCAAGGCTGTATATTGTCACCCTGTTTATTTAACTTATACACAGAATACATCATGAGAAACGCTGGACTGGAAGAAGCACAAGCTGGAATCAAGATTGCCAGGAGAAATATGAGTAACCTCAGATATGCAGATGACACCACCCTCATGGCAGAAAGTGAAGAGGAACTCAAAAGCCTCTTGATGAAAGTGAAAGTGGAGAGTGAAAAGTTGGCTTAAAGCTCAACATTCAGAAAACGAAGATCATGGCATCCGGTCCTACCACTTCATGGGAAATAGATGGGAAAACGGTGGAAACAGTGTCAGACTTTATTTTTCTGGGCTCCAAAATCACTACAGATGGTGACTGCAGCCATGAAATTAAAAGACGCTTACTCCTTGGAAGGAAAGTTATGACCAACCTAGATAGCATGTTCAAAAGCAGAGACATTACTTTGCCAACAAAGGTCCATCTAGTCAAGGCTATGATTTTTCTAGTGGTCATGTACGGATGTGAGAGTTGGACTGTGAAGAAAGCTGAGCGCCGAAGAATCGATGCTTTTGAACTGTGGTGTTGGAGAAGACTCTTGAGAGTCCCTTGGACTGCAAGGAGATCCAACCAGTCCATCCTAAAGGAGATCAGTCCTGGGTGTTCACTGGAAGGACTGAGGCTAAAGCTGAAACTCCAATACTTTGGCCACCTCATGCGAAGAGCTGACTCATTGGAAAAGACCCTGATGCTGGGAGGGATTGGGGGCAGGAGGAGAAGGGGACGATAGAGGATGAGATGGCTGGATGGCATCACCGACTCGACGGACGTGAGTTTGAGTAGACTCCGGGAGTTGGTGATGGACAGGGAGGCCTGGCGTGCTGGGATTCATGGGGTCACAAAGAGTCGGACATGACTGAGTGACTGAACTAAACTGAATGGTTTAATGCTGGAAATTTTGTTTGGTTTAACCTAATCTAACCAACAAAGTGTTTATATCTAAGAAATACAAAGAGGAGGTTTCTGTGGCAGTCCACACTTCCACTGCAGGGGGAGTGGGCTCAGGGAACCCACTGGTCAGGGAACTCAGACCCCACATGCCGGGAGGTGGCTTAGTTGTTCAGTTGTGTCTGACTTTGGGGCCCGACGGACTGTAGCACGCCAGGCTGCACTGTGCTTTCCAGGCAAGAACACTGGAGTGGGCTGCCATTCCCTTCTCCATGCCAAGAGGTGCTGCCAAAAAAAATAAACAAGAGTTTTTACAAAACAACAAAAAAGATGACATTGTGGGAAAAGGTATGAAAGACTGAACAGGCTCTTCACAAAAGAAGATATTCAAAATGCCAACAAAGGGATTTCGCTGGTGGGCCCGTAGTTCAGATGAAATGGTCCCAGAGCAGGGGACACAGGTTCAACCCCTGGTCAGGGAACTAAGATCCCGCTTACTGTATGGTGTGGCCAAAATAGATAAAATAAAGGGATGTTATCTTGAGAAAAAGTTTTTTTAAAGCCAGCAAACACGCCGAGCTGCCCTAGCTACTGGGTGATCAAGAAAATGCAGACTAGGTGAGAACGCACAGGACCAAGTGCCCAGAAGGGTTAAGACCAAGAGGCCGCAGGCCGGGGAGGGGCCACGGGCTCCTCACAGTGGCCATCAGAGGGGACACCCAAGCGCTGGGCAAGACAGGGCACAGAGAGGCGAACCTGCTGCCCAGCAACACGCGTCAACCATCAGCAAGAGAAACGACTCCGTGACTTCACGACCCTGATGATCAGAGCGAGCCGGTCACAGAGCAACACGGGCCGCGAGCCCTCGTCAGCAGGAGGCACAGCACAGGCACGCAGCAGCCACCAGGGGCAGGCTCTGCCCTTCATGTTTCCTGCGCCAACAAGACACCCCTGACACGGGTCAAAGGAAAGCCCACCAGTCACTAACCAAGACACACGTCCACCGCTGAATCACAGACTGCCCAAAGGCCTTGCCTACTGAAAGGGACACGTTAGTTAAATAAAGTGACAAAGACCAAAACCCACCCTGAGCTCCCCTCCCCTCGGCAGACTTACTCTGCTTAACCTGGAGACGGCCAGAGACACAGAGGTCTTGAACTCTTCCGGGTTCTTCTGTGCCAAGGTGGTGATGAGGCTGGTGGCGGCAGTTACCACACCCTGAGAAGACACACACACACGTTCAGACACCCGCCGGAGGCCCTGCAGACAGCCTCTCGTCTGAAACATCTTCTAAACGAACGTTAAACTCAGCAACAACTGGCCACCCTGGGGCCACTCCCATCAGTCCTCGATGTTTCAAGAAAGCGAGACGCACACGTCGTTGTTGCCTTGCTTACTGTTCTCTCTGAAAACGTGGAGACCCGGCACGCTTCATCCCAGAGCCCTGCCTGAGGGAGGCGGCGCGGGGCAACAGCCCCAGGCCCCGCGTCCACCCACCCACCTCCTCGTTGCCCTGACTTAGGTCACTCCGTGTGGACCACATAAGGACAGACACGTTACATTCAGACTCACAGGAATCTTTCCAACCCAAATCTGAGACCGTGGAGAACAGTAAAGCCCATTCTTGCCCATTTTCAAATGTGGTCCAACCCATGTCTCTGCCCCCTGACAGGGGAGCTCCACCAGGCCTGGATGAGACCCGACCCCCCATTGAGGTCAAGGGAGCTGGTCAGCTCCCCAGCGCGGTGCCCCACATTCCCTGCACACTTGCAGGGGTCTGTGCAGGAAGAGGCTGTGAGGAGAGGGCTGGGGGCCCCCACGCCCAGGCTGCCTCCTCCCCCTCCTTCCAGGCGACGCCTGGGCCATGTCGGACTCGGGAGGGGCCTGGCCACAGGCAGAGCTTTATGCATGTCACAGCCCCCCGCCTCCCCTGCTACTCTCAGAAGGGCCGCTTGCTTCTTCTGGGTGGACAAGGGGTCCTCTTCCTGGGGGTCCCCAACCTTGAGACCAAAGAAACCAACCCCAAGTCTCTGGTGGCAAAGCCAGGAGATGCGTGACACAGAAGCCACACCCACAGAGGACAGGTGCCAGTTCACCTTGGGCTGCGATGCACCCCACCCTGCCCACCGCCGCTGGGCTCCTGCAGCCTAGAACCACGCAGGCACCAATCCGTGCACCAGCCACACAGCCACGCAGGTGAAAACACAAAGTAAAGAGACAGCCGGGCACAGAAACATCCCAGGCGCGGGGCCTCCTGGCTGAGACGCCCCCCGCCCCAAGGAGAGGTCGCCTGTGCGGACCCGATTTCCCCCGTGAGTGTGAGACGCGGAGGGACGCTCGCAGGCTGCCCCACGGCGGGCGAGCCCGCACGGCCACCACCCTCGCCCCGTGGTCCACCTGTGTGGACCGTTTAGTCCTCATTTCATCCTTAAGGCAGATTTCTCTTGTGGGAAAACACGCAGTAGCCAGCTAACATGCTAACATCTCTCTGCTCAATGGGAAACTCCGCGTGGAATCCTGACTCTCTCGTCTGTAGACAGGATTCCGGCAAGACAAGGCCAGCTGCGGCATCAGCTCCTACCTGACCCTGCCTCCCAGCGTCAGCGTGGACAAGGGCCCGTGACTCATGGCCAGCCCAGACACCACCTCATTGCACATCTCGCTGCTCTGACGATGCCCTGCCGACGATGTGGAGCAGGCTCGGGCCTGGCTCATGTCCAGCCATGTGGATTAGGCGGGCTGTGTGCCAGAGCCCCCGGGGCCACAGGACAGCCCTAACCGGGGTGCAGAAAGACGCGCCTCTGCAGGCCCTGTGGACGCAGCACACCTGCAACATGCTGGGCTGTGCTGTTTGTCTCTGCACCCAGCAAGCAGGAGCCCCTCCAACGCCTGGACAGGGTGAGTCAGAGACCCCGTCTCATCTGCCCTGACCCCAGGGGAGGGGCTCCCAGCCTCTACCTGCAGGCTCTCCCAGCTCGACGACTGGGCCAGGGATGTCCCCCTCAGCAGCCTGGAAGTCACACAAGGCTGCTCACGTGGCTGTGGCCCCGCAGAGGCTGCCCCGCAGAGGAGTGTGGGTGTGGCCTAGAGGCACCTACCAGATGCTGGTCGTTGAGGAGGTGCACCACGCGGGACGTCCAGTCGCCCACGGGGACGAGGTCCGGGGACGCCCTGTGCAGGCGCAGCAGGCACAGCGCAGCGCTCTGCTTCACGCTGTCCATGGTGTCCCTGACAGACGGGCGGGAGTGAGGCCAGCGTGGCCCAGAGCCCACGACGACGCCCGCGGCCCCAGGGGACAGAGCCCACGGACACCACCCCGTGGCCCCAGGGGATAGAGCCCATGGACACCACCCCGTGGCCCCAGGGGACAGAGCCCAAGGACACCACCCTGCGGCCCCAGGGGACAGAGCCCACGGACAACACCCCACGGGCCCCAGGGGACAGAGCCCATGGATGACACCCCGCAGCCCCCAAGGGACAGAGGTGCACCAGAGATGGGGCTGGAGGGACACAGGGGAAAAGGTTTCTTCGGGCTCTCCACGCAATCAAGCTTGGGCTGCCACAGCCCGCGGAGACCGAGAGGAGGCGGGGTGAGGCTCTGGCCCAGGACAGAGGCCCACGTGGACCTCCTGACAGCTAAGCCAGCAATGCCAACCCGCCTCCTCCCCACGGCTGTTACCAAGAAGGGAGGCTAAGAGACCCACAGAGCCTTCAGGACTCACACACTTGACTTATGCATGCGGGAGGTGACCGTGCCCTCAGCAGGCCGCCAGACACGTACCCGGCAACGAGGATTTTGGGAATCTCCCCTGCAAACGCCTCGGCCATCTCCCGGCTGCCCACGTTGGCAATGCAGTGCAGGGCCAGGCCCATGAAAGTGGGGTTGCGGCTGGCCAGGTCGTTCTTGATGGCGTTGTTGATCAGGCGGATGAGCTCACTGTTGGAGTTCACCAGCACGGAGATGAAGAGATAGCCCTGGGTTCCAGAGAGGAGAGAGACCACCGCTGGACATACTCGGCCGGCCCCGAGCCCCACCAGAGTCTGCTCGGCGCACTGCTGGGGTCAGGCCACAGAGGGCCCACCTGCCTTCTCCTGAGAACACGGCCCCCAGGGGACAGAGCCCACGGACAACAACCCGTGGCCCCAGGGGACCAGAGCCCTCCTCGGACAGTTCTGCAGGACAAACCTGAGGCACTGTCCCCATGGGCATCAGACACCTTGGAGCCCCACCCTCAGCCCAGTCACTGGTCCACGGGGACCTGAACAGGATGGAAGGGCCTGCCTCGGCTGTGACGGGAACACTGCGGACCACCTTCCCTCTCTCAGCTGTCTCAGGGCCCCAGCGTCCCCTCACCACTGGGCCAAACTCCAGCCTCGTGCTGTCCCCGCTGTCCATGCCCTCCCCACGCCAGGGACAGCACCTCTCAGCCCCGTGGGTCTCGGGAGGAACTCGCCTTCTGCTCTGGGCTCTGGCCACCCTGCCCTCCCACACATGGGCCTTGGCGCGTGCCCTGTCCCCTCCGCCCCCACGTACCCCGTCCTCAGCCTCAGCTCAGGTCTTCCTCCCGCCAGAGCCCTGCCTACTAGCCGCCCACTGCTCAGAGTCCAGAGGGCTCCACCCGCCTCGGTTCCTGGCCACGGCCACAGCTCCGCTCGCTCTCTGTAGCGGGCTGACGGCCTCACCCCTGGAGAAGAGCCGAGTCCACCCCTGCTTACGGTCACTGTGTCCCCAGGGCCCACAGCACACTGCCGGGTCTATGGAAGGCACTCGGTAATCTCTTGGTGGGAGTGAGTGAGTGTGAGTGAGTGAGTGTGAGTGAGTGAGTGTGAGTGAGTGAGTGTGAGTGAGTGAGTGTGAGTGAGTGAGTGTGAGTGAGTGTGTGAGTGTGAGTGTGAGTGTGCACTTAGTTGCTCGGTCGTGTCTGATTCAGCAACCCCACAGACAGCAGACCGGCAGGCTCCTCTGTCCGTGGGATCTCCCAGGCAAGAACACTAGAACTGGGTGCATTTCCTACGCAGAGGACCTTCCCGCCAGGGACGGAGCCCACGCCTCCTGCACTGGCGGCAGGAGCTTCACCACTAGTGCCCGTTCTTCACCACTAGCGCTCGGGAAGCTCGTTTCTTGGTGAGTAAACACCAATACTTAACAAAACCCCTGGGGCATCAAGGGTACTTTTTCACTTTCTGCAAGTTAAATTTTTCTGGGCAAATAAGAGGAAAATATTCCTCTATAACACTTGAGTAAACACACAAATAATTTTACTCCAAGCGGATACAGGGCTAGAGGCACGAAGCTAGGGGTCCTCAGGGCCTAGACACGGGCACTCACCTCAGCAGACAGTGGGGCCGGGCGAGGCGCAGACACCTGCCCTCTGCTCTTAAGTCAGATGGGGGGGTGGGGGGGCGGCGGTGGCACACGTGCGCGGGCACTGAGGGGAGGGAGTGTGCCAACCCTCCCTCTGGGGTGGGCCCCTAGGACATGGTGCCCTACCGCCAGCTCCCACCTAAACCCGGGGAAATCCCCAGACAGACGCAGGTGCAGAGCAAGAGCCAGGCACCAGAGGCCCCAGTGAGAAGCAGCACCCCGCTGCGCACTCACGATCTGCTTCTCGGTGTATCTGTTGGAGCTGAGCAGGTTCACGGCCTCCATGTGCCCGAAGTCGATGTCGTGGCCCAGCAGGAAGATGAACAGCAGCTTGCACACATACTTCTTCTTGCTGTAGCCATCCAGGGCTTTGTCGCCTGCGGGAAGGGGCAGCGCAGGAATAGGGCGCCGGGCCCACCTCCAGGAGGCTGGCCAGACTGCCACACTGTCAGGCTCGCGCCCAGCGCTGCTGAGCTGGTCGCCATATGAGAGCCGAGCGTCTGGGTCCCTCACAGACCCCAAACCAGCGTCCCAGCCAGCAGCAGAAACAGTCCCCCAGCACAGCCGGGGTGTCAGCCCCGCCAGCACAGCCCTGCCACGCCACCCTGACCTCACCAGCAGCTTAACCTTTAGAGACGTTTATTCATTTAGGCAGGACAACACACTCTAAATAATCTCTCATTTCACCCAGCGTTAGGACAAATCACCCACCGAAAAGTCACACAAAACCACCAGAAGGGCTTGTTTCCCCACCCTGATGGCAGCATGACTCGGCCTCTCCCGGGAGACCGTGGCAAGGCAGGTTCACGACACGTCACTGTCAGCACAGAAAGTGTTGCTTTAAAAAGGACCACCAGACAGTGCCGTTTTACAAGCAGAGGTTCTCATTTCACCCCAGAAGCACGCAGCATCCCCGGGCAGCCTGCAGAGGTGACAGCAGGAAGAACGGCCCCTCAAGCGAGGCACTGCAGTGACCCTGACCGCAGGGTCAAGGGCCAAGCAGGATGTGGGGGCCGGGAAGGCGAGAGCAGCCACAGCCCTCATGGCGAGGGCGGGTCACCTGTGTCCCGGGATAAGCCCCGGCCACCTCAAAGGGCATCGAGAAGAAAGACCCCAAGACTCCGGAGGTGAGAGTGGACCACGAGTCAGCCAGCCAGCTGGACGCCTTATCTGGGAGCTCTGAGACCCGTCCTTCTCAGCGGCAAACTGGCATTCCACTTAATGATCAAACAACATCAAGTCAGAGCGGGCCTGGCTCCCTGCTCCTCCCACTGCGACCTGCACCAGAGAAGCCAGCTCACTGCTTCCTGATAGGACCACAGCCCCATCCCCCCAGGAGAGCATCTGAGCTGAGGGCATGGGGCCCAGGCGACCGCGCCTCACCCCCCAGCCTGGCTGCCCCTCAAGGACCAGCCCGCTCGCCATCACCTCTGGAAGCCTCCTCCGACGAGCAGCCAGAAGTGCTGCCCCCCCTCACCCCCGGAGAGCGGCCCCAGCCCCAGGAACAGCGCCAGGCCACATGCGGGACACAGAGACTTGCAGATGCGCTAGATGCCGAGCGCGCAGGAAGGGCAATCACGGCCACAACGGGAGTCTTGGCCCTGGAGCTGCCGAGACACAGGGAAAGAGCCAGTGTCTCCAGGGCAAGGCACCTGAGCTCGGCGACCGCATCCTGCGCAGGACTCCCACCTGAGCTCCTGGTTCACCTCTCACAGAGACCCGTTCAACCCTGGCTCTAACCCTCAGCAAGTACCTGCCTATGTTCAGGGGCAGGGACAGCAATACGCCAAGTGTGGACCAAGAGGGAGCCCCATGGGCCCCGAGCCCAGTCTGCGTGGCCCGGGCTGGGAGCTGCTGCGGGGCTGCAGCACCAGCGTGTCTGCCCAGGACCCCACAGGCCAACTGCACTCAGCTGTTCCACCACGTAAGGACCACCACACCCCCACTGGGAAAACCAAGGCCTAACTATTAGCTGTACCACGTGCAGGCAAGAACGTGGAGGAGCTGGGAACTCACACTCGGCTGAGTGGGCACAAAACGGGGCAGCCGCTCTGGAAAATACGGGACAGGTTCTTAAAAGGTCAAACACCTGTCACACAAGCCAGTGGCTCCACCCTCAGGAGCCTTCCTGAAGGGAAGGACACCACGCGTCCACACCAGCCCCGCATGCAGGACTCACAGCAGCTCCACACCGCGCACGGGGAGCCAGCACAACACGCAGCCGCCAGGACGCGGGCGGACCGCGAAGGCACACTCAAAGTCAGTGAGCAGACACACGCAGCCCGCCAGGACGCAGGTGGACACGGCGGCCTCTGCTGCAAGAAGAGCAGCAGGACTGCACTGCCAGAGACGCGAGGGGGCGCTCACGGGGGCCGCGCTCCACCTTGGCTGTGGGGGTGGCTGCGTGAACACTTGGATCTGCTGAAACCCACAGTGCACACTCGACTGACTGTAAGTTATATCTCAGAAAGCCAATTAAAAAAAAAAATTACTGTGTCAGAATCTCCCAGAAAAAAAGAGTGAAAGATTAAAGCACACAGGCTAAGGGATGGCAAGCACTGAAGCCGCGAAGGCCGCCAGGCGGGAGGACAGATGAGTGAGCCCGCGACGCACGCACTCAAGCTCCCTCGAGGAAAAGAGGTGTTTTTTCCAAGTTCTTCTACACCTGTAAAAACATACATTCCTTACAGAAACTCCTTCCATTCGTCTTTCTATCCCAGCACCTGGGACTAGTGAGCACCAGCAGTGAATGAGCACGTGAACACATCCCTGAAGCCCAGCACCAAGACGACACACCTGCCCCCCGACAGGACATCACAGCTGCCGTCTCTAGAGGCCCCAAGACCGAGGTCAGGCCCGCAGAGTCCACAAGCAGCCCGACCCCCGCTCTTGAGTTCCCAGGCCAGCCGGGCAGCCAGGGCAGGGGAGCCGCCTGCCCACGAGGGGTGCAGGGCTGCCCAGGGGAGACCAGCGGCTGCCTTCAGGCTTCGAAGCCAGGGCAGCGTCCATGTGAGACCACCGGTTCTGTCGTGGACCAGGTCTCACGTGGACGCTGCCCTGGCGCCAGGCCCCGTCCACGCCTCCCGCCCCAGCTGTGTGTCTCCAAGGACCCACGCCCACACGCCCACCACGGCCTTCCTCTGCCAGCGTCCGGGACCGACTGCTTCTGGCCTGAAGTAGGCCATTTAGACTCTCCATTAGCACAGGCTCCCTGCTGGGAAACTCTCCGTTTCATCTGGAAAGGCCTCTTTTAGCTTCATTCTCGTGGAGCCGGCAGCTGGATGCAGACGGCTGGGGCTGCACCTTCCAGCGCGCTGACAGCAGCCCCCTCCCTGCTGCCCCTCGGCCCTGCCGAGCCGGCAGGGACGGCTCCTGTGAGGACGGCCCATCTCCTTCTCCCTCTGGCGACCAAACACCTCTTGTCTGAGGCTCAGCATTTTCACATCGGCGTCTCTAGATGTGGAGTCATTATTTACTGTAACCGTGGCCACTGCCTCTGAGGTTTGAGCGTCACGAATCTTTACGCGTCCTCTGTCACACCAGCTGTCTCTCCTCCCAGGAGGCCAGCCAATCTTCCAGACTTCGTCCCCCACCCCCGTCTCTCACCCACTCTCCATCACAGGACAGGCTGCCTCCTCACCCGTCTTCCAGGACACTGTCCCTCTTTAATAAGCCTGTTGTTACACCCACGTAAGCTCTTTATTTTAGTTACTCCATGTTTTGCTCCTAGAATTTCCATTTGGTCTTATTTCAAAATCTGCTATGTGAGTTTTTTTATACTAAGGTCCCACTGAAATTTCAAGTTTGTCTTTTACTGCTTTACGAACAGTGACCCGCCCCCTGCCACCCCGAGTCCAGTCCCAGCGGCCCCTGCGAGTCCAGTGCTGTCGCCCCTCTGGCTCCTGCTGAGCCATCGGCTCCTCTGTGACGGTGCTGGGACGTCACCCTTGAAAAGTCAGCTGCAGATGGTAAGTGACGCCTAGCACATGGCTCCACCTGCGACGGCCGCCTCCTCCTCCAGAAGACTGGGACAGGGCTGGCTCCCCGGCCACTCCCGCCCCAAGGGCCCGGCCTCTCAGGGCTCAGCTTCAAGTGGAAAGAGGCCTCTTGTTGGTGAGCCCTGGTCAGCACTAGACCCCAGCTGCTCAACCTCAGCACTGGGCCTCCTCAGGCCAGGTGGTTCTGGGGTGTCTGGTGGCCTGCCTGGCCTCCACCCAGTAGGTGGCAGCAGCTCACCAAACCCAGGTGGGTCAGCCTCTGTCCCTGGAGACAAAAATCCTCCTGACTGATAGTAGTGAAGTCGCTCAGTCCTGTCCGACTCTTTGCGACCCCATGAACTGTAGCCTACCAGGTTCCTCCATCCATGGGATTTTCCAGGCAAGAGTACTGGAGTGGGTTGCCATATAACCACCATCCAAGACTCTGAAGAATGGAAAAGACTAGAGATCTCTTCAAGAATATCAGAGATATCAAGGGAACATTTCATGCAAGGATGAGCACAATAAAGGACAGAAATGGCAAGGACCGAACAGAAGCAAAAGAGATTAGGAAGAGGTGGCAACAATACACAGAACTAGATGATAAAGGCTTAATGACCCGGATAACCATGACGGTGTGGTCACTCACCTACAACCAGACATCCTAGAGTGTGAAGTCAAGTGTGCCTTATTAGGAAGCGTTACTAGGAACAAAGCTAGTGAAGGTGATGGAATTCCAACTGAACTATTTCAAATCCTACAAGATGATGCTGTTAAAATGCTGTTCTCAATATGTCAGCAAATTTGGAAAACTCAGCAGGGACCACAGGACTGGAAAAGGTCAGTTTTCATTCCAATCCCAAAGAAAAGCAATGCCAAAGAATATTCACACTACCACACAATTGTGCTCATTTTGCATGCTAGTAAGGTTATGTTCAAAATCCTTCAAGCTAGGCTTCAGCAGTACATGAACTGAGAACTTCCAGATGTACAAGCTGGACCAAGAAAAGGCAGAGGAATCAGAGGTCAAATTGCCAATATCCACTGGATCATAGAAAAAGCAAGGGAATTCCAGAAAAACAGCTACTTCTACTTCAGTGACTACACTAAAGCCTTTGACTGTGTGGATCACAACAAATTGTGAAAAATTCTTAAAGAGACCGGAATACCAGACTATCTTACCTGTCTCCAGAGAAACCTGTATGCAGGAAAGAAGCAACAGTTAGAACCAGACATGGAACAATGGAATGGTTCAAAATTGGGAAAGGAGTACAACAAGGCTGTATACTGTCACCCTGCTTATTTAACTTACATGCAGAGTACATCATGAGAAATGCTGGGATGGATGGATCACAAGCTAGAATTAAGATTTCTGGGAAATATCAACGACCTCAAATATGTAGATGACACTACTATGATGGCAGAAAGTGAAGAGGAACTAAAGAGCCTCTTGATGAGGGTGAAAAAGGAGAGTGAAAAAGTTGACTTGACACTCAACATAAAAAAAAAAAATTAAGATCATGGCATCTGGTCCCATCACTCCATGGCAAGCAGACGTGGGAAAAAATAAAAGCAGTGACAGGCTTTCTTGGGCTCCAAAACCACTGCAGATGGCGACTGCAGCCATGAAATTAAAAGACACTTGTTTGGAAGGAAAGCTATGACAAACCTAGAGAGTGTATTAAAAAGCAGAGACATCACTTTGCCGACAAAGGTTTGTCTAGTCAAAGCTACGGTTTTTCCAGTAGTCATGTATGAATGTGAGAGCTGGACTATAAAGAAGGCTGAGTCCCGAAGAATTGATGCTTTTGAACTGTGGTGCTGGAGAAGACTCTATAGAGAGTCCCTTGGACTGCAAGGAGATCAAACCAGTTCATCCTAAAGGAAATCAGTCCTGAATATCCATTGGAAGGACTGATGCTGATGCTGAAGCTCCAATACTTCGGCCACCTGATGCAAAGAACTGACTCACTGGAAAAGACGCTGATGCTGGGAAAGACTGAAGGCAGGATGAGAAGGGGACGGCAGAGGATGAGATGGTTGGATGGCATCACTGACTGAGTTGGTGGACAGGAGTTTGAGCAAGCTCCAGGAGATGGTGAAGGACAGGGGTCCACTGGGTGGGGTGCGAACGTGCAGCCACCGTGGAGACAGCTGGGCGGCTTCTCACAAACGTGCACACAGTCTCACCACATGATCCGCAGTCACGCTCCTTGAAAACACAACCACAGTAAAACCTGCACACTGATGTTTATAGCAGCTTTATTCATAGCTGCCCACACCTGGAAACAACCCAGATGTCCTCCTTCAGTAGGTGAATGGATGAATGAACGGCGGTACACCGAGCAATGGAGTGTCAGCCGTGTAAAAGGAAATGAGTTGTCAGGCCACAACGAGACACGAAGGAACCTTAAATGCATAAACCAAGCGAGAGGAGCCAACGAGAGCAGCACATACTGTGTGGCTCCAGCGCTGTGACGTTCTAGAAAAGGTGAACCATGGAGAGAGGACAAAAAGCAGAGGGTGCGGGGCTGCGGCGGGAGGGGAGAGGCAGCACACAGCAAGGGCGTCCGCGACGGGGAGCCGCGCCGTGTGCGGCTGTGACGAAAGGCGTGCGCCGGGACGCGTGGGGACAGCGGGGGCCTGAGCCACCTTTGCGCCTCCCTCTCAATCTTGCTGGGAGCATGAAACTGCTACCCAAGAGCACCGGGGAGACTGCACGTGACGTGCACACATGGAGGTTTCCAGAGGGCACTAGTGGTAAAGAATCCACCGGCCAATGCAGGAGGGTTGGATCCCTGGGTCAGGATCCCCTGGAGGAGAGCATGGCAGCCCACTCCAGCATTCATGCCTGGAAAATCCCATGGACCGAGGAGCCTGGCGGGCTACATACAGTCCACAAGGTCACAAAAAGTCAAACACTTCTGAAGTGCGTTAGCACCCATGTATAAACCAGGTAACTAGTGAAGACCTACTGCACAGCACGGGGCCTCTCCTCAGTGATCTGTGGTGACACGAAGGAAATCCAAACGTAAGGGGACGCATGAACACGCATAGCTGACTCGCCCTGCTGTACAGCAGAAACCGACACCGCCGCCCCTGACGGCACGGGGATGAGAGCCTGCTGCCAGTGCAGGGGAGGCGGGCTCCATCCCTGGCGCAGGAGGAGCCCACGTGCTGCAGAGCAGCTCACCCCGCGCCACAACCACCTCAAGCCGGCACACTCGGGCCTGTGCTCCACCAGAGAAGCCCCCGGCCTGCATCAACAGAGAAAGCTTGCCAAAGCAAGGAAGACCCAGCAGCAGCCAAAAACAACTAAATTTAAAAAAAGAAAAACTGACATTGTAAAACAACTACACTCCAATAAAAATTTAAAAATAAATACAACTGCTCCACAAAAAAGTCAATTTTCAAAAACTTTAAGCAATGAAAGTTATAGACATCCACACACACACACACACACACACGCGTGCGAAACATTCATATAAGCAAAGCACTCCACATAAAATTCCAAGGCTTTCTCAGGCCTCCCAGAGGATCCCCGGACTGGCCAACAGTAAGACAGATGCCTCCCCGAGTCCGGCAGGAACAGTCCTGGCCCCACGAGGGCCTGCGTCCTGCCGGCACGGATGTCCGAGCTGGCCCGAGGCAGCACCCGCCGGCAGCCCTGCAGTCCGCGGTCCCTCCGGCTCGGTGGGTTCGCCTCGCCCTCTCCTCAACGCACTTTTTCTAGGCAGCTTCAGCCACTCTTCCGGCTAAGGTCTGCTCAGAGATTTGAACCAGGTCTCAAATTTGTAAAAATTAACTGAAAAATTAAAGTCTACGGGACTCATAAACATGTCCCAAGAACGAAAATCCACACCTGACAGTGCTCCCGAATGAGGCCGCTCAGGGAGCGCCCGCCCCCAGGCTGGCCGGCGTGGGGCGGAGACTGAGCGCAGGGCCCGCGCGGTCGCGCAGACACAGGCGAGGGGCCGCCGGCAGGAAGCGCTCAGGCAAGCGCAGCGCCCACGCAGAGCAGGCCAGCGCCGTCAGGGAGCTGGCTGGAGCTCCTGCACCCTGTGGAGCAGAGTCGGCGGGGACTGCTCCAGCCAGAGTCCTCCCAGCTCCAGGAAAAGGCTGGACGGGGGAGGAGCCCCGCTATCCAGAATCAACTCTACACAGACCATCAAACTACTCCAGAATAACCACCGGCTTTACTTTAAACATCAACAGAGCCAGGACAGCATCTGTACTGAGGCTTTCGCTCTGATTTGAAATGAAAAAAACAAAGATGCGATTAAGAGATTAAGTCCCTTTTGCAAAAGAATATTGTGTGTGGACAACGGTTAGACACTCTTACCTTTAAATTTGGATCTAATGTTTGCCAGCTCTTTGTTTATTCTCTTTATTTCTGCTTCTTTACTTTTGCCTAAAAAGAGAAAACACAAAGGCATCTTACTTTAACTGATTTCTAAACAAACACCTCTTTCCTGACAGCAGTGACACATCCGCTAAAGGCAGGACCAGGCTCACAGGAGCCCAGGGGAGAGGCCACCTGCCTCCACCTGAGGCCATCGGTCGGGCGCAGCCCCTCGTCAGGACCAGCGAGTCTGTGGACGCTCCTAGAGTGAGGGGAGCCCCCCAACGGCGCGCAGCTTGCTCTGCTCGCCTTCTCGCCACAGTCCCGGGCCGGGCGCGCGGCGTCGCTGAGCATGCTCCATGATAAACCACTCTCAGCTAAGCGACTGCTCCAAAAGGTGACTTTTACTTCAAGATCATTTTTTAAAGCATCAAGTTTTAACTACTGTAGGCTTCCAATTTTCTTTATGAAATTCACCAACCCACAACATCTGACAGGTGCCCTTCTATAGTAAGCAGTGAAGTCTGGGGACCGTCCATTACATAAAGAAGGAAGGAAGACATACTAGCTGACAGTCACACCCCCACACCCCGCTCTGCGCTCCTCACCCTCCTCCCCACGGTCTGCCTGTGTGCTCATCTCAGCCCCCTGACAGCTGTGTACACAGGCCTGAGGAGCAGGCGCCGTTCCCGGGGCCACACGTCTCAACAGCACCGCACAGAGGAGGCTGCTCGTCACACCGCAGGCTGAGCTGTGCGCTCCCTCTGTAAGGTCCCCGATGCTGCTTCAAACCAGGAATGCAGGCAAGTAAGTCCCCACCCCAGAGGGAGGAGAGGTTTCCACAGCAACCACCCCGGGGCCACCGACAGGCTGGGCACTCACAGACGCCCTGAAGACACATGGCCCACCACCCAGCTTCCACTGCTGCTGGAGAGGCAACCTCCTCCCAGGGAACTCCCAGCACCAGCTATCTTTCACCACTAACTTGCTAACAAACAGGGCTGCACCTCTCCAAAATGAATCCTCCTTCGAGCCCCTTCTATTCTAGCAAGGCCCCAGCTGGGCGGAGCCGCAAGCTCCCCCACCAGGCACTGCTCAAAGTGCCCAGACTCAGGTTAAAACACTTCTGCCCTCAGGGAGACGATGCTCCACCTGGGGACTTCGGGGTGAGTAGAGGCTGGGGGTCTTTAACACGAGCACAGTGGTCAGCTCTAGTGAGCGAGGGGCAGGCCAAGGGGACTGGACTCTCCTTCCCAGCCCCGAGTGCTGGCTTCTTCCTCCGGAAGAGGCGCCCCAGCACTCAAGGGCACCCTACAAAGCTGCAGGCGGGGCAGTGGGTCAAGCACAAACCTTCCTGAAGTTTTCCTGAAAAGGCACCGCCCGCGGCAGCAGCCTTTACCGACTGGGTGAGAGGGCTACGGAACCAGGCCGTGGGCGCCTTCCGCCCACAGGACCTGCAGGGGCACCACAGTGCGGCCTGAGCACGGGCAGGCAGCCTCGGGCGTGCGCCACTCTGCGTGCCCGCGGGCGCAGCTGCGCGTGTGCCCATGCTGGCGTGCGTCTGTGTGAGTGTGCTTCTCCTGAGAGTGCAAGAACTGGTCTGTGCTGCTCCTTGGTAGGTGAACTCTGCTCTGTCCGCCAAGCCCGAGGCAAACAGGCCTGCGTGGCAGGAACTTAGCTGAGCAGAAATGACAAAGGACTGGGAGCGCAGAGGGCAGCATGCAGAACGGAGGGGGTCGACAGCTACTGCCCACGGCGGGGAAGGCACCCCACAACTGCAGGCACGAGGCTGGAGTTCAGGGGGAGGAGGCACAGGATCGAGGGGGCCCTGGGGGCGTGCCCTACCTCCAAGGCGGGGGCACGAAGCTGGGGCCTGTTAGCCAAAGCCTGGCCGATTTGCAACGCACACACACACATTCATTTTCACAAGCGGCGCGAAGGCTCTCCCAAGGACAAGGGCAGGCTCTGGAGCGGGGCCCTAAGGCTGGATCCGAGCACTGCCTCTGGTTTGCTCTGCAACCAAGGGACAATGACTTCGCATCTCTGAGCACAGCTCCCTTGACAAGGAAAGCACTGAAAGCCACAAGGCCTCACGCCAACACACCACGGTGGGCAGGCAGGAGGAATTCAGTTCAGTCGCTCAGTCATGTCCAACTCTTTGTGAACCCACGGACTGCAGCACGTAGGCTTTCTCGGCCATCACCAACTCCCAGAGCTTGCTTAAACTCATGGCCATCAAGTCAGTGATGCCATCTGACCATCTCTCTAGTCCCCTTCTCCTCCCGCCTTCAACCTTTCCCAGCATCAGGGTCTTTTCCAATGACTCAGTCCTTCCCATCAGGTGGCCAAAGGCCAGCACAGCTGCGTCCCCGTGCTCACTCTTGCTCCGGTGCTTCCCCGCCAGACTCCAAGCCGCGTGCCTTCAGTGATGCTCAGTGCCTTACCTGGCGAGGCGGCGGAGTAGAAGGACACGCACTCATCTTCTCCTGCGAGAACTCCAAAATTACAACTCGTTGCTGAACAACCATCGACAGGAGAATGTTGGATCCCACCAAAAAAAGACGCCCCACGTCCAAGGGCAAAGAAGCTCCAGCAAGACGACAGGAGGGACAAGACCACGCTCAGAATCAAACCCACACCCACCAGAGCCGCTCAGAGGGCTCACACAAACCCTTGTGAGCACCAGGACCAGAGCCTGAGCCAGACCTCTGAGCCTCCCGCGAGGGACAGCTTAGCAGCGGCCTGCCGCGGGGCAGAGGCTCCGGGTGTGGCTCCCCGGGTCACACAGCCTGTGACCTGAGCCCTTGTGGAGGAGGTCGTCATTAACCCCACCACAGCGCTGCCGAGCAGACGACCCACAAACTGCAGAACAATTATACCAAAGAAATTCTCGATGGTAAAGTTCTAGGACCCATAACCCCACAGGTTTCCCTCGCAGCTCCATTGGCAAAGAATCTGCCCGGAGTGCAGGAAACCCAGGTTCAATTCCTGAGTCGGGAAACCCCTGGAGAAGGAAATGGCAAACCCACTCCAGTATTCTTGCCTGGAGAATCCCACAGACAGAGTAGCCTGGCAGGCTACAGTCCCTGGGGTCACAAGACTTAGCAACTAATCCACCACCAGGAGCCATAACAGATTTCCCAACCTGGGGATCTGGAAAAGGTACAGAGAAATCCCAGAGAATGTGACTTTGAGGCTGGTAGGATTTGATTACAGAACTTACACAGGACTGGGGAAACAGACTCTGGGACGGCACAAATAAAATCTTGTGGGCACCAGGACCCAGGAGAAAGGAGCAGTGACCCCACAAGAGACTGACCCAGACTTGCCCAGGAGTGCCCAGGGGTCTCTGGGGAGGCGTGGGTGGGCGGGGGCCTGCTGCAGGGCTGGGGGCACTGAGTGCAGCAGTGCATCATGGGACCTTCTGAAGGAGGTCGCCATTATCCTCATCACCCCCACCATAGTTTGGTCTCAGGTCAAACAACAGGGAGGAAACACAGCCCCGCCCATCAACAGAAAATTGGGTTAAAGATTTACTGAGCACGGCCCCGCCCATCAGAACAAGACCCAGTTTCCCCCACAGTCAGTCTCTCCTCAGGAAGCTTCCACGAGCTTCTTATCCTTCTTCATCAGAGGGCAGACAGACTGGAAACCACTATCACAGAAAACTAACCAATCTGACCTCATGGCCCACAGCCTTGTCTAAGTCAGTGAAACTAGGAGCCATGCCGTGTACGGCCACCCAAGACAGACGGGTCACGGTGCAGAGTTCTGACAAAACATGGTCCACTGGAGAAGGGAATGGCAAACCACTTCAGTGCTCTTGCCTTGAGAACCCCATGAGCAGCATGAAGAGGCAGAAGGGACAGACCCAGGGGACCCCACAGGGCAGAGTGTGGGCACTGCTCCTGGCTCAGAGATGCCAAGAGCACTGCCCGGCGGAGACAGCAGAGGAGGGCGTCCGCGCGACAGGAGAGCCACCCTGGACTGTGTCCCAGTCCGGAGGACTAACCTCACCTAAAGAACACCGCAGGGGACCGGGTCACAGCCCACACAGAGATGCCACGCAGCAGGCAGACGGCCCCACAGACAGAGCAGCACTGAAGCCTCCAGCCCCAGACAAGCCGGTGAACAGCAAGAAAAGCGGAGAAGGGACTAAAAAATTCACAGAACAACTCAGATGCTAGGTAAGAGAAATCAGGTAAAACAGAATTTAAAAATCATTTCAAAAATGAATAAAAAGAGGGGATTCTCTGGCAGTCCAGTTGTTAAGACCCTGTGCGCTCACTGCCAAGGACCTGGGTTCAATCCCTGCCCAGGGAACTGAGGCCCCACAAGCTGGGCAGCACAGCCGGAAAGAAAACGAGCAGAAGCCACACACAGAGGTCTGAGGAGAAGTGGAAGGTGCGAAGAGTGAAGAGACAAAAGCGTTCAGAGCAAACAGAAATGAAGACGCCTCCCCGGCGGCTCAGGGGTGAGGAACACGCCTGCTAATGCAGGGGACGCGGGCCAGGCCCTGATTCAGGAGCGTCCCGCACGCCACGGGGCAACGAAGCCCGCGCCGCAGCCACTGAGCCTGTGCTCCAGGGCCCGCGAGCCACAACTGCTGACGCCCTCACGGCTGACAGCTGAGGGTCCGTCCCCTGCCAGGTAACACACCTGCAAGCCTCAAGGCACAGCCAAAAAAGAAAGAAAAAAAAATCCTTTGAACATCTGGGGAAAAAAAAGCAGCTGATACAAGGAAGAAAATGAGACTTCCTCAGGTCTCTGACCCTAGGGGGCTCAGGTCTGGGCTGGACCACTGGGTCCACTGGCTGGACTGTGCCTGGGTGCCCTCATCACCCGGGGAAGACACCTCGGGGACCGAGGACATGAACAGTGGCCCTCACGGGCTGGCAGTGCTCCCGCTCCGCAGAGCGAGGCTGTGCCTGAGCCACGGCCCCGGGGACCCCCACAGGCCCGGGGACCCCCACGGCCTCGGGGACCCCAACAGGCCAAGAGGACCCCCACAGCCTCGGGGACCCCCACAGGACCGGGGACCCCCACAGGCCCGAGGACCCCCACAGGCCCAGAGGACCCTCACAGGCCTGGGGACGCCCCTCCCCACCCCCACCACCCAGGAACTGCTCAGGTTCTGACTCTCCCGGAACAGGCCATGAGGGAGACACACCACAGACAGATCAACATTTCCAAATCCACACTTATGACCTAAATTCACCACACCGCCACCCTCTTCCACGTGGTGAGGACGCCGGGGAGAAACACGAGCCCGGCGCCACCCCCAGGCTCATGAGAGTGAACGGCCCTCCCGGCCAAGCACCTCGCCACCAAGCCCCACCGGCCCACACTGCTGGGAGCAGCTGTAGCAAAAAGTCTGCTCTTTTCAGAAAAAGCAGCAGACCTGGAGAAGGAGAGGTGGCTGCCCACCCTGACTCAGAAGCCCATCCTGACGGGCTGGCCGCAGCCAGAGCAGCCGGATGTGGGGCTGAGCCTCAAAGGCCTGCAGCGAGACCCCCGTGCGGACCCCACCAGAACACGGCAGGCCTGTCGGCCACAGAAAACACCAAGCTTCTAACAGGCAGTTCACACAGTGGATGTCGGAGCTCTGGGAGCTAATGAGAAACCCAGACCAGCCTACAACCACCACCCCCAAACAAGCTACAGTATGCACCTGGTCAGGAGCAAAGAACGCACTCCAAAGGGACAGGCTTTGAAAAACAGCCTGGAGTTCTACAATCACTGCCCGGTTCTTTCTCCTGGAATTACACGCTGGTTCACAACGTGCTGGGTAACGACTCCTTCTTGTCTGCTAGCTGAGCTCTTCAGCTTACAGCGCCAAGTGTTCTCAGAATAGCCTAATTTCAAACAAAAAGCACAGGGGCCTATCACAGCTCATGAGAACTAACAGAGCAAACCGCAAAAATCTTACAGCAACAAGTCTGAAATTTACAATAAAACTTGATTGAAACAAAGAAGTTCAGTCTGTGTGTACAATGACTTCCCTGAGGAAGCCAAAAGCCCAAAACTGACAACAGAAAAGCCTGCTTCTGAAGAGAGCAGGCTGTGCTGCGGGCGGACGCGGGGAGGACCGCGCCCCAGGCCGAGCCTGGCCTCTCCTGCCTCACGCGGGAGCCGAGCCCCACACAGCGCGTGACGAGGGCCACACCACGGACCGCCTGAGCGCAGGCAGGCCGTCAGGACTATTCTCGGAGTTCTCCCTTTATGCTACCTCTACTGCACAGGAAGGCTGGGCCTCAGAGCAGAAATCCTTCAAACAGTGGCCAGGAACCAAAGACTTCAGGGAACACTGAGAGCTGCTGTGCCACAGAAGATAAAACCAGCTTGGTCCAGACAAACGCTAACAGTGTGTCTTATTTTAACAACGGAGACGTAACTCACGTTCCCACAACTCACTCATCTGAAGCGCACAACTCCGCGACTTCGAGCACATTCAGAGGTGTGCGTCCATCGCTACTGTCTGATTTTGGAAGACGTTCATCTCCGCAAAAAGAAACCCCATACCCTCCAGCAGTCACTGCTCACCCCTCCCTCCTCGGCCAGGCTCCACTCTTCATCTCCACGGCTCACCTCCTCTAGACGCCTCACACACAAACAACCTGTCCATGTTCTTCTGTGGCCAGTCTCCTTCAGCACTCACAGAAGACGCCACAACTGTTTCAAGGTAGCCTGGGTCAGGACCTCATCCCCTCTCACCGCTGAATAATACTGCGTTATACAGATACACCACATTTGGTCATCTGTCCATCGCTTGATGAATCTGGGGCTTGTTACCACTTTTTGGTTACTGTGACTATGTTGCTAGGAACATTTATGAACAAGGTTTTGTGTGAATCCACATTTCTAGAACTGCTGGGTCGAATGACAGCTCCACGTCTAACTCGCAGGAACTGACGAGATGTCTTCGCAAAGGCAGCACCGTCTCTGCTGTGGTCGTCTCCTCGCTCCGTCCTGTCCGACTCTTTGAGACGTCATGGCCTGTAGCCCGCCAGCTCCTCTGTGGGAGTTCCCAGGCAAGAATACTGGAGTGGGTTGCCATTTTCTTCCGGCCATTTCTTCCTGCCATTCCGACACAGGAATCAAACTCCATCTCCTGCATTGGCAGGTGGATTCTTCACCACTGGCCACCAGGAAAGCCCATCTTACCACTATGAAAGAGCCAGGGTTCCAATTCTCCACAATTTTGCCGACACTTGTTACGTCCGTCATTTCAATTCTAGCCATCCTAGGGTGTGAGAAGTGGCTGTCACTGTGTTTTTGATTTGCCAGTTGCCTAATGGCTTCTGTTTTCACCTGGACGTCTGTGTATCTACTTTACCCGTCTTTACTAAGGCTATCTGCCTTTTCTCTTTTGGGGGCCACACCACACGGCTTGTGGGATCTTAGTTCCTCGGAGGCCACAGACTGAAGGCAGGCACTCTGCAGTGACAGTAAGGACTGCTAACCCCTGAACTGCCAGGGAAGGCCCTGCTGTGCTGTGATCTTATCTTCATTTATCTCACAGTATTTTTTTAATCTCCCTTGTGTCCTCTTTTTGGAGGGTGTTTGATTTCCACAGATTAGTGAATTTCCCAAATTTTCTCTCATTCAGTTCAGTCGCTCAGTCCTGTCCGACTCTTTGCAATCCCAGGGACTGGCAGCACGCCTCCCCGTCCATCACCAACTCCCAGACCTTGCTCAGACTCATGTCCACCAAGTCCGTGATGCCACCCAACCATCTCATCTTCTATTGTCTCCTTCTCCTCATGCCTTCCATCTTTCCAAACATCAGGGTCTTTTCCAATGAGTCAGTTCTTCACATCAGGTGGCCAAAGTATTGGAGTTTCAGCTCCAGCATCAGTCCTTCCAATGAACATTCAGGACTGATTTCCTTTAGGATAGACTGGTTGGATCTCCTTGCAGTCCAAGGGACTCTCAAGAGTTTTCTCCAATACCACAGTTGGAGAAAATCATCAATTCTTCGGCGCTCAGCTTTCTTTATGGTCCAACTGTCACATCCATAGGTGACTACTGGAAAAACCATAGCCTTGACTATACGGACCTTTGTCAGCAAAGTGATCTCTCTGCTTTTCAACATGCTGTCTAGGCTTGTCATAGCTTTTCTTCCAAGGAGCATCTTTTAATTTCGTGGCTGCAGTCACCATCTGCAGTGATTTTGGAGCCCAAGAAAACAAAGTCTCTCACTGTTTGCATTGTTTCCCCATCTATTTGCCATGAAGTGATGAGACCGGATGCCATGATCCTAGTTTTCTGAATGTTGAGTTTTAACCCCGCCTTTTCACTCTCCTCTTTCACCTTCATCAGGAGGCTCTTCAGTGCTTCTTCGCTTTCTGCCATAAGAGTGGTGTTATCTGCATATTTGAGGTTACTGATATTTCTCCCGGCAATCTTATTCCAGCTTGTGCTTCATCCAGCCCAGCATTTCGCATGATGTACTCTGCATATAAGTTAAATAAGCAGGGTGACAAGATACAGTCTTGATGTACTCCTTTCCCAATTTGAACCAGTCCGTTGTTCCATGTCCAGTTCTAAGTGTTGCTTCTTGACCTGCATACAGGTTTCACAGGAGGCTGGTAAGGAGGTCTGGCACTCCCATCTCTTTAAGAATTTTCCAAAGTTTGTTGTGATCCACACAGTCAAAGGCTTTAGCATAGTCAATGAAGCAGAAATAGATGTTTTTCTGGAATTCTCTTGCTTTTTCTATGATCTAACAGGTGTTGGCAATTTGATCTCTGGTTCCTCTGCCTTTTCCAAATCCAGTTTAAACTTCTGGAAGTTCTCAGTTCACGTACTGTTAAAGCCTAGCTTGGAGAACTTTGAGCATTACTTTGCTGGTGTGTGAGATGAGTGCAATTGTGCAGTAGTTTGAACATTCTTTGGCACTGCCATTCTTTGGGATTAGAATGACAGCTGACCTTTTCCAGTCCTGTGGCCACTGCTGAGTTTTCCAAATTTGCTGGCATAATGAGTGCAGCACTTTCACAGCATCATCTTTTAGAATTTGAAATAGCTCAAGTGGAATTCCATCACCTCTACTAGCTTTGTTCATAGTGATGCTTCCTAAGGCCCACTTGACTTCACATTCTAGGATGTCTGGCTCTAGGTGAGTGATCAAACCATCATGGTTATCTGGGTCATTAAGATCCTTTTTGTATAGTTTTTCTGTGTATTCTTGCCACCTCTTCTTAATATCTTCTGCTTCTGTTAGGTCCATACCATTTCTGTCCTTTATTCTGCCCATCTTTGCATGAAATGTTCCCTTGGTATCTCTAATTTTCTTGAAGAGATCTCTAGTCTTTCCCATTCTATTACTATCCTCTATTTCTTTTCATTGATCACTGAGGAAGGCTTTCTTATCTCTCCTTGCTATTCTTTGGAACTCTGCATTCAGATGGTATTTCTTTCCTTTTCTCCTTTGCCTTTCACTTCTTCTCTCAGCTATTTGTAAGCCCTCCTCAGACAACCATTTCGCCTTTTCGCATCTCTCTTTCTTGTGGATGGTCTTGATCACTGCCTCCTGTACAATGTCACAAACCTCTGTCTATAGTTCTTCAGGCACTCTATCAGATCTAACCTCATGAATCTATTTGTCACTTCCACTGTATAATCGTAAGGGATTTGATTTACGTCATGCCTGAATGGGTCCAGTGGTTTTCCCTACTTTTTTCAATTTAAGTCTGAATTTTGCAACAAGGAGTTCATAATCTGAGCCAGAGTCAGCTCCTGGTCTTGTTTTTGCTGACTGTATACAGCTTCTCCATCTTCAGCTGCAAAGAATATAATCAATTTGATTTTGGTATTGACCATCTGGTGATATCCAGATGTAGAGGCATCTCTTGTGGTGTTGGAAGAGGGTGTTTTCTGTGACCAGTGTGTTTTCTTGGCAAAACTCTGTTAGCTTTGCCCTGCTTCATCTTGTACTCCAAGGCCAAACTTGCCTGTTACTCCAAGCATCTCTTGACTTCCTACTTTTGCATTCTAGTCCCCTATGAAGAAAAGGATATCTTTTTTGGTGTTAGTTCTAGAAGGTCTTGTAGGTCATGATAGAACCATTCAAATTCAGCTTCTTCGGCATTAGTGGATGGGGCACAGACTTGGATTACTGTGATACTGAATGATTTGCCCTGAAAACAAACAGAGATCATTCTGTCATTTTTGAGACTGCACTCCAGCACTGCATTTCAGACTCTCTTGTGCCTATGAGGGCTACTCCAATACTTCTAAGGGATTCCTGCCCACAGTAGTTACCGATTTCTAATTTCACTGCACTGTGGTTGGTGAACACACTTTGTATGATTCCGATCCTTTGAGGCTTTTTTTAACGGCTTAACATACAGTGCATCCTGATAACATACAGTGCATCCTGATAACATACAGTGCATCCTGATAACATACAGTGCATCCTGATAACATACAGTGCATTCTGATAACATACAGTGCATCCTGATAACATACAGTGCGTTCTGAGTGACGTTCCCGGGCACCTGAGAACAACGTGCACACCTGCTCTGCCGGCGGCACTGGCCACAGAGGCCCGTGAGGTCCGGCGGCTGACGGTGACGTCTCCTCTTCACTGCTGCTCTCCGTCCACTGTCTATTACTGAGCGCCAGGTACTAACGTCCCAACTACTGACACGACTGTTGAAGTGTCTGTCTCTCCCTTCACTTCTTCGTGTATCTTACTTCATGTACCCTGAGGCTCTGGTACTGGGTTTAGAACTGGAACTCCCCGGCGACCCAGTGGTTAGGGCTCAGCACTTTCACTGCCATGGCCCAGGTTCAGTCCCTGGTCAGGGAACTTAAGATTCTGCAATCCATGAGGCATGATCACAAAAAAAGAATCGATATACTGACCCTCTACCATTGTAAAACACTCTTCTACGGCTCTAATAGCAGTTCGTTAGAAAGTCTCTTTTGTCTGATATTAGTGTAGCCACTCCAGCTCTCTTCTGGTTACTATCTGCAAAGCATATCATTTTTCTTCCTTGCACTAGCATCTTTTGTTTATACCTTTTAATCTACAGTGTCTTTTGAACAAAGTATTTAGTTGGACCATGCTTTTTTTTTTTAACCCATTCTGCCAACCTGTCTTCTCATTCAAGGGCTTAATTCATTTACATTTAAGATAATTACTAATAAGGTAGGATTTATGCCTGCGATTTTGCTATGTTTCCTAATGGCTGTCATGTTCCTGCATTCTTCCACTGCCTTCTTTTGCACACCATGCATGCTAAGTCACTTCAGTCCTGTCCAACTTTGCAGCTCTATGGTCTGTAGCCCTCTAGGCTGCTCTGTCCATAGGATTCTCCAGGCATGAACATTGGAGTGGGTTGCCACGCCCCTCTCCAGGGCATCTTCCCCACGCAGGGATGGAGCCCGTGTCTCCTCCACTGGCAAGCTCTTCACCACTGGTGCCAGCCGGGAAGCAGAAGTGCTTTTCAGTACACAGTTCAACTCCGTTTCTTTTTACTATTTGTTTTTCAGTTACTTTCCCAGTAGCTGCCTGGGGATCGTAATTAACACTTAAAACAATCTAGTTTGATTAATATAAATTTAATTTTAGGGAATTCCCTGGCAGTCCATGGTTAGGACTTGGCACGTTCACTGCCATGGCCTGGGTTCAACCCCTGGTTAAGGAACTAAGATCCCACAAGCCATGTGGCACGGCCAAAGGAAAAAATTCAGTAGTATAGAGAAATTCTGTTCCAATATAGCGCTGTTCCTTCCCTCCTCCTGTGCGGTAGTTTTGTCATACAAATTATACATTTAAACATTACAAGATCATCAGTATAATTTTATTTGGGCTTCCCTTGTGGCTCAGCTGGTAAAAAACCCACCTGCAATGTGGGAGACCTGTGTTCGACCCCGGGTTGGGAGGATCCCCTGGAGGAGCGAGCGGCTCCCAATTCCAGTGTTCTGGCCTGGAGAATCCCACGGATTTCTAACTTCACTCCACTGTGGCTGGTAAACACACTTTGTATGGTTTGGATCCTTTAAAATTTGAGGCTTTTTTTTAATAGCTTAACATACAGTCTATTCTGAAGAATGTCCCCTGTGTACCTGGGAATTTTATTTAAACTATATTAAAATTAGTTAAAAACTACTGTTTTATGCAGTTTTCTTTTAAATCAGGTAGGAGACCAGACATTACAGAAATATAAAGTCTTTTAGATTTGCCTATGCAGCTGTCTTTACCACTGCTCTCTACTTCTGCATGTATTCTACCATCGAGTATCCCTCATCGTTGCCTGACCACTCCCTTTAGCATTTTTTAAAATTATTTATTTTTGGCTGTGCTGGGTCTTTGCTGCTGCACGCAGGCTTTCTCTAGTTGCAGCAAGCAGGGGCTACTCTCCAGTTGCACTGAGCGGGCGTCTCACTGCGGTGGCTTCTCTTGTTGCAGAGTATGGGACATACAAGCCCAGTAGTGGTGCACGGGCTTAACTGCTCGCAGCAAGTGAGAGCCTCCCAGATCAGGGATCGAACCTGTGTCTCCTGCATTGGCAGGTGGATTCTTAACCGCTGGACCACCAAGGAAGTTCTCCCTTGAATATTTATTGCAGCACAGGTCTGCTAGCAAGAAATTTCCTCATTCTTGTTTATTTAGCAATACCTTAATTTCTTCATTTATGAAAAATGGTTTTGTGTGTTAAAAAGCACAACAGAGATGTCACTTTGCCGACAAAGGTCCTTACAGTCAAAGCAATGGTTTTTCCAGTAGTCACGTACGAATGTGAGAGTTGGACTATAAAGAAGGCTCAGTACAAAAGAATTGATGACTTCAAATTGTGGTACTGGATCTTGAGAGTCCTTTGGATTGCAAGGAGATCAGACCAGTCCATCCTAAAGGAAATCAACCCTGAATATTGACTGGAAGGACTGATGCTGAAGCTGAGGCTCCAATACTCTGGCCACCTGATGCAAAGAACCATCTCACTGGAAAAGACTGATGCTGGGAAAGATTGAAAGCAAAAGGAGAGGGGAGGGCAGAGGATGAAATGGCTGGACAGCACCGCTGACTCAACATACATGAATGTGAGCAAGCTCCAGGAGACAGCAAGCACAGAGGAGCCTGGTGTGCTGCAGTCGTGGGGTCACAAAGAGACAGGCCTTAGCGACTGAACAACAGTGCACCTGATGGTGTCCCACAGTCTCTGAGGCTCTGTTCATCTTTCTTCATTCTTTTTGCTTTCTGTTCCTCAACTGGATCTGTGCTTACCTTAATTTAGATCTTAATTTAATTAAAGTAAAAATCCTATTCCCAAATTCACTGATTTCTTTCTTCTGCCAGTTCAAATCTACTCTTGACCCCTCTAGTGAATTTTCATTTTTCAGTTATTGTATTTTCAACTCCAGAATTCCTATTTCATGTTTTTTAAAATAGCATCTACCTTTTTACTGATAGCTTCTATTTGGTGAGATATCACTCTCATACATTAATTATTTGGGCATAGTTTATTTTAGTTCTTTAGCAATTTATAGTCCTCGTCGAGTATTATTAAGCCTAACATCTGGGCCCTTTCAAGGACAGTTTCTACTGACTACATTTTTCCTGTGTAAAGACGATATTTTCCTCTTTCTTCGTGCATCTTATCAGTTCTTACTGAAAGCTGGCATTTCAGACAATACACTGAGGCAGCCCTGGAATTCAGACTGTCCCCTTCCCCAGGGGCTGTCGCTGCTGCTGTTGCTGCTCAGGGACTTTCCTGCGAAGCCTGTAAGTCCCCATAGTTTGCAGCTACCCTGAGTCTCTGCTCAGTTAGCTGAGTCATCAGTGACTGACTAGTCAGGGAGTCCTTACATGTGTTGACTAGTGAGTGTCCGGGATGCCGCCAGATCTGTGGACACGCTGAGGCCCACTTTCAGCCCTCAGGCAGTTATCCTCTGCCTTCACTTCTCGTCTGTGCAGGACTCAGGTCTAGACAGCATGAGGCCAGGCCCCTCTCAGGTCCCCCTGGGCACACACACAGCCCTGCCGAGCACCCTTCAAGATCCACAGCAGTCTGTCAGAGCTGCTCAGGTCCCCGGGCCACAGATACTCCCACTATTTCAGCCCCCAGCTTTGATCGTAACAAAGACACAAGGGTGGGCTCCTCCTCATCAGCTCTGCAAATGGGCTCCTCCAGAGAGCCGAGGCCAGTCAGTAACACCGCTCTGAGCAGAGGACTCCTGAGGGACCCCAGATCCGATCTGGGCCTCCCAAGAGCTGCAAGGCCGCTGCAAGGGCTGTGAGACACGGCTGTCAGCCACCCAGGTCAGGCAGAGGAGGACGAGAAGTCAAGTGGGAGGTTCAGCAGTTTTACTTGAATAAATCTTCCTGAGATTATGTCAACTTTTAGTTTATTTCCAGAGCTCCAGCACAGTTGCGTTTGACCATTTTTGCTAGTGTTTCACTGCTTTTACAGAGGAGTGGGTTTATGAGGGCCTCACTCTGCCACCCTTACTGAATGGCATCTCTGCTGCACGTCACGCCTCTATGGTACAGAGCGCTTCCCCACCCACGGCCCTGGCAGCTCTGACTCCCAGATCCCCACATCCACCCTGCCTTTCCACTCCTCCTGCCGGGACTCAGATGCCTGCCATCTCCTCCAGACCAGAGCAATCAACCTTGTCCTAACTGGCTTCCCTGCCTCAAACTTCATCTAAAATCATCCTCTGCATTCAAAATTACTATTCTACTAATACAAGATAAATGGTAAAGCATCACTCTGCTGTTTAAGACATGTCGACGGCCCCCACGCCACAGAGGAGGTGCGCACGACCAGCTCCAGCGGTTGCCACGCCAAGCGCTCCCACCGCACCCCCCGCCTGCAGGGACGGTCATTCCGGGACCCCCACAAGCCCCGCTGTGTCCCGCCCATCTGTGGCGCTCCCGCTTCCTGCACCTGCAGCTCAGAAAGGCTGCCCGAGCGTGCCCCGCGCCACCACACCTGGCCACCCTCTCCGGACCATCGCCAGCCCTCCCTGAGGAGCTGACTACCCTGGTTTTCACTACTCGCCTCACACACTCTCCACTCTGGCTACAAGGGCTGGGCCCCTGTGGGGGAGAGGCCACAGCTCATCACCCTCAGCGTTTAGCACACGAGGAAGAACAGGCTCTGCACAAGGCCCTCTCCCTGTGACCTACTTCCAGCATCCCGACCTCACCTCCGACCTACTTCCTCTGGGCCTGCTCCGTGGCAGCCGAGCAGCCTCCTGCTGTCTCTTCCACACTCGGACTATCGCCCCCCACAAAGGCCTTCACACCTGCTGTCCCCTCCAGCGAGAGCATGACCCAGTGCCTTCCAGTCTGCACAACTGCCACCTTCAGAGCGAGACCAGCCCCGGCCACGCGTCTGAAGTGGAGCGCCCACAGCCCCGTGTCCCCCGCCACCTCCTCACCTGCACGTTTCCCTCTTGCACATCCTGTCTTCTCACATATGATGCAACTTTTTGCAATTTCCACCCACCAGAACGTAAGCTCCACAGGAGTGGGCAGTTCTGCGTGTTTTAGGCACGGCTGTATCCCCTGGCGCTCAGCAGGTGCCCGGTGAGGAATGCACACCCTGCGGAGTGTGCCCCATGAGAGCAGCGGATGTCCTGCACTAGCAACGGTCCCCAGGGCTTTCAAGTGACCGAGCCAGGAAAACAACGAGCGTCACTGCGCCCGGAACGGCCACCAGAGCAGGTGGCGTGCTCATCCCCAGCGCAGAGCTCTGCACGAGGTTCCCTGTCCCTGAGCCCACCCTATCGGGGGTCTGGCCCGCTCTCCTCCAGGAGGACACTCACCCCCTCCACTGCCGCCAGCACATCCGATCGCGACTAGAACACCTCTCGCCTCCCACGCAGGCCTCCTCTGACCCACTTCCTCTGAGGTCCAGAGGCCTTCACGTACAGGTGGACCTGTCACTCACCTGGCTCTTCAGCAGCCTCCCACACGACACCTCAGGGAACTCAGACTGCCGAGGGGAAGGGCCGCGCCCTCCGTGCTGCGGCGCGCAGGGCTCTCGGGGCCTGGAGCAGGGCCACGCGGGCAACTCAGCCCAGCCTTGCTCCCTCCGGGCCCAGCTCGCGTGCTGTGTCCTGGAGAGGCCTCTGTGAACACCCTACCTGACGCAGGCTCCCTTCCGTGCTCCACCGCGATGACATATACTCTACAAATATTTCCAGTTTCAGAAGTTGGAGCTCAGGGTTCAAAGTAACTCTTCGAAAAGTTAGGAATTCAGACTCTCCTGACTGATTCATCATCGGCAATTACAGAATCCACTGGCGTCCCCATAGACTTCCATTTACCACGCTCCACACCAGCAACAAACTGCCTAGTTGCCACAGGTCACACCTGTGAGGCAGATCCTCCCAAGACGCCTGTCCCCTGCCCTGATCTCTGGGGCCTGGAGCACTGTGAACTGAGCCCTAAGAAGCAGGTGTTCTGTGAACAGAGACCAAGCCCACCCGCTTGCTGCCTCGAGTAAGAAGTAAAGTAAGAGCCATAAAATTCTAGGTTCTCTCAGCAATTCTACTAGAAACTCATGTCAAACATGTCTAGTGAGAACCACCCACCCACACTAAGTTCACAATAAAAGGTATTATCAATCCACTCAGGAGTCAAAAGGTAAAAGCACACAGTCACATTATTCTTTCCCAGGACCTCCCTCAGGGAGCCATTAATCCATGGCATAGATAATGGCCACCAAGGTGATGAAGGTCTGCATGGTGTGTGTGTGTGTAATATACAGCATGAGTCCAAAACTTATTTAAAAGGAGAAGACTACGATGAGAGTGGACACCACCACAGCCCTGGACACTGGAAAGAGACCATGGTTGTGGACTCATCTAACAGAGCAAGCTGGACTCCAGCCGCCCGCAGGAGGGACCAGCGAGAAGCAAGTCCTCGTCAGAGAGTCTGGCAGCCTCAGGACCTGAAGGTGCCTCAGGAGGGGCCCTGGGGGCCAGGCTGGAAGAGACAGAAGGAGCAGCAGCCGCTCCCCCAGCCCGGCCACACCCCTAAATCCCAGCAGAAGACAGCAGGCTGCCCCCCACAAAGCAGGAACACCCACCTGCAGGCCTGGTGACACCACCCCATGCTGGAGGGAGGCTCAGAAAAGCAGAGCCGAGAGACAGACGCCCAGAGCAGTGAGACCCCTGCCCAGAGCAACCGCAGCCAGGCTCCCCACACCCGCCTCCCCACCCAGCAGGAAGGGAGCCTGAAGCTTCTCTGAAGACGACGGAGAAGACAGCTGACACATGGCTTCCCTCGTGAGAGAGACCCTCAGCCCTCACACCTCGGCCCACAGCGAGGCCTCTGCCGAAGCCCGACCCATGCCGGCCGTCACTGGTCCATATGATGGCCAGACACTGATCACGAGGCACCCGGGCCAGCTCCCAGCACGAGCCAGAGACGGACACAGACCTGCAGAAAAAGAATTCAGACCAGAGGGGCAACGCAGAGGAGCAAACCCCAGACAGTAGACATTCTCACACGAACAGAAGAAAGCACCCTTCAGGAACGAGATGCCAGCAGCAAAGGGCCACCCTGCCAAGAAGGAAGCCCTGGAGGGGAGGGAAGAAGAAGTCAGGAGTCTGGGATCAATGTATACACACCGCTATATATGCAGTGGATGACCAACATGGACCTACTGCATAGCCCAGCAAACTCAACTCAGCATTTTGTAAAGACCCATAAGGAGAAAGAATCTTTAAAAAGTAGACACACGAGTGTGTGTCTGGCTCACTTTGCTGCACACCTGAAACTAACACAACACTGTGAATCAGCCCTGCTCCAGTTTAAAAGAGAGCGCGAGGGAGCCCTTAAGACGTGCAGCAAAGACAACTCTCGCCCACTATCCATGGAAAGGAAACTGGGGCAGCACTATGGAGAGCAGTTACTACATGATCTGGCCATCCCACTCCTGGACACACACCCAGAAGAAACCCTAATTCAAAAAGGTGCAGGCACCCCAGTGTCCACAGCAGCGCTACTCACAGCAGCCAAGACATGGGGGCAGCTTAAGCATTCACTGACAGATGACTCGAGTATACACAGCCTTAATAAACATGGTATGGAAGTGAAGTGAAGTGAAACTCGCTCAGTTGTGTCCGACTCTTTGTGAACACATGGACTATGCAGTCCATGGAATTCTCCAGGCCAGAATACTGGAGAGGGGAGCCTTTCCCTTCTCCAGGGGATCTTCCCAACCTAGGGATCGATTCCAGGTCTCCCGCATTGCGGGCGGATCTTTACCAGCTGAGCCACCAGGGAAGTCCTGAATATGGTATATGTACACACGTACACATGTACCCACACGTGCGTATGGTACATTCTTTATAAACATGCTGTGTAAGTATATACACACGCACAGTACTCAGCCATGAGAAAGAACAAGCTAACGCCATCTGCAGAAACACGAACAGGCTCAAAGATTATCATACTCAGTGACGTCAAACAGAGAAATATCGTATGGTATCACCTGTACGTGGAATCTAAAGTGATACAAATGAGCTTATTTATAAAACAAAAACAGAACTTCTTTGGCGGTACACTGGGTAAGAATCTCCCTGCCAAAGCAGGGAACAAGAGTTCAATCCCTGGTCCAGAAAGATTCCGGATGCTGTGGAGCAACTAAGCCCAAGCACCACAGCTACTGAGCCCACATCCCGTGCACCAAGAGCCTGTGTTCAACAAGAGAAGCCACTGCAAGGAGAATGCTGCACGCAGCAACCAAGACCCAGCAGAGCCAAAAATAAATAAATACACGTTTTTTGAAAAGTCAAATCATTATCATTCTCGGCCAAGAATAATATTTTCAGACAGTAATTAAATGCTCTAAATCAAGTAAATTAAAAACTGTGACACATCAGAACACGGGAAAAGGAAAGCTTACTTAAGTTAAATCCTCATCTTCCACAGTAAGATAAGATGTCAATAAATAATGGCTAAATAGAGAAAAACACCCATGACTGATATACAATTTAACATGTAATTTAGAATAAGTAATCACATTTTTAAAGTAAATATGAGAAGAGATGGATGTAAAATGAAAATAACTTAAGCTTAGGAATGAGGGAATGGGGTGAGGGTCCACTGTTTTATAATTAAGGGGACGGCACCCACTCCAGTGTTCTTGCCTGGAGAATCCCATGCACGGAGAAGCCTGGTGGGCTGCAGTCCATGGGGTCGCACAGAGTCGAACACGACTGAAGTGACTTAGCAGTAGCAGCAGCACCCACTCCAGTATGGTCGCCTGGAGAATTCCGTGGACAGAGGAACCTGAGGGCTACAGTCCATGGGGTCAGTAAAAGTCAGACACAAAGGAGCGACTAACCCTCTCTTAAACTACATTCTTGATTTTGTTTTTCATTTCTTTAAATATTTACTTAGGAACAAGTAAATAGCAAAAACTAATATAATTGGGAAGATCTGCCCAAACACTTACTATGACACTACCCCTTCCCCGCCATACAGGATGAATGACCCCCAGACCCGCTGGCCCTAACCGTGGTGCCTTAGAAGATCTGGTGCCCCAGAGCTGCCGTTCCAACAGTCACGCTCCCCGCACGCCACAGCAGGGACCCCCAGGGCCTCATCCTTGCAGCTCTAGTGAGCAACTAGATCAGGAGAGCAAATTCTGAGTCCCACCGCCCCGCCCAAGCACTACGACCCACTCTCTCTGCCCCTCTCAGCCCTCACCCCAGCCCAGCCAGTCTCCACCCATCGCGAAAAGCATGCCTGACCCGCCTCCTCCATCGGAGCACTTGCTGGCAAAACCCCTCCCCTCCACCCTGGCCCGTCACTCCTGGTCCGCCTCCCCACCCCTAGGGGTCCTCACCTTTCTCACCTGGTCCAGAGGCTCCTAACTGTCTTCCCCCCTATCTCCCCAAAGCCAAGTCCTTCCTCTGCTCACCTGCAAGATCCCGCCACGCACCCCACCTTCCTCCGGCTCTGAAGCGCAGGTACAGTGGCTCCCCACCCACCGCCAGCATTCCAAGGACGCCTGCCCCCAGCTTCCCCACCCACACTGCAAGCCCCTTTCGTTTTTCCCTTTAGGTTCCCCTCAACACAGGATGTGTGCATGTGTGTTCAGTCACTAAACTGTGTCTGCCTCTGCGACCCCATGGACTGTAGCCGCCAGGCTCCTCTGTCCATGGGATTTCCCAGGCAAGAACAGTGGAGTGGACTGACACTTCCTTCTCCAGGGGATCTTCCTGACCCTGGGATCAAACTCCCGTGTCTCCCGCGTTGGCAGGTGGATTCTTTGCCACTGAGCCACCTGGGGAGCCCCAACACTGTGTACAACGCGTGTATGTTAAACTTACTTATCTCATGTCTGCCTCACTGGGACATGAGCCACACGAGGGCACTCCTGGTCGGTTTTTCTGTTCCATGTGTGAAATATGCACCCAGGAATTTGCTGAACAAATGCGTTAATCTTAAAAAAGCACTCTTGACCCAATTGTGATGGGCCGAATGCCCCTCAAAGACACTCACACCCCAATCCTAGGACCCCGTGAGTCTGCAGATGTCACTAAACCTGGGGAGCCCCGGGAGCCCTGCAGGAGCCCCGGGAGCGGTCAGGGAGACCCAGGTCTGGATGGACTGGCTGAGGGCATGGGGAGGGGAGTGGGAGAAGAAGGCAGGCAGTCTCCAGGAGGACTGAAGCTCTGGGAGGCGCAGGCTGAGCACCTGCTGCCAGGCTGTGCCCGCTCTGATCCCAGGAGTGTGGCTGTGCGCTGGGAAAAGGGCGCTCCCGTGTCAGAGCAGCCCTGGGGTCTCTACCTCCTCCCTCCCATTTCCCAGTTCTTCTCCTGGGAGCTGCCCGTCAGGCCCCCCGCCCAGTCCCCTCCTTCGACCCCCTGGCCAGCCCTCCTCCCTGGCCCAGGCCCCCCTGGACTCAGGCACATCTGGAGCTCTGGCCATCCTCCTGGAGAGCTGGCTCAGCAACGCGCTTCAGAGGAGAGGTCCGGAGCCCCAGTCGCTTGGGTCTGGATCCTCAGGGGACCATTTCAGGAGCCGTGCCTCGGCCTCCTTGGCCTCCGCCCCTTTCTCCATGAAACAGGGAGCACCTCAGTACCCGCTGTGAAGTATCAGCTGCGTAAACAGAGGTAAAGCTTCTGTGACGATCGCCACCCCCTCCGTCAGCTTCTAGCTCGGATTCCAGTCTCGTGGTCTCACATGCCACCTACACACGACACCGTCCGCTCACCTCCGAATTCCACCCTTGGGGTCCGCACGCACGCTCCACATTACTCCCAAACCTACTGCTGTCAACAGGGTCAGGGTCTACCCCCCCCACCTCAGGCGGTACAAACCTGAGAGAAATATAGGAAACAATAGTTTTCAGACACTGGACCACAGCCTGTGGGAGACAGCGGCCACTGAGAGACAGGACAGCAACGCGAGGAGCCCCACCACTTCCTGGGGGCCCAGCCAGAGGCCTCTGTGAGAGCGGACACAGGAGGCTGGATGCAGTCCTGTAGGAGCCGCACCACTTCCCGGGGGCCCAGCCCCGAGGCCCCTGAAGTGAGGGCGTGCACGCAGAGTAACACGGAAGTCAGTCCTGTCTACTCTCACAGAATCTAAGTCTCTGAAAGAACAGGGACTGGGGCCCTTCAGTTACGCACTGAATCCCTGATGCCTAGGATAATGCCCGGCACGCAGCAGGCACCAACAGGTTTCTCAAATGAATGAATGAATTGAACAATTATGTCAAAAAATAAGAGTCCAGAAAAACAAATTTTTAAATACGCACGTTCAAAACACCCTTCACTCTTGGCGTTGTATCAAAACTATTACAAAACAACAAAAACGCAATATGAAAAACAGTATTTTCTTAGCTACTTATACAGCAGATTTACGTCAGATCTACAGTAAATGCTGCATCAGAGAACACGCATCAGACACATAAGCCCCAGCAGAACAGCGCCTCCTGTCCCTCTGCAACCAGCTTCCCCGTAAGACAGTCTGGGAGGCTGTGGACACGAGGACCCACAGCCTGTCCACGGAAGGCAGCCTGAGAAGGCCAGGCCTTGGAAACTGGACGACTCAGCACCACAGACCCACAGGCCCTCCACCCCTGCGGCACCCTCCGTGCCGGGGAGGCTGGCGCGCTGCTCCAGGCGAGGACGACTCAGGCCGCAGGTGAGCGATGAGAGCACCAAGTCTGAACGGGGAACTGACTGAATGGAAGCTGTGTGCTACCTGAGAGGAGCCCCTGAGGCTGTGAGGAGCGAGTCCAGGGCAGGAGGCCCGCGGAAGGCGCCCGGCACGTGCGGACGAGCCTCCATCCCCCACAGCCCCCAGTGCGACCGAGCACTCGCCTCATCACCGGAGACTCTGCTCTCGCAGGCACGGCGAGGGTCAGAAGAAGGTTCTGGTCTGGTAGTACCGTACCAGACACACACCCTGCACAGTAACCGGCCAGAAAAAGCTGTTTTTCAATAGCAATAAATACAATCCAAAAGTATTCCAAAATATTCACTTTTTTGCTCTCTTTTTCCCACTGTGCTTTAAAAGACTATTCAGTATCAATGTAGTGCCCTTTTTCAGTGCTGTTTAAACTGCAACAGAAACTCATAATTGCCCTCCCAACCCCAGCACACGAAGGAAGGCTGGCCTTAGGAAAAGCAAAGCAGGATCCCCACACAGCGCCTGACCCCTGACCCCACCCTAAGCAGCTCAAGGTGCTCTAAGTACACGGAACACCTAATCCTCAAGACACCCTTCTGCTGCCATCAGAAGGGATCTTTAAAGGGGAAAAACAGGCACTGCAGTGCAAAACAGAAGCCAAGCAACCCAATTTGGATTTGGTGTTCACACTTTTAAGCGATCCTGCAGATGAGGGCAGGTGGGAATGGCCACACAAGGGAGACACGTCAAGTACAAGGAGGTGGTGAACATAAAGCCGCTCAAGGCTCACAGAGCTGGGGAGGGGTAGATGTTTTCTTGTTTTTAATTTTTTGCCTATGCTGTGTGACTTGCAGAATCTTAGTTCCCGGAACAGGGATACAACGCAGGCCACTGGTAGTGAAAACACCAAGTTCTACCCACTGGACTGCTGGGGAATTCCCTCACTGGGTTTAAATTTGGGGAAAAATGAAGACTCCCAGCTGTCTTGGGCCACAATTTGCAAAACTGAGAAAGAAAAAGGGACAGACTCAGGATGCGACTCCAAGCATCGGCCAGACGCTCCTTCCTTAACAAGCACGTCCAATCCTCAGCCAGCCACTCCCCCTACCCAGGGCCAGGAGTGAGCCAGGGAAGAGGGGCTGGTCTCCCTGCAGAGACAGTCCTCTCTTTCTGGGGCACAGGCCTGTGCGGGCACCTCACTCCCCTCCTTAAACCTGGAGCACCCCAACTCCCACAGACGCCGAGGGGCAGACCACTGGCCCACCCCACACCTGCCCACCTCCCCAGGTCCCACCAGGCGGCTCCCCCAGCAGCCCCTGACCCCCTGCCCTCGAGTGCACGGGCAGGCGCCGTGAGCCCGGCCGTCCTCCTCTTTGCAGGGCAGAGACTGCACCCCAAGGGGACGCGATGCACTGGGCAAGGCCAGGCCTGCCTCTTCCTTTGTGGCACCGCACCTCGCGGCCCCACACCCTTCCTGGTCCTCTTCCCACGTTGGCCTCCAAGGCACTGCTTTAAGTCGGGCACTTCCTCCCAACGTGCTCTCTCTTCTACGCATCCTGGCGTCCCTCACAAGCCTCCCTGCACAGAGGGCAAGGGCTGACCTCAGCACACAGCCCCAGCTGCCCACTACGAGTGAACACCCACCGCCACCCAGCCTGAAATTCTCCTCCTAGGCAAGTGACACGCACTGCTTTCCGTGACATCTCACCTGTGTTGATTTTCATCCCAAAGTCAGGAAGACTCTGAAGAAGGCCAACGCCAGAATCAGTGAGTTCAGTTTTGTGGTCTGAAGCCTCAGACACCCTGTGACCTAGTGAAAACTGCTCATTTTTGTCTTCTAATGAGTATCTCTCAATTCGTTTGGTAAGCTGATGGTGAAGGGACTTCCCTTTACTCCACCCTGCACCCACGGGAGCTGACAGAAGCCATGGGCTCTCTACCTCCCCCTGTGGGGCCCACCAAGCCCAGTGGCACCCAGAGGGAGGGAGGCATCCCCGCACACCCCCCTTCATTTCCTCACACGGAGCAGGGTGGGGAGCGAGGACCACACAGGCTTCGATGGACAAAGACGCTGGACAGAGCCTCAGGCCAACGTGGAGTGCGCCCCAGGTGGACTCGCACTCCCGCTTTGGTTGCCAAGCACCCGCGTCCCTCTGCTCCTCCCTCTGCCCCCTCCCTAGACCTCCGCTCTCCAACCTAGGGGCTCTCTCAGGGCAAGGACCCACCTCCGCCACCCTGTCGACCTACTCTGAGGACGCAGAGCGGGAACTCACGTCCCGTGTGTCTGTCTGCAAGCACCTCTGGGGCCGGGAGCTTCGTGCTCAGCTGCTCAGAACCCCAGCGGTGTTTCACACAACAGGCCCAGATGCTTCCCTTTAACCGAAACCTGAGGCCCACGCCATCCAGAACTCAGAACTGCTCAGCCTCTGGGAGGAAGCCCAGCACGTGACCGGGGCCACGGCCCCCACGCGTCCCGTTCACCGGGAGGGGACCACCTAGAGCTTCACGGCAGCGCTGCACCAGACATGTCTGCCACAGACTCACCAGGACTTTCCCTCCTTGGAGCCTCAGGGGCCTTGAAATCTGGACGAAGGGAGGCCGACCTCGCACCCAAGACCCGCAAGTGACGTTCGAGCAAAGAGAGAGCCCTGCTGCTCAGAGCTCCCACCAGGGCCCCTCGGGCTGCTCACAGTAATGCCAAGTGTCTTTTCCCATAGCACTCCTGAACCTTACCCTCGGGTCTGACCCTGTATGACTTTTTTAAAGCCAAGAAATGCCACTTAATCCCCAAAAGACGGTCTTTCCAATAATTTCACAGCTATAAAATCCTGATATGTGTTGCTGCCAAAAAATAAATAAATAAACAGAGTGACAACCATTTTAAGAGGAAAGAGAGGTAATGCTGAGAATCTGGCCTGAGAATACACTCCTCACCAGGGCACCTCGACATCTCACAGAGGACAGAGAGAGGAGCCAGGACACGGTGGGGACACGGGGACTCCCTGGAAGCCGCAGCGTGCAGTCAGACCAAAGACTTCCTTCCTCTTCCAGCCTGGAGGCCCAGCCCTTCCCCGAGCCTCAGCACAAACTTCCTAAATCTAAGGAATATAAATTATGCGTAAGAGTGCAAAAGGAAATATGCAACAAGAGCACTTTTTTCAAAAAGTCAGCATTTTTTAAATGTACGGACAAGACTAAACTGAACCTTACTTAAATCAAAAAAAACTTTAAAAAGTTAAAATGCAGACTGACCATCCCTGATTCTGATCTTTACTACTACCCCGGAAAATCAAGTGTCAACCCTGTGTTTCATTTTAACATTGAAGTTTTACGCTGAATTTAAATTTTCATGTCCAATTTATGACTCATAACAAATGGAATTTTACAAACAAGTAAAATTTTTTAAACTGTAGTCATGCTAAAATACAATTCAAAGGAGTTCCCAGTTCCAGCGAAGTTATTAACAACAGAAGCGGGGGGATCACGCTCCGTGGTGACCAGAGGACAGGGCACTGCCCGCCGCCCTCCAGCTAAATCACTGCGCCGGCAGCAAAACCACACGCTTGCTCCAAGAGCAGGGAAACCGCTTTCGGCCAATGGCTAATTACATCTGTCCCCTTGAATCCCTTCATTTGAGTGAGTGCCTGGAGGGATTAAATGAAAAGCCTCCAAGCACCTTGGAAGTGTCTCGACTCGTCTGTGCAGCCCCAGCTCCCGCCACCGCGTGCACGGAGGAACAGATGGCATTTTCCTGCCCGCTGGCGACACGATGGGCTCCACAAGAACGAGTCTCACCCCTTCTCTCCCTCAGCGCGGTCCCCGTTACTCTGCGGTCAGTTCTGACATTTTCAGCAGGTTCTACATCTGGAGCAATGTTCTAGCATCAACAAGTCAATGCGTAAAGCTCCTCCGCTGATACTATCGTATGTGCAAAAGCAAACAGAAGTTCCCAAACAACCAAGTAAAGAGCAAATAGCTACTATTTTACCGGTTTCAGCAGTTCTTTCCTTCTGTCTGCTCTCTGTCTGTTGTTTTAGCCACTCCATGCAGCGTGCAGGATCTTAGTCCCTGACCAGGGGTGGAAGGGGCCTGGGAGGGCAGAGTCTTAGCCACTGGGCCACCAACGAAGGCCCAGATCCTTCACTGTGACTTCAGTGCTTGAACGGATGGCCCTCCAGGGACTGTGCCAGTGAGAAAAGCCAGCCTCAGCAGGTCACACACTGCACCGCTTCACTCACACGACATCCTTGAGAGGGTGACGCAGAGACGGAGAACACACGAGTGGCCAGGGCAGGCGCTGACTACACGACGTGGCAGAGGGCTTTGTGATGGTGAGACAGCTCTGCGTCTGCTAAGTTGGGGTCACGTGAAGCTGCACCTGGGGAAAGCAGAGGCCTTGGGGCTTCCCTGGCAGTCCAGTGGAGGACTCCTCGCTGTCACTGCGGAGGGCCCTGCTCGGGGAACAAAGATTCCGCAAGGCTTGTGGCACACCCAAAAAGAACGTACAGACCTACACACGCGTGCGCCCATGCACACGCACGTACATCCCTCATACAACACCTGAGAAACGCGACCACACCTGGCAGGCTGTACCAGTGTCCGCTTCCTGCTGTTGGAGCTATACTGTCGTGAGAGGGGGGGGACGGCTGAGCAATGCTGGGGCCTCCCTGTCCTTTTCTTTGCAACTTCCTATGGCTCCATGTTTATTTCTGAATAAAGAAATTATTTTACAACTGGGACTAAATAAAAGGAATAGAATCTTTTTAACATGTTTAAAAACGATCAAGAGAAACAGTTCATGAACTCCCACACACCACATTCACTGAGTCAAACCTAGCGGGCTGAAGTCAGTAAGACAGGATCAAGTTAATGTATGAGGCACGGAGCTGGCTTGGTAACTGAGCCACAAAGCTACATGGAGCACCAGGACACGGGCACCGCTCAGGCCCGGCAGCAGCTTGCAGCCAGCCGCCACGTGAGGCAGAGCTCACGCTAAGGGGGACATTTAAGAGACCACATCGTGCGGAAAGGTAAAGGAAGCCACAATTTTAGAGATGAAACACTTCAGTGATACTTCAGCTACACACTCCGTCCGTGTCAGCGGGGGAGACGGAGCTCTGCGGCCGTGGGTCCAGGTGCCCTCTCTGCACAGGGGTCACTCTCACGACAGGAAAGCAGAGCCACAAGCAGAGGAAGCGGGGACCCCTCACCTGCCACCGAGGGCTCAAGCTCAGAGCAGCTCTGACCAGGTGGCAGGCTCTCAGGTCAGACCTCCTCCTCCTCCTCCCTGCTGTGCCCACCGCTCACTGGCCTGGCCACAACAGGCTCCGGATCACTACCAGGGTAGAGCTTCTCTGCACTCACCTACTCAGCTACGGGGTGACCGCCTCACACAGACACTGCGTGTGGCCCCCACCCTGTGGGGCTTCCAGGGCGGGGCGGGGAGAGGACAGAGAGCCACGAACTGCCTACGCTGTCCTGACAGGAGAGGACAGCCTCGCGTCTGATGCAGGG
Organism: Bos indicus; assembly: GCF_029378745.1. Lineage (NCBI taxonomy): Eukaryota > Metazoa > Chordata > Mammalia > Artiodactyla > Bovidae > Bos > Bos indicus. The sequence continues at coordinate 50,991,107 of NC_091788.1, forward strand.
TAACAAGAAGGTGCAGTAGGAAAGCTGGTTTTGAGGAGGGGGCCACGTTAAACAGAGGCCTGAGCCCACCCCTGGCCCTCCGAAGGATTAGGCACTTCTTCTTACAGCAGCTCCTTCATTGAAGACACTGTCTAATTCACTGTTCCACACCAGCTGCTTAGGGCCCAGAGTGGGGGTCCCCACCAGGGCAACAGCTGGAAACATTTCTGGTTGTCACAACGGAAGCATTTAGAAGGTAGAGGCCACAGGCGGGAGTCACACAAGTGATCAGCACCAAATGCCACAGGCAGAGGTGGAGAGTCCGCACGCTGTGGCAGACCCAGCACAGAAAACATCCAGTTAGCAGAACTAGTCTACAAAACTGAGAAAAGGGATTTCAAGCTCAATGACCTGCCCAAAGCAATTTTCTTCCAAAATGAAAGGACAGATGTCAAGGTTAATTTAAAGCAGCTGAGCCCTGGCCCAAGGGTCTCCTGAAGCAGCAATACACCCACACTTAGCTTTACAAGACACATTACGACTATGCATGTTATTATCTAGAAAATCACATTACACAGCAGAGGACAACAGGATACTGCCCTACTTGTAAAAGCACAGACCTCAGGGTGTGTTTCCACATGGATTTCTTGCAGAAAAGGGGAAGGAACAGAAGCTAGAACCTTCCACAGTCTGGGTCCTCCACCCCAGTCTAAGGAAGTGAGGCGATCACGGGAGGGCTCCGGACAACATGTACCAGCAGGTGGTTACATGCATTCTCTAAAACATACAGTAAACCTCAGCCACTGAAATCCACAAATGTCTGGTAGGTTAAAAATGAGAATTAAAGCCAGACAAGAAACTGGTTTTGTGTATTTCATTTTTTTAATTAAATACAGGGAAAAGTGAAGTCGCTCAGTCATGTCCGAATCTTTGCGACCCCATGGACTGTATAGCCTGCCAGGCTCCTCCACCCATGGGATTTTCCAGGCAAGAATAGTGGAGTGGGCTCCCATTTCCTTCTCCAGGGGACCTTCCCGACCAAGGGATGGAAGCCTGGTCTCCCACACCGCAGGCAGACTCTTTACCATCTGAGCCCCCAGGGAAGCCCAAATAAAGGGAACATGACCTGAAAATCAACAGGAGTTTCTGCACACCAAAGTTAAATGTATGGGTGGTCGAAGGGTGCACCCCCTGCCTCCAGCCGGGTTCACCTTTCCGTGTGGATTTTTCCACTCTGTGAGGGGCAGGCACATGTCGCTGAAAACGCGATCCCCGACCAAAGATAGTGGGCAGAGCATTTCCCCTAGGCCATCCCACCCCACCGCCTGGGGCCAATTCCCTGGGAACGAGTCACTTTAATCAGGGCCTAACAGGCCGCCAGGACCCGGGTCAAGCAGCTGCTTCCCCGCAAGACGCGGGTTTCGCTACTCCCACTCCCAGTGAAAAGGCACGCTATTCTGGAAAACGCTGGGTTAGATGCTTCGTTACTAGAAAGACCGGCCGACTGCTCCGGGTGACATCATGCTGGGGAGGGGCGGCTTCGCTAGAAGCCCCTCAGCAGAGCCAAGACCCCTGCGCGGGTGCTGAACGCTGCCCGCACCCCGGACCCAGCCCCAACCCCAGGTCCCCTGCCCTCCAAGTCCGCGCCCCGGACTCCAGCCCCAGCCCGAGGACCCCCACCCGCCAGGTCTGCGCCCGGGAGCCCAGCCCCAACCCCAGGACCCCCGCCCGGAACCCTAGCCCCAACCTCAGGACCCCCGCCCTCCAAGTCCGTGCCCGGGAGCCCAGCCCCCACCTGCCCTCCAAGTCCGCGCCCCGGACCCCAGCCCCCAACCCCAGGACCCCCGCCGCCAGGTCCGCGCCTCGGACCTCCGCCCTCCAGGTCCGCGTCCCAGCCCCCAGCCCCCGAAGGCCAGTGCCGGCCAGCCCTTCACCCCGGCCTGCGCCCCCGCCCCCCGCAGGCCGGTCCGGCGCCCAGCCACTCACAGTTGCGGATATCCGAGATGAACACCGCCAGGCCCCGCATCCCGTCCCCCTTCGACACGGCCGGCATCTTCGGGCCTGGGGAGCGGCCTGGGCTGGCGGGCCCTGGGAAGGAGAGGGCAGCGGGCCGCAGGAGCGGGAGCCGGGAGGAGCCGCCTCGACCCAGTCGCCTCAGGCTCCAGCGCCGCTCTCGGGGCCGCCGCGCGCGCGCGCACGCACGCACGCTGGCTCGCGCGGCGACCGACGGCGGCCGGGGCGCGGGGACGAGCACGTCGGCGGCGGGCCCGCAGGCCCGGGCGGCGGCCCCGGGCGCCGGGCGCCGCGGGAGGGGCCCGGCGGAGGCGAGGGAGCGCAGGCCTCCGCCGCGCAGACTCTTCGCTGCCGACCCCCACCCGGGAGCCCCCACCGCCCCCCGCCCCGATCCCGCCGCCGCGCCTCCGCCCACCCTCTCACCGCCCTCCCGCCCGGCTCTGGGGCCGCCTGCCGTCGGCCTCCCGCCATCCAGAGCTCTGGGCCAGCTGCCCATCACCCATCCGTCCAGAGGCAGCCCGTCTCTTTACAAAGGGGAGACTGAGCCCTGAAGACAGCTTCCCCCCCACCCCCCACCCCCACCCCTTGACAGCACCAGGGGACCAGGGCTCAGTCTTGAATCCAGTTCCTTGGTGACCAACCGCACCCTTTGCCACTGTTGCCGCCACCCACCTCCGCAGCCTGGGGAGGTGGAGGCGAGGACCAGGGCCCACCCGCAGTGCACTGCAGGGATCTTAGCGGGCAGAGACCCCAGGAGTTTGTCTGGAGAACAGGTGGCCCCACCGAGCTCTCCTTCACGAAGTGGGATGGCCTCGCTCTCTCCAGAGAGGTTCCAATGCCACAGCCCAGACCCACCCCAGCTCACTTCCCAGTAAGAGGCTGGGCCCCTGATGGACCCTGGCTAGGAGAACAAAGGGACAGCTCCCCTTCCATGGACCAAGGACCCAAGCTCTGGTCCTTTGGGACCCCTGGGGGAAGCCAGAACCTGTGGAGACCCGAATGCATATAAGGCAGCAATTTCACCACCTTCCAAAACTTGCAAAGGGGGGACGGGGCTGCAGAGGCCTTCCTGAAGGAGATACCCCCTAGGGCCTGTTTCCCCAGGGGAGGAGATAACCCTACCGTAGCCAGGCCTGGGGACTCAGGTGAGGAGACCATGACCCACCCCTGGCAGCCACTCACTGGGCAGGGCAGTGCCAAGAGGCTGCAGGGGCTCGTGCATGGCATAGACAGATGGCAAACTCAGCCCACAGTAGAGGGGCTTCTCGGAGGACAGACTCAGAGATGGACAGGCATCACACCGCTCTCAGTGCTGACCCTGGGCTTCCTACGCCTCCTGGGATCACTGCACATGTGTGTGTATGTTGGCGGGGGGTCGGGGCGGGGGAGTCAGTGTCCAGAGACTGGTGAGACGTGCCACTGGCCGTGAGAAAGACCCCAGCCTCCTGCCTCCTGGCGCGCCTTCACCTGCCCTTCAGGTCACTTAACCTTTCAGCAGCACGCAGTGCTCCCTTTCTTGGGTTGTGTGAACTGGACCAGCCCGTGCTGGTTCCCAGGCCCTCCTCCTTCCATGGCCAATGGGAGGGAAGGCCCCAACACTTGTATTCTGAAGAAGAAACAAAGGCGGGGGAGCCCAGAGCCAGGGGCCGTGGTATCCAGAGTGATCCTTCTTGTACCTGAGCCTGTCAGTTTTACGAGTGAACCAGTTTCCTCCCTATAATATCTGGAGGGGGTTGTTGACAATAACTTTCCGAAAAATTGGGGTTGGCATCCTGGCCCAGACGGGGCCGGAGGTCCAAGCAGCCGTGCGTGTTCGGGGACAGGATGTGGTGTCCTGGGCCCCCGTGGCCCACTGTGCTCACCAGGAATGATGTGCTCAGCCAGGCTCCAGGGACTGAGCATATCCCCCGTCTTGGCCAGCAGGCAGGGCATCAGGAATTCAAGAACTCTGTGGTGGGTGGGGCCTTTGAAGGAAGCCAGACCACCTGGAGGACAGAGATGAGCTCAAGCCCCTGACTGCTCATCTCGGGGAGGCAGGAACCTGCCTGTGGCGGCCCGTCTCCTCTCTCATAGCCATTAAACTGAGTCCGGAGTCACACACGGCAGATTTGGATTGTTCCGAAAGAGACACGGAAGGTGAACCTGTGGCCTCCGGCTGGGGCCCAGAGAAGGTGGGTGGGGGGTGGGGCAGCCCAGGTGACACCAAGCCCTATTCTCCAGGAGCCCCGTCACCCTCCACAGCCCTTTTCCCCTCATTAGACAGTGTTGTCCCCATACTTGAAGACCCAGTCATGACATCCTTGGAGAGGTTACTTTGTAGGAGAAAAGTCAGTTTGCCCCCAAACCTCCTGGCCCAGCCCCATCCACTGAGACCTGGGACAGTGAGGTCCCAACACCCAGTCACACCCGGATGTGAAGGCTTGGCCACCAGGAGAACTGCAGGAAGCTGAGTGTCTGTCAGTAGAACTGTAGAATGTGTTCAGGATGGATTCTGAGAGAGCAGACCAATCCCAAGGGGCACTCGGCGATCTGGGTCACCTGAGTCTGCCTGGGCAGTTGAGGGTCTGGAGGCTGGATGCAGTGGCCCCGTGTTTAAACAGGGTTGAGATGCTGGAAACTCCTGCATATGATGCAGGGAAAGGAACTCAGTGCTGTGCTCTCTCCCAGTTCTGGAGGCTGGACGCTGTTGATCAAGTAGGACTGGTTCCTTCGAGGCTGAGACTGAGGATCTGGTCCAGACCTCTGTTCTTGGCCTCTCGACAGCCGTCTTCAGCCTGTGTCTCTCACACCATCTTCCCTCGATGCTTGTCTGTGTCTAAATTTCCCCTTTTTACAAAGACACTCGTCATGCTGGATCAGGGGCCAAGTACGAACTCCTCTTAATGAATTACACCTGCAACGACCCAGATACGGTCCCATCAGAGCTATGGGGACTGAGGACTTCCGCGTGTGAAACTTCAGAGGACACAATTCAACCCAGGACAGACGATGACTTGAGTGAGCACTTTTGGGGACCTGATTTTGAATCCCTGCCCCTCCTTTTCCATTCTCCTACCTGGAGCACGGTTCTGATGGCTGGAGCTCAGTTGCACACCACCCCCGCACTGTGTGAGCCTCAGGCCATCCATGTTTGTGCCGCTGTGACTGGGGGCTCTGTTACACCTGCCAAACCTAGATGCTGATTCCCACCTGTTCCCACGCCCAAGGTGCTGTGTCAGCGGGATGCTGGTGCCTGGGACGTGTCAGAATGGCCCCCCAATCTGTCCTGTGGCTTGTCATCAAGACCACATTCGAGGGCCATCTGGCTGCAACATCTGTCACCCCATTGATCACCCCATTGATCTGGCTGGCTAGGCGGGTGTCCCCTTCCTCCTTCACAGCTCCATATGCTTCCCTCCCAAAGCTGCATGCTCATTTGAACAGGACAACCTCCCCCAATAGCAGAGGACTGTTCTGCGGTCAAGAGATTTGAGTAGCTGTACGCCCCTGCTGGAACCTCCAGACAAGCTCTCGAGGTCCGTTTGGAAGAAAATTTAGGGTAGTCAGGCTTCTAAGACTCCACGAATGCGTGCTAAGTCCTTTCAGTTGTGTCTGACTCTTTGCAACTCTACGGACTGTAGCCCGCCAGGCTCCTCTGTCCATGAATTCTCCAGGCAAGAATACTGGAATGGGTTGCCATGCCCTCCTCCAGGGCATCTTCCCAAGCCAGGGAACCAACCTACATCACTTACATCTCTTGCATTGGCAGGTGGGTTCTGGCCCACCAGTGCCACCTGGGAATCCCCTCCAAGACGCCAGACACCCACAAACGAGGTGCTGCTTGCAGCAGTCTACCTTTCTTTAAACAAAGAAACAAAAACAAACACCCAAAAGCCCCCACACAAAGACCATTTCACATCCGTTCCCCTTGGGCTTGAAGGGGCCTTACGAGCACTGTCACTCCTGAGCTGCGGGAGCCGCACAGCTGATGACACTGACCAGGGGAGGGGTGGGGGAGGTGGCTATGAAGACCCTGCCCCCTCCACGATGCTGCCAGGTCAGGCATCCCGTTCACCTCCAGAGCAGGAACGCATGACTCAGTCTCCCTAAGGTACCTGTTGAAAAACACACCCCTTGACCTTAAAGCACAGATCAGCCAGGCCGGTAGACAGCCAGCTATCACGGAACAGGCCTCTTGTTTTAGTGCGTTTGGGGCGTCTCGGGCCTACACTCACCCACTGCAGCTCTTGCCTCTAAGGGTGAGCTGATGGAATCTATGCCAATTTTAAGATTAGCCTGAGAAAAACAGCTTTGGGAAAGAAAATATGCCTAAAAATATCACTCCAGGCCTTCAGCACCACCATAGGCTCAGACAGAATCTGCCTATGATGCAGGGGACGTAGGTTTGATCCCTGGGTTGGGAAGATCCCCTGGAGAAGGGCATGGCAACCCACTCCAGTATTCTTGCCTGGAGAATCCCATGCAGCCTGGTGGGCTGCCGTCCATGGGGCTGCAAAGAGCTGGACACGACTGAGTGGCTCGCTCATGGTAGTTTCCTCCAGACGCTGCAGCGAATCATCACAGACTGATGGCTCGGGAGTGCCAGAAGTGGACCCTCTCGTGGTTCCAGCGGCCGGAAGTCCAGGGTCAGGGTACGTGCAGCGGGGGTTCTGCTGGAGGTGATGAGCAGCACTCCACTTCCCGCCTCTTCTAGCTTCAAGGGGCTGCCTGCAGCCTCGGCTAGGGGATGTGGGACCCCGTCTCTGCCTCCCTCAGCCCATGGCCTTCTCCCCCATGTCTGTCTCTGATCTTCCTCCCTCTCCTAAGGATCCCAGTCATTGGATTGAGGTCTCCGCCTAGATCCAAGCTGACCTTGTCCCAAGCTTCTTACTCACAACCGCAAAGACTCTATTTCCAAACACGGTCTGCGTCACAGGGGCCGGAGATCGGGACGTGGACGGCCTGCCAGGGTCCACCACTCCACGTGCCGCACTACAGCCCCCAAGACACGCTGCCCATTTGGCTTTGCGGACCCACGTACCGTCTCACACTTGCTATGGCATTTTCATGTGGGCATGGGGTGGCGGGAAGCATTAAAATCCAGGACCCACAGCACAAAGCACACGGCCCTGTGCACGGCCCCCGCCTGTCACAGAAGCCCACCTTGGGGCGCAGCACCTGCCCCGCCGCTGACTGGACACCCACGTGCCGGTCAGGCTGTGACGCCCCAGCCAGGTGAGCTGGGGCAGGGCGCAGGGACAGAAGCTTGCTGTGCTGGCTTGGAGCGGTATCTGGAAGCTTCCGCTGCATGTGACCCGCCCTGCGCCCTTGCCCTTCTCCCTCTGGACTTTGCTTATCCCAGCACCCAGGGAGGATGTCTCCATCCACAAGCAGGGGAGGGCTGGGCGGCAGGAAATCCGGACGCACGTCCCTCCTCCTGGCCTTCCGGCCTGAGAACCGAACTGAGGCCCAGAAGTGACAGGACACCCTCGGTGATCATGCTTGTGCCCTGCCCTTGGGGTGACCCCATTAAAACACGACAAGTCATGGGAGGCCCCTGGCAGGAAAGACTAACCCTGTGCTGACTCGGCAAGTGAAGGGCGCCTTGGGGCTACCGGCGAGGACAGGGACCCCCCTCGCCCCCGCCCCTGGGAGCACCAGCTGGCCCAGGGGAGACACAAGCCCAGCCTCCTGGAGCTCCACAGCCACCAGGCACCACCAGCAGCCACGTGTGGGTGCTCTCGGGGTATCTACAGGCAATGGGCTCCCCACAGTAGGTCAGGGATGCCCTCAAGGTCACCCTGGAGAGGCCGCCACTGACTTGGACTCCTCAGCTGGCCAGGTGCCCCTGAGGTGGGGTGCTCTAGCTCTGCAGTGTCCCAGAACACGGGGGAGGGCTCAGTGGTGGCAGGAGGGCTGGCCTCTGAAGGCCCTCTTGCTCCATGGGGCCTGCATCTGCCCTGGTGTGTCCTCTGGTGTTGCATCTGCAACAGGCTGGGAACAAGGTGGGCCAGACCTGGGCTCGCCATTCAGAGCCTGGACCTGACAGGGCAGGCTGCTCCTCAGGCAACAGGGCCAGCGATGGGGGCTAAGGGTTAGAGTTTAGGGGCTGAGCAAGGGGGTTATACTCAGACTTACATTAAATTTAAATAATTGGGATTCGATTTATTAATGTTCCAATTTAAAAGCTTCATTTTTTAACCTGCTAAGTTAAATTTTACAAGCCCTGTTATCCCCTTTATAAACCTGACAGATTTTATAGTCATTTTTAAGGGGCCTCTGCCATCTTTGGAGAAGGAAATGGCAACCCACTCCAGTGTTCTTGCCTGGAGAATCCCAGGGACGGGGGAGCCTGGTGGGCTGCCATCTATGGGGTCGCACAGAGTCGGACACGACTGAAGTGACTTAGCAGCAGCCATCTACAAACTCAGTTAATTAAGCATTTTCAACACTTCAAACAGAATTTATCTTTTATTTCATTTCCTTTTATGTGCTCCAGCTTGTCTGAATTGAGAACAAAGTATCAGGTACTTCAAGAACTCATATACTCAATCGGTTAAATATTTAAAATGGTGAACCCCAAATTGTTGCAAATATTCCAGAAACATGAACAACCCAATGTGTTCAGATTTCACTTAATCTGTAAATGCTAACATTTGGCTGAGATTCTCTTAAGACACTTGAGGGTTGGTATGTGACATGCCTTAGGCACACTCGCCAGCCCCCATCCCCTGGGAAGACCGTGGGGGTCAGCTGGCAGGAATAGGAGGAAGAGAAAGAAGGAAATCTGAGTAGGAATAAAGAGAACAAAGTTCAGTTCAGGGAGAAGCCTCTTGAACAGAAATGGGGAAACAGCCGTGGGGCGGGTATCAGGGCTGGCCCAGCAGGATGGGCTGTGCGGTTTTCTGGAGGAAACTGCTGGGAACAGCTCTGGATGGCGGGCGTCCGCCACCTTGTATCAGGTGGTGAATGCTCCAGGACCAAAATTGCTTGCGACTGTGTCTGTTCCAGAGGCGCACTGACTTGCTGGGAGCTGAGATTGGGGGTGGGGTGGGGCGGTTACTGTTAGCCTCTGGAGGGTTCCAGCTTTGTAGGATCCACGTGAGAAGTGCCGCCCTTCCCAGAGGCAGGGACAGAGAGAGCGCTGACTCTAGGATTCCTGGGGTTTACGATGTCCAGGGGCCATCCAGAGGGTCTGGAGCATGTGTCCCTACTCTAGACAGTGCTGTGGGCACCACGGGCCTCCAGATGACGACCAAAACCAAAGACTAAGTAAGAAGCGCCCACCCAGGGAGACGTAAGGGCTGACAGAGGAGGGCCAGTTTGGGGGGCGGCCACCAGGCGGTGGGAGGAAAGTCTGGGGAGGTGATTCCCGCACCCAGGAGAGAACGCTTAAGTGTGGGGAGGTCGGGCCTGCGCGGTCCTCCTGGCCGCCGGCCTGGCCGGGCAGACGCGCTCGAGCCCACGGCGCTCCCTAGCGGTCACCCACGTGGTCGCCGCGCACACGGCGCCCCCGGAGCCCGGTCCTCCGCCGGACGTGCGCTCGCCGGGGCCCAGACCTCTGAGCCACCTCTCGAGCGCGAGCGTAAGGTTCCCAGGAGAACCCGGAGCCCGCGGAAGGTGGCGGTCGGCGCGCGCGTCAGCCCCCAGGATCTCCCGGCGTTCGCGTCTCCAACCGGCCGCCTCGGCGCGGGCCCTTCCTCTCCGCCCTCTTCCGTGGCCCGCCCCTCGGCCCGGCCCGCCCCTCGGCCTACTGTCGGCCTGCCCTCGGCCTCCCCTAGCCCGAGAGTTAGCCCCACCCAGTCCGCAAGGCTCCGCCCCCTAAGTCCCGCCCCTCAACCTCGCCCCGCCCCTCCCAGTCCAGGCTCCTCCCCTTGGCGCACCCCCGGCCCCGCCCCCCGTTCCCCCCCGCGTCCCACCCTGGCCTGTCACCAGGCCCCCTCTTCGGCCCGGCCCCGCCTCCAGCGTGCCTTGCCGGGCGGAGGCCCGGAAGCTGGCGTGGCGCGCTAGCGGCGGCGCTCGGGCGTTCAGAGGCGGGACTTCCGGTGGCGTTCGCGCGGGTCTTCCGGCCGACTCCAAGGGCCGGCGCGTCTCCGGGACATGCAGGTGAGCGCCGCGGCGGCGGCCGGGCTGGCGTCCGCGCCCCGCCCCGTGGCCGCGGTTCTCCTCCGCGGAGCGAGCCTGCGGGCGGTGCGTGTGGAAGCCCGAGGCGCGGCGCGAAGGAGGACGGCGAGTGTGGACTAGAGGCTGTGCGAGCGGTTGTGTGTGAGGTAGTGAGGGGGTGTGAGTGGGTGTGACGGACGCGGGGCGGCGGCGCGCGAGGGGCCGCGCTCCTTGGCTGTCCCTTGGCGTCCGCCGCAGCCCTGGGGCGGGCGGCCTTTTCGCGCTGGAGGGCGCCACCGAGAGCGGAGGCCAGAGGCCGGGGCGACGGGCTGGTGGGCGGGCGGCGGGCCTGCTCCCCCTGCGCCCAGCAGGCTGTCCTGGGCTTCCTCTGTCTTCGCCGAGGGAACACGACGGTACCTGCGACCCGCGCTGTGGACGGCACCCCAGAGTCGCAAGTGTCCCTCCGCCAGAGCTGGGCTTCTGCTCTTACACTGCATCCATTTCCAAGCGCACCCTCGGCCCTCCCTGCAGGAACAGAGTTGGCCCCCAAATTTGTGCCCACCGACGAGAATCTGACGGACACTACCCGAGCTATGGGGACGAAACCGTTCTGTTCACGGGACAGTCGGCTCTGGGTCCCGCTGGGTGTGATGATCACTCAGTGCGCAGCGGTCAGCGTCTCTCGAACTGCACATTGCTGAGCAGAGACAAGTTGGCTGGATTAAAATTGGTTTTTTAAGAAGGAAACGGAGAACGTGAGAGTGCATCCCAGAGCAGGGTCAGCACCGATCAGCTGTTTGCTGCCTGTGCACTCAAGACACGTGCACGCTTGGGACGCTTGTGTGTGTGCTGAGCTCTGTGGAGAGTGTGATGGAAGAGTTGGCTTTCAGACGCACTGACAAGCCCCCAGGGACACCTCTCACATCACAGCCAACATGTCCCCACTACCCAGTCAGGCAGGCCATCTGGAAAGTTCCACGGCCATTGGAGAGCAGCCCTGCACGTGTGAGCAGCTGGCATGTCAGTGCTTCCCCAGTGCTGTGGAGCCGCACTCCAGAGCTGGCCCAGCGGGCACAGAGTTGCAGGGGTCTGTGGCCATGCCAGCGCGCTCGCACCAGGTGCAGAAGCCAGCAGGGCCCATCTTCCTTCCTCCAGATAGCCCCACTGCCACCCTTTCCTCTTTCTTCTCTCCCGTGGTGTGAAAGCACGGGTCCTAGGGCAGGCAGATGGTGGGCAGAGGGGTCTCAGCGCGGGCGCGACAGCAGGCAGGCCAGCCAGCCGTGGGCAGAGGGGTCTCAGCGCGGGCGCGACAGCAGGCAGGCCAGCCAGCCGTGGGCAGAGGCTGGGAAGGGCCACAGAATGTGCCTCAGGTGGCGGCTGAGTGGGTCCTAGGGGACCAGGTCCTGCTTTATTTCTCTTCCTGCTCCATCCTTGGGGGCCCTGACCTCCACCCTGGGGCCAGGGAGGAGCCCGCAGGCATGAGAGGCCTGAGGGGACAGGGCTGAAGACGCGGTGCCCTGCAGGGTTGGCCCCTTGCACCACAGCAGGCACAGTCAGCCCTGCCAAGGGAGAACCCCACCCCCAGGCCGAGGCTGAGGAGGAGCCCAGGCCCCCGGGCATGGTGCCACAGGGCCAGGGTTGGGCCTGGGTGGCTGCCGTCCTGGATGGATCTGATGGCCGGGAGGGAGAGGAGGGGACACAGGGTGGCAAATCAGGCCTGAGTCTCCATATCCTTTCCCACTTCCCCTCAAGAGCACCTGATCAGCCGTGGGTGCCTCTCTGCCTGGGGGCGAGGGGATGGGGGAGGCTCCTAGGCTCCCCGACCCAGGCCCTGTCCTGCAGGCCCCAGGGAGTGGCAGCCCAGACCAGGCGCGTGCCGTCTGTGCAGGACTGTAGGCTGAGGGGGAGGTTTGAGGGGAGTGAGCTTCAAGCCAGGAGGTCGTGGTGGTGGAGGCCCCAGGCACCCACACAGGCCTGGCTCTGCTGGCTCTTGATAGGGCACCCTGCCTGGCCAGGGCTCTGGTGTCCCCAGGGGTGTCCACCCAACGAGCAAGGGCCTGGGTTGCCTGTGGGGTCTCCTCTGGACCAGCTGGACCTTGGTCAGGCTGAGAGGGGATGTGCTGCCGAGACTGAGACACCGTTGACCTACAGGCTCTCACACCGACTATCTCAAAACCTTAACAAGGAGTGCACGTGGCCTGGCCCCGAATGTTGCCCAGCTGTCCTCAGAGAGAAGGACGTGGAGGCGGGGTCAGGGTGGTGGTGCCGGTGGGCTGAGAGTCCGGTGGGGAAGCCCAGGGAGGACAGAGCGACTGGACTCCAGCAGCCTGCGCATGTGCCTGGCGTCCCCTCTCCCCCGCTGTGGGCGTGCTCGTCAGACTCAGTAAAGACAGCGTCGTGCTTGGTGTGTGCACGTTGTGCCATTTGTACGGGGGGTGTGACCACCACGGTGCCCTCAGGATGCCAGCGTGTGGGAGCGTGGGGTTTGAACAGCTGCAGTGAGCGTCTTAAAGCTTTTCCCGTGTAGACAATAAGTCCCCCAGAGTGGAATTTTTAAAAAGAAAAAAGGAAACACAGATTGGAAAGCACAGGACTTGTGACCAGGCAGTCACCTGAACTTGAATTCCCAGGAACAGCTCCGGGGGTGAAGCCGCCCTTGAGGTCGCGTCACTCTCAGTCCTCGCGGCGGGGAGGCGGTGGGGGTGGCGCTGCTGGCTCATCTCAGCGTCCATTCCTTTGGCTGCTGGTGAAGCCAAGAGCTGAGGTGCTGTTTCTGGGGCCTGAGGGGGTCTGTGTGTTATGGGGTGTCTCTGTGTGTTACACAGTGTGATTTTTCTTTTTCTCATTGGAGTATCTTTTTTTTTTTTAATTTGTACGAATTCTTTTTATGTCATCTATAGATATGGGGTAGAAGTTCATCGTCAAGTATTTTATTGTTTTGCGTTTACTTCTTTAACCCAGTTTTTTGTTTCCTAAATGATAGGGTCACGTTTTTATGTAGTAAAGTGTAGACGTTTCCCTGGTAACTTCTACTGATGCTGATTTAGGGGGAAAAGCATCCCCCTGTCCAGCTCCCACCCCAGGTTTACCTACACGGGCATGTTTTTTTCTAGTCCTCTCCACGGCTCTGTGGTTTTATACTCAAGTCAGTAGCTGGTAGCCAGAATATCTCTGTGCTTGTGGGGGGTGGAGGCCAAGCTTTGCTCAGTCGGCCCCGGCTGTGATTGGGCAGCCCTGAGGCAGTGGGACGGCTCCCGGCCTGCAGCAGGGAAGGCCCTTTCGGGGCGTCTGGGGGAGCTGGAGCCCAGCGATGCTGGCCACTGGACTCCAGCCTTCAGGGCTGGCTCGGTGCTCGGCCTAGTGCTGGGAGGCTCCAGGCTCCGTCAGGACCAGAGCCCCAGGAGGCAGGGGGAACACCCACCTGCCAGGGTCTCCATGGGCTCTGTCTCTCTGCAGCCCCCTGGACCCTGAGGTTGGGCCCTGCTGTGACCCGCCCAGCATGCGGGTGCTCCTCGGCACGCTGTGGCTCACTCTGGCCTGCAGCTCTGTGCATGCCACGCTGTCGAAGTCAGACGCCAAAAAGGCCGCCTCGAAGACGCTGCAGGAGAAGGTAGGTGGTCTGGGGACTCTCCAGAGGGCTGACCATCACACCTCCTTTCCCACTGGGGGCTGGGAGCCGACTGCAAGCCGGGAGCTTCACCTCTGGGCGGACAGCACCGTGCCCCTCGGGGCTCCGGCCGGCCGGCCTCAGAGGGAGCAGCTTCTGGTGCTGGGGCCCGAGGGCAGGCCTGCCCCTGCTGGGCTCGCATCTCTGCCCGTGCCCCCGGGTTCCCCCTCACCCCGCCTGCTGCCTCCCTCGACCCCTGTGTTCCTCCCTGCTTCACGGGGCGAGTCAGTCGAGCTCTGCCAGGTGTGGCTGTGGCTGTGCCGGTTTCCGGGAGGGCCTCGGGAGGCAGGGTGAGTCTTCAGGGACTGTCCACCCCGGCCTGACGGCCTTGCCCTGCGGGCTCCTGGTCAGCAGCGCTGATTCTGGGACGGGGTCCCTCCTGATCGAAAGGATGCTGCGGCCCCAGGGCTCAGCCTGGGGACGCGCCCTGACGGTGTCCTCCCTACCTTCCTGTCTCAGACTCAGGTTTCGGGCAAGCCCGCCCAGGAGCGGGGTCTGGTGGTGACAGACCTCAGGGCTGAGGACGTCGTCCTTGAGCACCGCAGCTACTGCTCGGCCAAGGCCCACAAGAAGCACTTTGCTGGGGATGTCCTGGGCTACATCACGCCGGTAGGCCGGGCCCGGGGGCTGGGTGGCGGACCCTGAAGGCAGGGTGGCTGCTCGGGTCTGCATTCTCACCTCCCCAGGCCGCTCTAACCCGAGGGAGCGGTGGGAGTGATGCCTCCCAGCAAAGTGACGAGGATGGCGGCAGAGTTCTGCTGCACACGAGGCGGGCGGCCCTGCGGAACCCCGCCTGGAGGTGGTCCCCTGCCCTCTGGCCCCCGCTGCCAGTAGGCTCACTGGTTCTCCTCTCTCTGCCAGTGGAACCGACACGGGTACGATGTCGCCAAGATCTTCGGAGGCAAGTTCACCCACGTCGCCCCCGTGTGGCTGCAGCTAAGGAGGCATGGCCGCGAGATGTTCGAGGTCACGGGCCTGGACGACGTGGACCAAGGTTCCGACCCGTCGCTTGTCTGTGCCCATCTGGGGTCTGGGAGAGTGAGCGAGCGAGCGAGTGTGTGTGTGTGTGAAGATGAGTGAGTCTGGTGTGAGTACGTGAGTGTCACGCCTGCCTGGCGTTCAGCTGCATCCCCGTTTGCCTCCGTGGTGTGTACACGGTGTCCCGGGGGAGGATCTGTGGAGGAGGCGGGGGTCTGGCTGTCCTGACAGCCGTGCTTTGCACCTGAGTTTACTCGGGTATTTTCCCCTTTGTTTTCAGAGAGAGAACACGTTGGCCAGAAGCGGGGCTCCCCGACACCGGGGGTGGAGGGGTGTGGATCCAAGGGCAGCTGGGCAGCGTCCGCTCCTGCTCTCTGGTGCCCTCAGCGCTGAGAGACGGGCCGGGCCCCGCGGGGTGGGGGCCCTGGTGCGGCCACATGCCCCCAGCCCTGGCTGCTCTGCAGGGCAGGGGCCAGCGCAGGACCCCAGGTTCCCCTGCCGCCTCTCTTCCGTGCTCCTCCTGGGGGAGGTCAGGTCCGGGGTCAGGGGAGGGGCTGTACCCCCACGCTGAGTGTCCTCTCCACGTCCCACAGGGTGGCTTCGGGCAGTCAGGAAACAAGCCAAGGGCCTGCGCATAGGTGAGTCCGCGGGGTCAGGCCTGTGGGCCCTTAGGCCGCACCCCAGCGGGTGGAGGTCATGGAGCGTGCTAGGTAGGGGAGGGGCCAGGGCCTTCACACCTACCTGCTTGCTCAGGCCGCGCCGCCTAGCATGCTCAGCATGTGTCTCTTTGGACTGCTCAGAAATGAGGCCGCCCCAGCCCAGCATTCGTGGCCTCGACCCAGCCGGACCCCAGTGGCCCTGCTACCTGCCTTGGTCAGCCCACCAAGTCCAGCCCCTTCCCCTGTGGTCTTGCCCTCCCATCTCTCCATTCACCCTTGAGGGTTCATGGAGCTCTGCTGGAGGCCGTGCCCAGGGGTGGCGCTCACCCTGCCCTGGCTCATGGCTGGTGAAGGAGGGCCACGTGGCCAAGTACGCTGGGGCCTGGGGAGGAGGCCGGGGCTGGGAGAGGACCTGCAGTTCATTTCACGGGGAGCTGGTAGGGGACGGTCCAGTGAGAGCCGGGCAACGAGGAGCTGGATGAGCCAGGGTCTGGACGCTCGGGGACTTGGTGGGTGAAGGAGGAAAGGGCCAGTGTCTGCATCCCTAGCGCTGCCCACGCCCCTCCCTCCCCAGGCCACTTGGCACCAGGGTGCCCGCCCTGGCCGCTGGTAGTGGTCATTCTGCCCTGGAGGCCAAGGGCCCGCCTCGGGCCGGGCTAGCCCAGGAGGGTCATGGTCTGCGCGTCTGCCCCCAGTGCCTCGTCTCCGGTTCGAGGACTGGACGTACGAGGACTTTGACAGCGTCCTGGACAACGAGGACGAGATCGAGGAGCTCAGCAGGACCGTCGTCCAGGTGGCCAAGGTGACGCCCGGGGCTCCCTCCTGACCACGTGCGTCTCGGGCGCAGGGGCTGCCCTCCCGGGGGACACACTGCCTGGGCCAGTGCCGGGCTGCAGGGCAGGGAGAGCCCTCGGGGCCCCCGGGGGCGGTGTCTGGGGGGTCACGTGAGTGGGCGGGACCGAGAGTCACGTGAGCGGGCGCGACCAGAGCTGCAGCTTCTCTGCCCCTGGGCCCACAGTCAGGAGGGGGAACCGGGGCTGGCTGTGCCTGTGCCCCCTCCTCTGGAGCCCTGCCCACCTGTCCCTGTCCTTTCAGAGCCAGCACTTTGACGGCCTGGTAGTGGAGGTCTGGAACCAGCTGCTGGTCCAGAAGCACGCGTGAGTGGGCCTGGGCAGCGTGCGGGGCGTGGGGCATGCGCGTGTCCTTCCCAGCTGCCAGTGTCAGGAAGAGGCTGAGGCCGGACATGAAGGGACCTCGTCTGGAGGGAGGGCCGTCTTCCCACAGTCTGTGCTGGTGCTGGGGTGGCACCCCGAGGAGGTCAGAGAGCGGCTCCAAGGAGTCTGGGAGCGGCTGCGGGTGGGTGCCCGGCTAAGCACTGCTGGGGGAGCCTGACAGAGCCTTCGGGGCCTTGGCCAGGAGACAGCGGAGCGGGGTCGGGGCGCCTGCGGGCAAATGGCCACGGGCTCCTCTGGGAGAAGAGCCTGCCGTCCAGCCTCGGCCCTGCCTCAGCCAGCTGGGGGGCTGTCTAGCCCCGAGGAGGTCCCCCCTCCCCTGAGGCCCACAGCCAGACCCCCCTCAGCCAGGGTGACCAGGAAGGCAGGTCCCCTCCGGCAGCCACTGCCCTGGTTCCGTCAGGCCCAGGGGGTCAGCCCCACAGGAGGAGGAGTGCGCCAGGCATGGGGGCCTGCAGCCACCGCAACCGTGGCCGCCCTGCACCCGAGCCCCGCTGCTCCATGCCTCCAGCCCAGGGGCCCCCCACTCCGGCAGGGTTCCCCCCCGCCATCCCTCTTGCAGCTGCGGGCTGCTCTCCGCCTGCTCGGAGGTGGCATCCACGGGCCCTCGGGCCTATTAGTGTAGCAGGAGAGTATTCTCGAGGGGCCGTGTGGGGGCCAAGACTCCTGCCTGAGACCCCAGGAAGCTGCGGCTGGAGCCCAGCTTGCCGGGTTCTGCCTGGGAGTGGAGGCAGCCTGATGCAGGCCCCACCATGGTTCCTGCTTCTCTCTGCACCGACCACACTCCCCACCGTGGTGCTTCCGCCCTGGGGGCGCCCCAAGGCTGGAGTTGAGAAGGAGAACAGGTGGAGAACGGTGGCCCGAGTCCAGCTGAGGGCAGGGGGCCCCTGTGTCGGGAGCCAACACCCCACTGTGCTCTGGTGGCCCCTGTGGTGGCTTTTGGTTGAGAGACGATCTCGCCACCCCTGGGCTCTGCCTCCATCCCTGCTGAGTGGTGGCCCTGCCGAGAATGCCTGAGAGGGGCTGGGGGAGCCGGCCTCGTCCGGGCGGCTCAGGAGGGTGCGCACAGCAGGCAGGCGGCGGGGCAGGGGCGGGGCTGGCCAGCCTGGCGGATGGCTCTGGACCCGGCTCCCTGGGCGTGTGATGCGGGCGATGCACCATGTCCCGCCCTGGGTGGCAGGTCCCCAGGCCCCTCCCGGGACAGCCTGCTGCGTAGGAGTGAGTAGGGGCTGCCCGGCTGTTGTAAGACGCCTGTCTTCTGCGTTCACGCCGGTAGGCCAGCGGGTGGGTGGCCCCGGGAAGCCCTGGGGAACTCATCCTAGCAGACCCCCGCTGGGCAGGCGCTGCCCCTGGGCCACAAGACCACCTCCTCTTAGAGACTCAGCCACCGGGTGGTCCCCAAAGCCGGGCAGGCACTGACGGTTATGGGTGCTGAGGGCACAGGTGGTGTGCCAGCTCCTGGCCTCAGGGAGGGGTTGAGCTGGGTTCTGCAGCCGTGTGCTCCCCAGGGGCATCCCTGACCCCACAGCCACAGCCAGAGCGGTGTCTCCTTGGCCCTGGGATCCTCTCTCTGAGGGTGGGCCCGAGGAGACTGAGAGGCTGCCCCATGCCTGCCTCCGCAGGGTGGCCGCAGCTGTGCCCTGCACGGCCTTGGGCTATGTAGACTGGCTCGAGCTGAGCGGGACCAGGGGCGCACAGCCCCCCACCTGCCCGCACCGGGCAGGGGCGCTCGCCACTTCTGTAGACCGAGGTGGTTCCTGAGGGGCTGTGGGGAAGGACCCAGGTCAGTCACCGGGCCCACACCCTCCCAGGCAGTGCGGGGCCAGGCCAGAGTGGACCCAGCCCGGAGCTGGCCCAAGACCTTCCTTCCTGGCAGGGCGGCCCCTGGGGGCTGAGCCAGCCTCTGCGTGGTCCGTGCTCCCAGCAGACCTGAGATGCCACCACGCCCCTCGCCCTCACGACCGGAGGAGCCGTGAGGCTGTGCCTCGGAGATGCTGCTCCTTGGGTCCAGGAGCGCTTGGTTGACCCTCCTGGGGCTGGGAAGGCGGGGCTCTGTGCCGGCGACTGCTTGGGGTGGGGTGACTGCCAAGGGGGCGGGAGGTCAGGGCCCCGCACGAGGCCCATCGGCGGAGCTGCCCCGCACCCTCATCCCCAGGCGCCTCCGGGGCACCCCTGCCCGCAGCACCCCAGAGTCGCAGGCTCCTTCCTCACCCCTGCCTGGCTGCGTGTCCGGCAGGGTTCAGAGGTGACGGGGCGCCGCACGGCCCCCTCCCTGTCCCGCCCCCACGCTTCGGGGGTCGGGGGTCTGAACTATGGGCTACAGCGGGGGCTGTGAGGCCAGGGTGGGTGGAGGGTGGCCCGGGCGTTGCCCAGCGCCGCTGCCCCTGATCTGTGCTCCGCTTCTCTGCAGGGGGCTCATTCATCTGCTCACCCACATGGCCGAGGCGCTGCACCAGGCCCGGCTGCTGGTCTTCCTGGTCATCCCGCCCGCCGTTGCCCCGGGGTAAGTGCTGTGCCTGCTCGTCCAGGAGGCCCTTCCTGGCCCCCACCCAGCCCCGGCCTGGTCACGCCGGCTACTGCCTGTGTGGGGGACCCTGTCGGCACGTTCTCACGGGCCCGCAGGTCAGGGGTCTGCAGCTCAGGGCCCGAGCTGCCTCAGGCCAGGCCTCCTGCCACTCAGCCCAGCCACTTCCGCCACCCCAGCCCTGAGACAGGGAGCTGGGCCCAGTGCCAGCTGTCAGCACTGTGGCCTGACTGCCATCCAGCCCGCACTGGGCACGGAGGAGGCCCAGGTGGTGACCTAGGGCTGAGGGCTGAGCAGAGGGGTGGTGAGGACCCAGAGGGGCCAGTCATCGGCTCGCTGCAGAGCTTGGGCCAGTGTGTGGGACGGGGTGGGTGGCCTCTGGACCCGCGCAGTCTGGCCTCAGACAGGAGAGGCTGCAGCCACCCTGGGCGGCTGCCCTCCTGCGCCTGACGCTCCCACCCAGCGGCGTCTCCACGTGTCCCCAGAAACTTCGGCTGTGGTCTACAGCCTGCAGGAGGGCCCTCGGCCCCAGGTGTCACCTCCTACGCTTCTGAGTGCGTGCTGACGCGTGGGACACACGTGTGTGAGGGACCAGAGGTCCTCCAGGATGGGGGCCCTGGCCTGGAAGGGCCGGGGCAGTGGACACCGCATGGTCCGTGGGCTCAGCTGCAAGTGCAGCGCCTGTGGCTCGGGACGTGGAGCCCCAGTTGACCTTTGATTTCCGTCGGGGCCATCCGTGGAGACAGGCTCCTCTGGCCCAGGGAGGGCCTGGGTCGCGGGTGGGACCGGCCCCCTTGCAGGCCCCTCATGCTGACAGGTGTGCAGGGCAGACCCCCGTGTGCTAGAGGGTGTGGGGGAAGGTGAGCGGGCCTGACGCCCCGGAGGGGTTGACCTCTAGGCCTGGCCTCCAAGGGCAGTGGGCTCAGGACAGGGTGGGGAGCAGCCTTCCAGCCTGGGTCCCCTCTCTGGGCAGTGACCAGGGAGGACGCACCCTCGGGTGGCAGCGAGAGGAGAGTCGGGGCAGGGGCCATGGCCCGTGTGGCCGGGCTGACGGCAGGGGCCCTGGGCACGGCCGCCTCTCCTGGCCCAGGCCATGTCTCAGGGACACAGCCTGGCTGCACCCTTGCACTGGCGAGCAAGCCTCCCTTCCTCCAGAGGCCTCAGTGGCCGAGGTTTGTCTTGTTGGCTTTGCCCTTCTCCACCCGCACTTCGGGACAGCAGCCCCGCAGAGGAACCAGTGAGCTGTAAACAGATCTTCTGGCCTTTCTGCAGCGTCAGTCGCTTCACAGAGGCTGCACTGCTGCCCGTGGGAACGGCAGCCCGGGGGGTATCTGCGTGGCAGCCTTTTGCTGCTGTGGCCTGTGTCTCCTCCTCCCATTTGGGGGCTGTTGGCACAGGTGGCCATCCTGACCTTGAGCCCTGCTCCCGAGGCCTCAGCTTGGCCCTCACCGATGGCCCAGCACCAGTCAGCGGGCTGAATGAGAGCTCTGGGCCACCCTGGCTCTAGGAGGGCCCTGAGTCAGTCCTCGCCTCCACCCCTCAGGCTGTCTCTTCTGAGAATCGAGCTCCCAGAGCCCTGGAGCATGGTGGACTGACTTCCTTTCCAGGACCTTCCCCGCAGTGAGCTCGCATCCTCATGGACAGGTGCCCCCTTGACGGGTGCTGCATCTAGCTGTCCTCCAGTCACTCCTGGGGTTTAGGGTCACCACGGGAAGGGGGTGGGTGAGGGTCCTTCCCCGGGAGGGACACCCCTGCCCAGGCTGACCCCCATTGACGTCTCCTGAGCTCCAGGGGTGGCCTGGGGCCAGACCATGGAGGCTCAGCGGGGCCGTGGGCAGGTGTCACCCCTGGACACAGCGGGTGCAGGTGGCGGAGGTCCACACCGGAGGGGAGGAGCCCTTGCTGACAGTGGGACGGCCCGGACCTGCAGGCGCGGTTCTGCTCTATCACGTAGGCTGGCTGTGGGCAGGAGGCCCTGGGGCGGGCCCGTGGGGGCGGTGGGGGGCGCCGACAGCGGGCCCACCCCCTCGCCCGCTGGGCCACCCTGGGCAAGGCTCTACAGGCGGTGTCCGTGGGCCAGGGGATGCCCGCCTGTGGTCAGTGGCAGGGCCCCGGTCTGCGCTGGTCCTGAGGACGCTCGGCCTGCAGAGGACTGGTTTGGGGCAGGGCTTGGGTGTCCAGCCCAGTAGGTGGCATCTCGCCCTGGGGGTTGTGGCTTCACAGTGTCATGTGGCTATAGGGGCCGGGATGGGGCGGGGAGCCTGGCCTGAAACGTGGGGCTGGTGTGGGGTTCAAACTGCCCGGCTCCTCCCAGCTGAGCGGGGTGGTCTGGAGTGCAGCCCCGGGCCTGTGGCTGCCACCACCCGGTGGAAGTGTCTGGTTCCCAACTGCGTCCCGTGCTCCTGGCCACAGTCAGTGCTCGTCAGGGGGTCTCGCCTGTGACCCCTGGGGCTCTCCTGGCCCCCGTCCCCAGGAGCCTGGTGTCTCTGGGAGGCCTGAGTCAGGCCTCCAGGCCCCTCCCTCCAAAGGCTCAGGGGGGGTGGCCTTTGCTCAGCGGGCTTGGGGGTAGCCTGGCGATGGGGTATCTTAGGGTTGCCTGGACCCCGTGGAACTGGTGACTGAGGCTGAGGTCCACATGGTGGACCGCCCCTGCCCAGGAACTGGAGGCGCTGGCCTAGAGGAGGGATTGTTTTCTCTGCTCACACTGTTGGGGGGACGCAGAGCCCACTGCACCCCACCCAGGGACATAGCAGGGTCGTAAAGGCTGCTACAGCAGAGCAGATGGCTGGCAGTCGGCTGTGTCCTACAGACAGCCCCCGGGGCCCCCACCTGCCCAGACCTGAGGCCTCCAGAGGGAGGGCGCCGTGCCTGAGGCTGAGTGAAAGTGGGCGGGCCTAGGCTGCCTGTGCCCATGTGAGAGAGGCCTCTGGGGCCTGGGCAGGAGTGGGGGTTCTCCACGGAGCCCTGACCCAGCTGCGGGCCACCCTGTGCACCCGAGTGCTGCTCCCCTCCAGGTAAAGAGACTGAGGTGTCTTCCTGGAGCAGGGGCAGAAGGGGCCTGAGCTGGGAGCCCCTGGCCGGCATGCCCCGTCCTCCGCTGAGCCCAGGTCAGCTGGGGAGAGGCTGTGACCAGGAGGTGGGCACGGAAACCATGCCGTCTTTTTGCAGGACCAACAAGCTGGGCATGTTCACGAACATGGAGTTTGAGCAGCTGGCACCCGTGCTGGACGGCTTCAGCCTCATGACCTACGACTACTCCACAGCACAGCCGTGAGTGGGGCTTGGGGCCCACGCGCTCTCGCTCGGCACGTGGGGGCCTAGCCCCCGGCAGGCCTGCCCACTGGACGCCCGGGTGCGGTCCCGCCTCCCGCCAGCCTGCTCAGGCTGTGACCCGCGGTCCGCTCTCAGCTCCAGAATCTCGAAGGGCCCAGTCTCTTCTCCCAGAGCCCAAAGTCAGCCTTGTGTTGGGCGACCTTCTTGTTTTGGGGTGACTTAGGGCACCTGGCCACCCCATGGGAATGCCATCCCGGGGTGTCCCTCCACGTCTCCCGGCCCTGGCTGCCCCATGCCAGGTGCTGGGCCCACCTCCACGCCCTGGAGAAGGTGCTCCTGTGTCGGGGGTCACGCTGCTGCCCCAGCCCTCCAGGGCCTCCCCTGAGCGCTCTGCCGCCTGAGGGTCCTGGGCGACGCAGACACCCAGCTCAGGTCCAGCGGGGCCGTCCATCTGCTGCCGTCCTTGCCGTGGTGCGCGTGGACTCCTGCCCCAACCCGGGCGCCCGAGGCCTCGGCCCGGTGCTGAAACCCACTCCTCCCCGACCCTGCAGAGCCGGCCCCAACGCGCCGCTGCCCTGGGTGCGAGCCTGCGTCCAGGTCCTGGACCCCAAGTCCAAGTGGCGGAGCAAGATCCTGCTGGGGCTCAACTTCTACGGCATGGACTACTCGGCCTCCAAGGATGCCCGTGAGCCCATCATCGGGGCCAGGTGAGCTGGTGGCCCCATCTCCCGCGGCACCCTCGTTGTGGGAGGTGAGAGGCTGCAGTGGGGAGGAGGCCGGGCAGGGTCTGACCTCAGGCCGGCTGTCTGCGGGCGCCACCCCAGCCCCCCCTCTCGCTCCATGTCGGCGGGAGCGTCCTCGACACAGTGCAGGCGGCCTGCCACCCCGTGTTCTGTGCTGTGGCCCGGAGGAGCCCTTTGTGTTCCCGGCCGCGTGGTCGTGCTCCCGCTCCGTGTGGGCTGTGTGTGCTGGGCTCTGAAGCCGTTGCCGCGCCATCCGCCCAGGCGTGCCATCCCACCAGCTGCTCGCCCCGTGTGGTTGCCCCACACTCATCCCCGCCCAGCGCCCACCGCACCGCGATAACCACACGTTTTCACGGAGACTTGTTTATGTTTTTTGCGCCTGGTTTTTGTTGAGCTTTTTAAACCTTGGGCTTATCCTTTCTGCCATGTTTGGGAAGGACGTAGCCGGTTCCTCACCTCCCTCTCTCTTCCTTTTCCAGGCCCGCGAGCAGGCATGTGTCGGGCCGGTGTGTCTCTCCCACTCCCGGGAGCCCTCACTCTGTCCTGGAGGCTCTGTCTCTGTGTCTCTTGCTCTCCAAGCCGGCACCCCATTTCCCGGCCGTGTCTTACTCAGGGCCTCTCCCTCCCACGTGTCCCGGTAGCTCTCGTCTGGGGGTTTGTCTGGGATGCCGAGTGCATGTGTGGTGCTGCCAGGCGGGCAGCCCTGTCCCCTCCGTGTCACCGAGCAGCTCTCCGGGGCCTGTGCTCCGGCCACACCCGCGTCTCACCCGGCCGTGCGCCCCCAGCCCGCTGCCCTTACGCTGTGAGCCGTCTTGGCCCCGAACGCTGTGAGCTGTCCCGTGAGGAGGACAGTCCCGAGGCCAGTGACCCGAGTGTGTGTGCCCGTTGCTGCTCCCCGTGGGCAGGGAGCATGCTGGCCCGCTGGCCCTGGGGACTCAGCACGCAGCCCAGCAGCACCTGAGCGCCGGCCGCCTGCCAGCTGGCCTCGGCCCGTCCCGCTCTACTCCCTCAGGGCCGCCCTGCGGAGGGACAGGCCACTCGCTGGGTTGGCCCTTGGCTGGTCTCAGGAGTCCCGGTGCGGTGGGGCACCCGTTTCCTGGCCCCCGCCCCAGGCGAGTCCCCAGGGTCGGCTGTGCTGAGGCCTGGGAGGGCCTCCAGCTGCTGGGGGAGCACCGTGGGAGGGAATCTGGACAGGACGGCTCTGCCCAGGGCTTGCTGGGGTCACCCAGCGGAGGGGTCCCCCACCCCGCCCAGAGGTGGAACAGGGAGGGAGGCCTGTGGGGGTGGGGCAGAGGGTTCCCGGGCCCAGGGGCGTGTCAGGGACCACCCTGCACAGACCCCAGAGGGCGCAGACTCCAGAGGATGCCACCCGCTTCCCTTGACCTCAGGGTGCCCACTCGGGTCTTGCCCAGGGCACTTACACTAGGGAGAGGCTGAAGGAGGCCCAGGTGGGGTTGACCACTGTTCTGAGGAGTCATGTGGGTTTCTGAGGGGCCGTGGGCAGGGGGTGCTTCTGAGGAACCTCGCCCAGCCCCGTCTTCTCAGCCTCAGCCGTCCCGTGGGGCATCCCATGGCTCAGCAAGGCGGTCCGGCGGGGAGACCAGGCCCGGGGCTCCATTCCTCCCCCCTCGGCCGCTGGAGGCCCAGCAGAGCCTGTCCAGAGCCCCTCCCTCGACCCGGTGACCCCACCGCTGTCTCCTCCTCCCTAGGGCCCTAGCCAGCCATCTGCTGCCTGTGCCCTAGGGGATCCTCGGGCAGGGGCTAGCCCTGGGTTGCTCTGATCTCCTCTGCCCATGGCAGAGGAGATTTCTTCCAGACCATCCCCCGACGTGCAGGGGGCTGACCCACGTGGGGGCTCTGGGGACAGGCGGAGCCTCTTCAGGGCAGGGAGCAGCCCCCCTCAGGCCATGTCTGGGGAGCCAGATGGGAGGGCTTAGTGAGGCCCCAGATGGAGGCCTGTCTCTGGGGGCGGGCAGGCTGCCTCTGCAGGGGGTGGGCGTGTTCACAGGCCCAGAGCCCCAGAGTCGCAGCCCACCAGGCCGCACCCCTCACTGGGCCCCCGGGAGCCCTCAGCGGGCGACCAGCAGGTGTGGGGGCAGTGAGCCCGGGGCCTGGCACCCTGCTGCCCTGACAGCAGCCCAGGCCGGCCTGTCCCAGGACCACCCGCCCTCCCAGCTCCACCTCCCCAGCGCTGGTCTGGCCGTGTGTGGCAGGTGTCCCCTCCAGGGACAGCGGGCGATCAGTGCCTCACCATCTGCTCCTCACACAGAGCCAGCACCTCCAGCGGGGGTGGGAGGCTGGCTCTGCCAGCCGGAGGGTTGGGGGGGTCTCGTGGCCTCTGCCTGCCTCGGTGGGAGGGGGCGGTGGGGAGGCAGTCTGCACTCTCTGGATCCTCTGACCACTGCCTCTGCTGTCCACCCCAGGTGACTTGAGGCCCCATCGCCCCACGGCCTCATCGCTTCCTGCCCTCGAGGAGGTGGAGTGGCTGTAAAACTCTTGAGAGGTTGGGGCGCCCCACATGCAGACTCGGGGTGCCCCACATGTCTGGGTGCTGATGTGGGGATCGCCATGGTTGCTCAGCCCCCGCTCTGGGAGGCTGTTGCACTGCCCTGGTGGTCAGGGTGCCTGGCCAGCCCCCTGAACGCCCCCAGGCCAAGTGGTTACCCACCCCCCGGCAGCCCCCAGACTGGGCTCTGCTGCCCCTGTTCAGAGGCCCACCAGGACCTCCATGAGAGCCAGCCCCAGCAGGACACAGCCAGACCGGCCCAGGGCTGGGCCGTGCCCGGCAACACTCCCCCCCACCACTCACGGGCCAGGGGGCCCGGGGTCAAGCTTACGGGGCTTGGGCCGTCCTGCCCCGGGGTCTTGCGCTGCCCTGGATGGGGCTGGCGGCTCCCACGGCTCTGGTCTTCCCCGTCGTTGCGCCGCGTTCTGTGCGGAGACCCTCTCCCCTGCTGGCCCCTGGGTTTCGCTGTCCTCCCTGAGTGCCTGAGTGTCCTGCCCTCACTGTGCCCGGAGCCTCCCCGTGCACCCTGACCCTTCATCGCGGTCCCTGCTGGCTCTCCCCTCGGGCACTCCAGGGGGCCCACGGGGGTTGTGCTGCCTGTAGGTGACTGAGGTCTTCCGTGTACACTGCCTGTAGGTCCTGGGAGGTGGGATGGGGGAAGGGCGCCGCCTCGCATCGCACGTGGCGGTGCGCACCAGACTCCCCACGTGGGCCTGCAGCAGGGGACCCTGCCCCTTCCACGCACCCGGCCGGGTCCTCAGCAGTTCGGAGGCAGTGCCCTCCGGGGCAGGTCCTTTCAGTCCTGCGGGGACCATGGCAGAGAGCGCAGGGCGCCCAGGCCCCAGTGGGAGGCGGGAAGCCCACCCCTACTGCCCTGACGGCCCCCTTCAGCCTGCTCTCTGCTTGCTCGCCCAGAGAGGGGGGCTGTGCAGTTCATCTCCAGGCCCAGAATCCTCCTCCGACCTGTCTGCTGTGTCTTCGTGTATGATTCTCTTTGCCATTGCCTGAACCTTTTGAGTGGGGAGATGTCTTTCACACGCTGTAAGGTCCGCTGTGGCAAAGCGCCTGACTCAGCAACGTTCAGAACCTTGTCAGGCTACGCAGCCACCTTCTCTGTTGCCGGGTCCCGGCAGCTCCCTCGCCCCCTGTGGCCGCTGACCTGGGATTCGCCTGTGACTTGCCTCAACGGGACGTTTCGTAGAGATGGGTCAGGCGGCCTGTGGCCGAGGCCTTCCGCTTTAGCTCAGGGACCGCTCAGGCCCCATGTGTACCTTTTCCTCATTCAGCCTTGCCCCCCCCCGCCCCCGCCTCTGCACCTGGGCCGCCGTGGCCGTGCTCTCCCTCCGCAGCGCTCTGTTTGGCTGTCCCCACCCAGGGTGCTCACTCCCTGCTCCTCCACCTCACACCCCGGTGAGCGTGGGGTCCTAAATGGCTCCAGCCCTGGCATAGGCCTCAGCCTCCGGGGTGAGGAACTGACCCCAACAGAGTGCAGCCTCAGCTGCCCCCACAGCTCCCTGGCTCCAGCAGGCAGCTCTGTGAGGAGTGCGTGGCCAGGGCTCCCCAAACCCGAGGGCCTGGAGCCACCTGCCCAGCAGCATCTGTCCCTGACCCAGGACAGGACTCGGGGGCTCAGAAACACCCACCCCACCGCACGTCCCACATCTCCTTAGCCCCAGGGCAGACGGGTCCAAAGCAGCAAGTGATCCCTGTGATTCCAGGAGCGTGGCTTTGGTTAAGGATGATGCCATCATTTTGGACAGTTGGACCTGGTGTGGTGGGCGTCCTGGGTTCTGGCCCAAACCCCTTGGGGAGCCCCACGTCCTCTGCCGCTGCCGCGGGTTCCCCACTGCTCTGTGCAGCCCTGACCCCCAATGCCCCACTGGCGTCCATGGTCCAGCCCAAAGCACACAGCAGCCCCAGGCCCAGGGGTGGGCCGGCCGCACCTACCCCCCCCAGCCCATCTGGGTGCCAGCTGCCGGCCAGGGAGACTCAGTGTGGGCTGCAGACCCCCGCTGTCCTGGCCACGCAGCACCCTGGAGACCAGCCTGTCTTCATGTGTGTTGGGGGCGGGTCTGAAACCAGTGGCTTCTGGCAGTGAGACCAGGCCCACCGCGGGCCTGGGGCAGCCGCGTCCACAGCAAGGGGGTAGGGAGGACAGCCTGGCTCCCCAGAGGGCCCGGACACCGCTGTTTCCTTGGGAAGGGGGGCATGTGGAGCCGAGGCTGCCCCCAGGGCTTGCTCGCCTGTCCTCCACCAGGTGGGGCCCAGGAGCACCGCCTGTGCCACCCGCCTGGCGCTGTGCCCACACTGCGGGCTCACCCACGCTGCTCTGCCCGTGGTGCTGTCGGGTCAGGGCAGTGCCCCGGTCCCCACATCTGAGCAGCCTCTGTCGGGGCCCCCGTCCCCTGCCCCCACAGCCCCGGCCCAAGCGTTGGAGACCCCCCAGTGCCCTGCTTCCTGGCATTTCAGCATGCCCAGGCCACCCCACGTGGCCTTCCCACCCCGCCTGCTGTCGCTGGCATTCTGTAGCCCACCAGGTGTGGTCTGGAGAATGCCCCGGTTAGCCCCCAGCTGCTGTGACGGCAGCGGGCACCCACACCCATCTGGGTGGGTGGGGAGGGCCCTGCACCCACACTCCATCTCCCCCAGGTACATCCAGACACTGAAGGACCACCGGCCCCAGGTCGTGTGGGACAGCCAGGCCGCAGAGCACTTCTTCGAGTACAAGAAGTGAGTGTCAGGGAAGGCCCACGGGGTGGTCCCGTCGGTGCGGGGCACGAACCTGTGCCCTGGGCTGGCAGGGCGGGGCCAGGAGGAGCCGAGGCCACTGTGGACAGACGATCTGGGTCTGCTCTCTTGCAGAAGCCGCGGCGGGAGGCACGTCGTCTTCTATCCGACGCTGAAGGTGGGTGCGGGGCTGAGGCTGCGGGTGGGTCGGCCCTCGGTGAGGTGGCCACGGGCAGCAGCCTCAGGGCCGGGGCGGCCGGGCCAACACTCCCCCCACCTCAGTCCTTGCAGGAGCGGCTGGAGCTGGCCCAGGAGCTGGGCGTGGGGCTGTCCATCTGGGAGCTCGGGCAAGGCCTGGACTATTTCTACGACCTGCTGTAGGCCGGGCTTGCAGCCAGCACGCCCTTTTCTGAGAGACAGAGGGACTAATGTGTGAAATACAGACTGTTTTCCATTTCCGGATCTGTGTGTGTTGTGGCTGCCGCGGGAACCGAGCAGGCTGGGGACCCAGGCCCCTCAGGGCCCTGACCTGGGGTGGGGAGTCCTAGCAGGGCCGGGGGAGGCTAAGGATGCAGACCCTCCACCCGGCCTTGGCTGCCTGGCCTCCGCTGTCTGGTGAGGCAGGGTCCATAGTCCCCACCGCACAGGCGGTGGAGTCCCGCGTGGTCTGCAGTCCCTGAGGGTTCAGAGGCTCCAGGGCAACGCCAGGTGCCCTGCTTGTGGACGCTCAGGCAGGCGTCACCCCAGGGCCACACAAAGGGACCTGGCCTGCCTGCCCAGGAGCTTGCTGGGCACCACGTGGCAGAGGCGTGGAGGCACATTGCGGAAACCGAGGCTCAGAGAGGCAGGCCCCACCCCCAGGGCAGGGCGTAGGCTGTGGCCACTGACAGCTCACTGCGGGCCGCTGCCCCCAGGTATGGCTGTTCTACCAGGAGGGCATGTTGGGAAGAAGTGCTGTTGCTGGGAGTTGAAGGACAGCTGACCAGGCCCACCGGCTCCACGCAGAGGGTCCCTCTGTGACAGTGCTGCTGGCCAGATAATGGCCGTGAGCGCGGGCGCGGCCCTGGGGAGCTTGCTGGGGGGGTTCTAAGAGGCTAGGTCTCATCTTCGGGGTCGTGGCCCGGCTGGACCCTCGCAAGCTGTCCCGAGGAAGAGCCCTGCAGCTCGTGGTGTGGGTCTCACAGAAGACCCCAGACTGGCTGAGGGGCAGCCCGCCTGGGCACCCCATTTAGGTCAGTGGGTGCGGATGGGCTCTTTGAGATGGTGGGTCCAATGCCCCCCCAGGCCCCACCCTGCCGGGCCCCCAGGGGTGGGGCTGTAGGCACTGGCTGGTCCCCGTGCTGTGAGGAGCTGGGTGGAAGGGTGAGGACTGGGCCGGGAGGGGCCCTGGGTTCTGGTGTAGGGGACAGACCCACCATGGGGTCGGCGTGGTCAGTACCTGTGGATGTGGAGACGGGGGGTGATCTGACACCGGGCAGAAGGCTCCTCGGCCTGGGTTGGAGGATGAGGGAACCAGCAAAGGGCACGGAGCTGGGAAGGCCGGCCTGGCACTGTACCCTTGCGGGCATCCGGAAGGGGGAGCCCGGGAACCCCCCGGAGGCAGGGGACCCACACAAGGCTGCGGGCAGGGTGGCCTTGGAGACAAGGGCCCCCTGCGTCCCGCGGAGCCAGAGGGGAAGCGGAGTCGGGGGCCTGCCAGTCGTCCCCGAGACACGGGCGGCAGAGCCCACCACGCAGGGGCCTCGTAGGCGGAGGTGGACAGGGGCGTGAGCGGGCCGTGGGCACGGGGCAGAGGGCGCCAGCGGGGCTGGGGGACGGCTTGGCTGGAACATTCTCACTTCCACTTGCTTCCTGTGGCGCCTAGACGTTCCCAGGTGTGATCTGCTGTTACTTCTGACCACCCCTGGTGTTCTGGGGGTTTCCACGGAGGACAGGGGGGACATGGGGATGGGATGGGACGGGGTGGGCGGCCGGGAGGGGCCAGGCGCCCTGGTGGTCTGAGCTGTGCGGTAGTAAGTGGCCGGCCAGGCGTCCTCAGGGCAGGTGTGCCGCACTGCAGGGATGTGGGGGTGGTTGGCAGGGTGGGCCTGCGGGCGCTGGGGGAGGGGCTGGAGGCCGAGCAGCCTGCCACGGGCCGGGGGCAGGGGGTTAGGTGCCCCAGAGAGTGCCCCCCCCAGCCTCCACGCCCAGGAGTCCCATCCCCGTCTCCGAGGTGCCTCCGTGCACTTCAGCCGTTTCCCCAGTTTGGGCCCTGTGACGGCTGTTTCCATCCCAAAAGCCCATTTTATTCACAAAACCCACGAGTGACACTTAGGGATGAAGCTTTCAGGAACAAGACAAGAACAGAACGAAGGGGAAAGGGAGGGGCTGAGCTCCATTTCAGGACACCCCTGGGGGAGGCGGCGGCCCTGAGGCTGGGGGAGCACCCCCAAGTCAGGAGCGGGGCACGGAGACGGAGCGCCCACAGCACCCGCCACAGGTGGGTCAGCAAGACTCGGGGCCCCTCTGCCACAGCGTGGAGCCCACCCCCCGGGCCTCCTTGCTGACCCGTGCAGGCAGGGGGGCCATGCCCGTCCAGGAGCCCCGCTCCAAGCACCAGGCAGTGGGAGTGGGTGCAGGGCCCACAGGGTCCGCCTGGGTGTGGCTCCCCGGGGTCAGGCACTGAGACACACGGGGTGGGGGGGCTGCTGCCCACACTTTATTAGACGTGCCTGGAGCCTGCCGTGGCCCCGCTGTGGGGTGTGGGGGAGCAGCCTGCAGCCTGTCTCCAGCACCAGGGCCAGCGGGGAGCCCCTCATCTCCCACCCCAACCCAGACAGGGCTGGTGGGGAAACACTGCCCTGGAGAACACTTGGGCAAGAAAAGCGCCAGAAGCCCCCGTGGACCCCAGCCCCACGCCCGCTTGGGTACAGCGCTCCTGAGGCCAGGAGTCCTAGGGGCTCCCAGGCCCAGGCTGGTGAGAGGTCCAGCTCCTGGGGGGGCGGGGGGGTGGGCGACGTCCTTTGGCAGCAAAGCAGGGTGGTGGGCAGCTGGCGGCTACGCACAGTAGGCATCTGCCCTCACCACCTGGCAGTACATGGTCATGGCGAAGGTCAGGCCCAAGATCTGCGGGGACAGCAGGGGCCGGGCAGGGCCGCTCAGGACCACGGCCAGTGGCCCCCGGGGAAGCCTCGGGCCTGGGGGCCTAGAGGCGCCCCGTGGGCCGGACCCAGACCCGCTTTCCCCTTGGAGTGGGTTTGGCCACCCTGGGCCCCGCTGGTCTCAGGGCCTAGGAGTTCCAGGCTGGGCCCCCAACAGCTGCCCTCCACTCCTCTGACTGCGATCACCCCTCTGGGAGTGTCTGGCTGTGACCTCTGCCTGCACTCCAGAAACGGGCTGCCCTGACGCTGCTTGGTGCTACCCCTGGGGCTGGCACTCAGGTCTTGCATGAAAGCTGGGGAGCTAGGGCTGGCCGGCCGGGCCTCACCAGGGTCTGCACTGCCCGCCTTCACTCCGCACTGGGCAGTCCTGGGACCACCCCCTCCCCCCAGAGCCCTGGGCAGGGGTGTGGGGACACAGCTGGTGCACAGACCTCAGCAGAGGCACCCAGGCTGTGCTTCCGTCCATGAGGAGATCAGACCCTCAGCTCAGGAGTCTGTCCCTGAGGTGTCACAGGTCACCTCCCCGTGGATGCCGTCTTTGACAATCCCCCAGGAGGCCCCCTGCACCTCTGCTGGGGACCCAGGCTCCTCTGCTGCCCTGTTCTTCGGGCTCAGGGTTGGGGTGGGGCCCCTCCTACCTGCACCAGGGCCGTGCACAGCCCAAAGACGCCCACGGCCAGCAGGTTCTCCTGGAGCCACATCTTCACGGTCTCATAACACGGCTGGAGGAAGAGTCGGCGTCACGGGGGCGGCGAGGTCGGCCCTTCGCCCCCAGGGGCCTGGGCCGTGGCTGGCCGGAGGGAACAGACTCACCGCTTTCCACCAGGTGCCGGGTGCGTGCAGCCCGCAGCTCTCGCTGAACTCCAGGCAGCAGGAGTCAGGAACGCGTGTGGCATTGTAGACCTCGAACCAGTCGGTGTAGTTGGAGACCCCGCAGCAGCGGAACTGCGGGAGAGAGGTGGGCTGGGACTGTGCACGGAGGGGTCCCGCCCTCCCCCTCCCCCGGCCACACCGGCCGGCCCCCGCCCCGCCCCGCCCTGCCTCACGTCGGTCTGGATGATGCTCCAGGCGTTGGTGAGGCCCACGTTGCCTGGGGTGCCGTACAGGTGCAGGCCTTTCTTCAGGTCCCGCTGGGCGTACCTGTCGATCTGCAGGACGGCAGGGCCACGCTGCGGCCAGCTCCACCTACCTCGGCCAGACCCGCGCCCACGCTGGCCCCCGGTGCCCTCTGTCCACCTCCCTGCAGTCACCCCTCCCAGAAGGCACCACCAAGCTCTGGCACCCCAAAGTCTCCCTGGGCCTCTCGTGGTGCTAATGACGGGATCCGAGTCAGACGCATCAGCACGAGCTTATGGCAGTTAACTTGCAGATGGAGACAGACAGGCACCGAACACCCAGGGCAGCGTCTGCACACGCCCACCGGGACCCACGGCTCTGCATGGCCGGCCAACAAGGCCCAGATCTTGGTTACTAAGACCGTTCGTTCTCCATAAAGGAACCAGGCTCCCTGGAGAAATGGCAGATTCCAGGGCTGGGGCAGGGGCCCCCCAGGATAGATGTGGGGAGTGTCTCTTAGCAGAGGTGTCGGAGGAGCAGGTAAGGGATGTGGGAGCCACAGAGCTCCAGTAGCCAGAGCTAAACCAGATGAACAAAAAGTAAGTCTTGGGGTATAGCCAGAGAATAAAACATGTAAATGCACCCTCACATGTGTCATTAAGCAACAGCAGGGGGGTGGGAGACATCCCCATCGAGCTGACGCG
Organism: Bos indicus; assembly: GCF_029378745.1. Taxonomy (NCBI): domain Eukaryota; kingdom Metazoa; phylum Chordata; class Mammalia; order Artiodactyla; family Bovidae; genus Bos; species Bos indicus. The sequence continues at coordinate 51,024,390 of NC_091788.1, forward strand.
CAGCTGAAGACGGGCCACCTGGGTGCTCAGGCTCTGGAGCCTCCGAGGCCCTGCTGTCCCCCCCAGGCCTGGCCGCCAGGACCTGTGGTTGTAACCAGAGCCGGGCTGGGCCCGGCGTCTGTCCATGCAGAGCTGGGGTCCCTAGGGTCGGTTCTCAGCCCCTCCCGCCCCCTTGCCTCTGGGAGGGTGCAGCCCCGTGCCCGCCATGGGGCAGTTGTACCTTGTCAGTGTAGGCGAAGAAGAGGATGGTGATGCAGGCCTCGAGCAGGAACACCAGCAGCAGGGCCACGAAGAACTGCGGGCCGGGACCGCCAGCCTCAGCCGTGCGGCCCACCTGGCTCGCACGGACGGCCCCACCCGCCCCGCACAGGGTCCTGGGGGCTGAGAGGGCTGGGACAGGAGCTGGGAGGGGGTCTCGGAGAAAACAGGCCCAGTGCCAGTCGGAGGGGCTGTGCCTGGCACACGTGTGGGGGCACGTGTACACGTGCGCCTGTGTCTGTCAGGGCCGCCCCCCGCCCGGCCTGCTCCCCCACTGGACTCACGGTGAGCAGGAGGCATTTGTTCTCCTTGATGGCCCCGATGCAGCCCACGAAGCCGATGGCCATCACGAAGGCGCCGGTGACGATGAGCAGGTTGGCGGCCGACAGCGACGGGAAGGAGGAGGACAGGGTGGCGAAGTTCCCCTGCGTGGCTGCCAGCCAGATGCCCACGCCCAGGATGCCGCAGCCGCCCAGCTGGGCCAGGGCGCAGAGGGGGGCGCAGGTGAGGAGCCCGCCAGGCGCCCGCTGACCACCTGGCCTGCCGGCCGCACTGGGTCCCCCCATGCATCCTGGGCCCCAGCCGTCCCCCCGGAGGGGCTGCCCCCAAGCCCACACCAGCCCACTCCCTGGCCCGCTCCCCCGACCACTGCAGCTTTTACTGAACTTCATAATTGCTCCTTACAAAAATCGATTCAAACAGGAGGAAGAGGCAGGGGAGGCCAGGCGGTGATGAATCCGGGGAGACGCCTGGCCCCGGGGGGGCGGGGGCGGCCAGAGGGGTGGGGAGCCAGAGCCAGCTGGGACTCTGAAGCCTTGGGGATGCCCCAAGATGAAATGGGAGCTCAAGCCCAAGGCTGGCAGGGTCTGTTGACCGTAAGGAAGTGTGTGTCTGTGTGTGTGTCCAGGCTGGGCAGGGTCTGCTGGCTATAAGGACACATGTGTGTTGTGTCCCCATTAGGAGAGTGCACACGTGAGTGTGTCCCCGTAAGGAGACGTGTGAGAGTGTGTGTTCCCATAAGGAGACGTGTGCACACTTGAGTGTGTCCCCATAAGGAGATGTGAGCGTCCCCTAAGGAGACGTGTGTGTCCCCATAAGGAGATGTGTGCACACGTGTGTGTCCCCATAAGGAGACGTGTGAGAGTGTGTGTTCCCATAAGGAGATGTGTGCACACGTGTGTGTCCCCATAAGGAGACGTGTGAGAGTGTGTGTTCCCATAAGGAGACGTGTGCACACATGAGCGTGTCCCCATAAGAAGATGTGAGCGTGTCCCCATAAGGAGATGTGTGAAAGTGTGTGTGTATGTTCCCATAAGGAGACGTGTGCACACGTGCGTGTGTCCCCATAAGGAGACGTGTGCACGCGTGTGTGCGCCCCTCCTGTGGGAGAGGGATGACCCCCATGTGGCAGGCCCCCACCAGGTGCAGGGACAGAGCTGTCCACAGTGCTGACCACAGGCAAGGCCACTTGAGGCAGCAGGGCACTCGCCCCTGCCTGGGGGCGCCATCAGGGGACCCTGAAGAGGCTGGGACGGGCGAGGGTCACGAGCCCTCCCACCAGCCGACGGGCAGGAAACGGGTGCTCAGGGCCACCCCAGGTCCATGGGCTCTCCAGGTGCCCATGTGGACCACACACACGGACGGTCTCCCCTGGCCTCCACCCAGCGTCGCAGCAGAGGGGGGACCCAGGTCAGGGGCAGGGGCTGCCCCCCCGGAAGAAGCCGAAGCAGGCACCCTGGTCCCACGCCTGCCCATCCCTGCTGACCGGGCACACCCTCTCCCGCTCCAGGGGCTCAGCCCAGGCCAAGCCCCGAGGCTGGCGCTGGTGGGGGGTGCGGGGCTGACTCTGAGCAGAGGGGAGCACCTTCCTCTAAAACCCAACAGCCAGCCAGCTGGCTCCGCCCTTGAGGTCGGCACGGACAGCTCTGGTCCACAGGACAAGCGCCTCCGAGCCCCTGGCCCCGCGGGGACCTGGGGAGGGTCACGGGAGGCCATCTGGGGGGAGCGTCCTGCAGGGCTGGGCCCGCCCAGGAGGGCATCACCCGGGGCAGCCTCACACACGCCGTGATGCGGACCTGGCCCACGGTGACACCCAGACACGTCACCCGGCCCTCCGCACTCAGGCACAGACCAGCCACCAACAACCGCGTGAACGCGATGCGGGCACGTGGGTAAGAAAATTACCTGTAATTGTGAAGCTGCTTCTGTGTAGGCAGCTTTTAAAACATTTTGGCAGGAAGATTACAGCCTCCGAGTACGGGGGAAACGGGCCCTGTGAAACCCAGACGGAGGAGCAACGCAGAAGCGCCTGAGGTCCCTCCCAGGACGGGCCCGTGGGCAGCAGCGGGCAAGGGACACCACCCCACCCCATCCCACTGTGTCCTCCCTGCCCCTCCCCAGCCCTGCTGGGGCCCAGGAGCAGACCCCCACTCCACGGCAGCACCCCCCAGACCCCCCATCCCACCCCTGCAGTCCCCAGGGCCATCCTGTCTCCATCTCACACCTGGAGTGCACACCCTACCCCCTGTGCCCAGCCTGGCACGCGCTCCCCACCTCCTGCTGTCTCTTTTCTTGTCCATATTTTGGGGGACTGGCCTAGGGCTAGGCAGGTGGGGCCCCTTGGTGAGGCCCACGGGGGCGCCAGCCCTCCAGTCACGTGGCTCGGCATGGCAGATGGCCGGGCAGCTGGCCCGATCCTTGGAACGGGGTGAAGGGCCAGGTGCCCACAGGGGCCAAGTGTGTGTCAGAAGCCCCTCACCAGGCAGCTGGCACCATCTCGGGGGTGGGGCCGGGCACAGTGGGGTGACATCCCCCTCCCAGCCAAGAACAGCCCCAGGGGAAGGGAGGAGCCCATCTCTGTGAAGTTCAAGGGTGGAAAAACCTGTCCCCTGGGCTAGAAATCAGGTCTGCAGGTGCCCAGGGTAGGGGCTGGGGGCCTGAATGCTGGGGCTCGGGCACCACCCTGGTGGGGAGCGGAAACTCTGTGCAACGAAGGGGCTGCCCCAGCGGCGCAGCGGGGAAGACTCTGCACCTGCAGAGCAGTGGGCACAATCCCTGGTCCAGTCCGGGAACTCGAAGCCCACGTGCCGCGCGGCCATAAACAAAGAATCTATGCAACTGACTGTTATTGTTTTCCTTACACTCCAGAAAGCCCTGCGTCCCTCCAGGCTGCGAGAGAGGGGCCAGCGCCAGCCCACAGACCCCGCCCCCAGACCGGTGTCCGAGAGGAGGGGGCTGCCCTTCCGGGGCAGCTGGGGAGCAGATGGGCAGGACCTCAGCAGGGAGCTAGGGCTGCACCCCCACACAGGCCCCGGGGCCTCTCCACTGCCCCCTGGCCCCCTTAGGGGCTGAAGCCACACCTCTCTGCCCCAAACAGCTCCCGAGGTCTCTGACCAACTGCTGCCACCCCCACCCCATGTGAGAAACCACCGAGTCCCTGATCGGAGGGAGCTGGCGTGCTGGTAGGGGTGGGACAGGGAGACCCACCGCTGCCGCCACAGGGGACCAACCCCGGGCCGCAGAGGCCCTGTCTTCCAGCTGCTGGCCCCAGAGATGGGCCTCAGGCGGGACAGCCGTCCTGGGGCATCCTGACCCCTGACCTGACCCGGGACAGCCAAGGACCCCAGCTTCCCACACTCTTACCACCCACCCCGGCTCATGGTCGCCGGCAGCAGGACCCCCACCACCCCGCCCCCTCCCTGCTGCAGGAAGAAAGCGGAACCCGGACACACAGCCTCCCCCAGCACCCCCCCCCCCAAAAAGCCCGAGCCAAGAGCAGTCACGGGGGCTGAGGCCCGCAGACCCCCGGCCCTGCGCCATGGCCTCCAGCAGGGCCCTTGGCCTGTTTCCCCGAGGGCAGGGGTGCCAGCGGGGGTGGTCCCAGGTCCGCAGCGCCCTTTGGCCCTCGGGCCCTCTCTCACCGTTCTGGGAGACCGGGACCAGAGCCTGGGCCTCAGTCTGCAGCTCCTCAAGGGGGAAAACCAGGCGCCCCCTGGGCTGGTCGGGGGGGGACACAGGATCCACAGAGAGTAGGACTTGCCCAGGGAACCAGGGAGGCCCGGCCCGCGCTGCGGGGGAGGCAGGGCAGGGAGCGCTCCTGCCTGGACAGGGCTGGGGGACGCAGCAAAGCTAACCACGCCCGGGAGCAGCCGGCTGCAGGCTGAGGCCCAGCCAGTCATGGGAGCATCTTCACCTTTCAGAACCAGCCCTGCCTCCATTCAGGACCACGCCCACCACCAAGACCACCCCCATGGCTGCAGAAACTACCCCGGGGAGCCCTGAGCACCCCCCAGAGCTGGGGAGGGGCAGGGAGAGTGCCCAGGGGCTGCTCAGCCCCACCGCACCTCCCGATCCCCGCACACAGCCCTCCTCCCCAGGGGATCCCCCTGACTCAGGGACCCCAGCCCTAAGCTGCCCACCGCCTGCACGCCTGGAAGGTAGCGGTGCCCCTGGAAGGCGGCGGTGTCCCCAGTGGGGCTGTGCCTCCCCTGGAGGGCCCGGCGGCCCTGGGTGGGTGGACAGTCTGGGGGTTGGCCAGCACCTGGGCCTCACCCCACCCTGTGCCCCCTGCAGCCCACCTGGGCCTTGCTCTATCTCAGGGCACCCCTTCGCAAGCACCGAGGATACCATCGACTCTCCTGAGCCACGCTGTTGACCCGCAGGCCACACAAGACCCAGCAGATTCACACGAGCACCTGCAGCTGGAGGTCCCAGCGCGGCCCTTCCGGCCCCCGTCCAGGAGCCCCCAGGGAAGACCCGTCCAGCAGAGCACGGTAGCCTCCAGAGCCAGCCCCCTCCCCACACTCAGCCAGGACCCCAGGACGGACAGGAGGGGCAGGAGGCGCTTCTGGGGAGGCCGGCTTAGGCCCAGGCGGAGAGAGCCGGGTGCGAGGTGGGCCCGCTGGGTCTGCAGTGGAGAAGGGGGCTCTGGGGTGACTCAAGGGCAAGTGTACCCTGCTGGGCTGCGGCGCAAGAGGGGCCCCAGGGGCACCGCAGCTCGACCTGCGAGCGGCGTCCCACCTCCCTCAGCTGCTCCCGAGTGGGAAACACCGGGGCAAAACATACCTCCAGTGGGGGCTCAGCACCCCCAGAGAGCAACGTGCCGATCCCGAGAAAGGGGGGCTCTGCCCCCTCCACAGCCCCGTCAGCAGCAGCAAGGGCCCGGCTGACACCTGCACTGGGCCCAGCGGGGTGGGGTCCGGCCAGCCCCCCAGCCATGCTCACCACCCCTGGCCTCAGTGTTTCCTGGGGGTCCTCTCTCCGACTGCAGATCCCCGCCAGGCACCAAGGTGGGGTGTGGAGGGACCAAGCCAGCCCCCGGGCCAGGGCACCTGGCCGGGAAGTGTAATTGGATAATAAAGGGATTGGATTTTCTAGCCCTGGAGAGGGTCCCCAGGGGTTCCTGACTTGTTCTTTCCAGGGCTGAGGATGGCACCCAGGGCAGGAATCACTGGAGCGTGTCCGCCCTGCAGCTGGGCTGGAGGCGCCTTCGGGGTTCACAGGGCAGAGACAGCTCTGCCGGGCCTTTTGGGGGGCTGCCCCCCGGGCACAGGCCCCTCGAGGGCCCCCTCTCCTCCTCCCAACAAGCAGATACCCCCGCTCTGAGAAGGCGGGGTGGGGGCAGGTGGAGAAGCAGGTCCTGCCTCCCCGGGAACTCCCCCTGCCCCCGCCCATCCCCCATCCGCCCACCGCCCTTCCTGCTCACCAGTCACACGGCCACCTGCAGCCCTCTCCCGTCACACTGCCCGGGGCAGACTGACCCTGCCAGCTGCCCGCCGCTCGCCACACCGGTGCCCGCCGCTCCTGGCTGCAGCCCCCCGCTCCTGGCCGGTGTCCACCGCTCCTGGCCGGTGCCCTGCTCCTGGTCGGTGCCCCCCCCCGGTCCTGGCCAGTGCCCCCGATCCTGGTTGGTGCCCTGCTCCTGGCCAGGGCCCCGTGAGGAGGAGACAGCCGCACCCCTCACTCCTGGGCAGAGCGCAGCCTCAGCTGCCTCTGCTGCTCGCTCCTGGCCTCTGGGGGCTTCTCAGCTCCAGGCCCGCCCCTCCCAGGAGCTCCTTGCAGAGAACGACCTTTTGAGTGACCCCTGGGGAGGTGGGCAACTGGGGCAGGAGCCTCCCCCTCTTCCCAGCGACCTCGTACTTCTTAGGCCAGAGCCCAGGAGAGGCAGGAGGTGCAGCAAGGTGGTGCTTTCTGAGCCTTTTGCGGTAAGTGGAGCTCAGGCGAACGAGTTTACAGTCGGCGGCCTCCTTCTGGGGTCCAGAGCCCCCGCAGGAAGGACAGCCACACCCCCATGCTCTCACCATGGAAGGAGAGCCGCGTCAGGAATTATCAATGGAGCGGCTGACCTTGGCATCATCTCCCCACAGGCCCTGCAGCCCGGCTGTGGGACCCCAGGCCCGGCCGGGTTTGCTCCCCGTGCAAGTGTGACACCCCGCAGGCACGCCCAGCCCCCCCACCTGGGTCTGGACGGCAACTCTGTCCTCCAGTGTTGGGGTGTTTCGAGGGACGGGGCCCCCCTGTAGCACCAACAGCTCTGACCCTGGACACAAGCACCTCATCTGAGCAAACCCAGCCACCTTGGAGAAAGTTAGAGAAGCCCCCACCTGGCTGGAGGTGCAGCAGAGGGGCCAGACAGCACTCCTGCTGGCCCCAGCCCCTGTCCTGCCCAGGAGCCGGTCCAGAGGAGGGCTCGCCCTCCCAGCCCCACCACCCCCCAGCCCCTCTGCAAGTGCGGTCCCTGGAGCCAGGAAGGCGGGTCTGCTGGGGAGGCTGTGCCCACGAAGAGCGAGGGCACGGCGGAGAAGGAGCCAGCGGCCCGGCAGAGAGCAGGAGCGGGGCCCCACGCTGCCCCATGGCAGGTGTGGGACACGTCCAGTCTCAGCAAGAGACAGAGCGGAGGAGATGCAGGGCGGCCGCCCAGGGTGCAGACTTGGCGGACCCCAGCAGTACCGGAACCCCCAGGAGCCGCGCTGCCCTGGCCCCAGCGATCCCAGACACACCCCCAGCCAGCGTCCCGAGTGTCCCGCCACACCCCCCAGCGGGAGCGGCGACCCGGGCCCGCCGCCACTCACCCAGAAGAGCAGGTTGAAGGCGAACATGAGGTACTTGACGCCCTGCAGGCAGCCGCGCGCCATGCTGCAGCGCTTCAGCTCTAGGAGGAAGATGAAGGACAGGTCCAGGTAGAAGACCACGTACTTGTTGCCCTTAGGCGACGTGTAGCGCGCCTGGGCCGCCTTGGGGCCGGGGCTGGCGTGCAGGCCGAAGAAGGGGCCGCCGCGCGCGAAGCCCGGTTCCTTGCCCGGCGGCGACGGGCTGCGCCGGTACGTGGACTCGTCCGTGCTCGAGCGGCGCATCGCGCGGGGCCGCCGGGCTCCCCGCCCCGGCCCGCGGGGACACCCGGCGCGCCGCTCCGCTAGGACCCGCGGCGGGCCGCGGACACCTGCCCGCGCGCCGCAGCCCCGGCCTGCCCGGCCCGCGCGGCTCGCGCGGACCCCGCCCCGCCGCTCTGGCCGCCCCGCCCCGCGCCGGCCAATCGCAGCCCCGGCCCGCCCCCGGTCCGCCCCGCGCGGACCCCGCCCCCGGCGCGCCCCGCCCGCCGCTCCTCCGCCCGCCCGCCGAGCGCCCGCGGGGGCTGGGCGCGCGGGGCCGGCAGCGCTCAGCCCTGGCGCGACGCCCCGGCCTTGCCCGGAAGCCGCAGCGCGCCGGGACCCCCGCTGGCGGCCGGGTTCGGCGGCCTCCGACCGCACGCGAAACGCAAAGCGCTTTGCAGATGAGGGGTGACCCACTTGCTGCCTGGGGGCGACGTGGGGCAGCTCCGGCTCCCCGCCCCGATCGAGGCAGCGCAGGGGGCGCAGCCGGAACACACCTGGGGTGCACCCCGGGCCGGCGAGGGCTGCGCGGGGCCATGGGTCAGCCTGGGGACCCCAGCCGGGGGCGGTCCCGGGAGACCAGGCAGAGGGGAAGGACAAGCCTCCGGGAAGGGCCGGGGCAGGGGGAGCCCGGAGGGCGGCCAGCCCGCCAGGCAGGGTGTGGGAGTCATCACTGGGCCCAAGGCAGGCCACAGGCGTGTGCAGGGCTGGCAGCCCCTCCAGGCCCAGAGCCCGCGGGACCCTCTGCCCTCGCCCTGGTCCTGGCTTCCTGGGCACGTGCGACGTGCAGTCACACAGGACTCCTCGCGGGCGGGACATGCTGCTGCCACTGTCTGGAGAGTCTCCATAATCTCTGACGAAGGTGCCCTGACCATCACATCACTCCGGCCTCTCCCAGACACCTGCACACAAGCCCTGGCAGCACACTGGAGCTCCAAGGCCCCCTGCACAGGCAGAGTGCTGTGCCCTGGTGCTGTGCAGGCAGACGGGACAGACGCCCCTCTGCTGTGCCCCCACAGCCCACCCCACTGGTGGAGGCCCTGGGTGTGGAGGGAAGACCCCCACCCGAGGCCCGGACACCGCCCCTCCTGCCTGCAGCCCCCCTCCTCCTCTCGGTTCAGCAGGGGGCCCGGCCTCGGGGAGCGTGGTGCGACAGGCAGGGACGCCCCCGCCCTGGACTGGGTCTACCCGCTCACCAAGGCCACGCAGGGCAGCACCCACCCTGTCGGGTGGTGCAGGAAGCTGCAGTCGGAGGACGGAAGGACTCAACTCGCCCAAGGTCAGCAGAACTCAGAGGGAAGAAAGGAACGGGGAGGGGAGGGGGAGGGGAGAAAAAGAAGTTGGGGGGAAGCGACAAAGCGACAGTGAGGACACCGAGCCTGAGCCCTGCTGGGCTCCCGAGAAGGGACACGCTGCCAACCACGGGCCCAGTGGAGAGGCCAGCCGTGGAGGGTCCCCACAGGCTCCGCATAGACTGCGAGTGGCAGCGGTGACCCCTGGTGACCTGGTGACCTGGTGGCCCCAGCAGCCTCTGGCCACCTCCCCTTGGCCCAACTCTGCCAGGCCACACGCCCAAGCCAGGGACAGCCACTCAGGGCCCTGAGAGGCGCAGTGGGCACAGGCGGGCTGAAGGGCAGCGCCTCTGAAGACAGGGCTGGGGGCCGGGAGCCTCCCCTCCACCCTTCAGCCCACCGCAAGGCTGGCTGGTTGCCACAAGGGACCCAGCACCCAGGGTGCCCTCTCCCCTGCCTCACTCGGCCAACACCACGCCAACGCCCCAGAATTCCTGAAAACCCTCTCCAGTCTCTAAAACCCTGCTCCGGCCCCCGCCGTGAGCCGCTGAGCCTGAGCTGAGATTCACCCTGGAGACAACCAAGGATGCCGGGGCCAGCGGGAACACGGACGAGAGCACACGGCCCGGCGAGCCCCGGGACCCCGCCCCCGGCGCCCAGCAGCTCCCCCAGCAGCGGGACACACACCGAGAGGGCCACACCGGACTGGCTGGGTCCCGGTCTGTCCCGGGACCAGGAGAACCTCCACCAGCGAGGCCCTGCCCTACCTGGCTTACCGGGGAAGAAGGCGGGCGGTGCCCAGTGGTCCTGAGGGCTGGCCAGCCGGCAGGTGAGCGGTCAGCAAGGCCAAAGCCGCAGCTCTGTGGAGGGAAGACAGGCGGAGTGGAGGCCACGCTGCGGCTCGTTCCCAGCCTCTGCAGGGGCTCTGCACCCGGGGCAGGACCCCTGCGGGGAGAGAGGGCGGCCGGGGGCCGGGGGCGATGTGCTCAGACTTAGGGCCCAGCCCGGGGGCTGCCTCCCCGCCCTCTGAGGTGCCCGGAGGCACAAGCGTGCCCGCGCGGGGCTGCACTCGGACAACACACGTGGTCAGCAGACGGAAGGCCATCCAGCCCCCAGCGGCCCCACAACCCAGAGCCCAGCCTGATGGTCCACGTCCCCCAGGGCCCTGCACCCCACGCCCTCTCGCTTCCCAGAGACAGACGCCCTGAGCCCCCAGCCTCCCCGCGGAGCCAGCCTACGATGCGTCACGAGGCCCATTAATGTGCACTTAATGGACTCGCATGAAGAGAGGACTCTGTCACCCCTACCAGCCAAGTATTTCGGGGGAGGAGGGCCAAGGCCACACTCCGCCCCCACGCCTGACCCCTCGGACAGGGGCTCCCTGCAGCCGGGGTGGGGGGCTGGTGGTCTTCCAGCAGCCGGCAGCAGACAGCAAAGGCTCATGTGCCTGCCGCCCTGCCCACCCGCTCCCGGGCCGCCCTCTGCCACGCGTCCTCTCAAACCCACACCTGCGGCAGATGTGAAGCCACGGAGCGGGTGGAGGCTTGGCAGCCTGAGACCCATTCCCTCACTCGGGGGGTGACCAGCACCCACCGCTGTGAGAAAGGAGGCACCCAGACCAGGCCCAGGACCCCACCCCCGCCTCAGCGACCCCTGTGCCCCTGCGCCCAGGGAGGACGCGCCCAGGGAGGGGCTCAGGCCCAGGAGTACAGAGGGCAGGGGCGCGAGGGGGGCCCCCTCTCCGGAGCTCACAGCGACACTGCAGACACTGAAACCCACGCCCCCAGCCCCCAGCCCTGAGGCCGCCTCCACAGCCGCAACCCCCGGCCCTGGGCTCAGCAGATGGGCCTCCCAGCCAGGCCCTGAGGGAGAGCTCCACCCACACCCCTCCCAGCCTCCGACCCCTCTAGACCCTCACCCAGTGCAGCCCCGGGACCCTCCACGGGTGACCGCCATGCCCCTCCGTGAACCCAGGGCCCCACCCCATCCGGGGCAGCCCAGACTCAAGCCTACAGTCGTGGGGGTGGCGGCTACAGGGCCAGACAGGACCTGGCTGGCCCCACGCCTCACCTGGCCCGGCCTCCTCCTCCAGGAAGCCTCCTGCCCCCAGCCTGCTCTGGGCCTCCTCCGTGTGCAGGATCGCACAGGCCTGGGTCCCCAGAATCACACACGCAGCAGGTGATCAGGATGGGCAGAGCAAGAAGCCCAGACAGCCCTTGCCCAGCCTGCCAGCCCCGGGCTGGGCCTCTGGGACCCTCCGGGGCCCAGGGCAGGGGCAGGAGGGAGCCCGGGGGAGTGTGGGCACCTACCTGGCCAGACCGAGGCCCAGCTCAGAGAAAGACCTCCCCGAACACCGTGAGTGCTGGCCCGGCGACCTTGGAGGCCTGCAGCGGGCGGGCCCCAGCAGAGCCGGTGAGCATGCCCACAGCTCAGGGTGCCGAGCTGGCCGCCCAGCCCGGGCCCCCAGGTTGCCGGCTCTGAGGCGGCTGAGAGGAGCCAGGAGGCCCCGCCAACACAAACAGGCCTGCGGAGCCGCCTTCCTGCTGCTGCTTCAGCCCCCGACCTCGGGGGAGGGGCACGCAAGCACCCAGGCCCACAGGCCTTCCCCCCACTGGTCTGGAAGACACTGCCTCCAGGAGAGGGGTCCCCATGGAAGAGGCCACCCAGGGGCCTCCAGCACTTCCCCGGGCCCAGTGAGGCCAACCCCGAGGACAGGGGCTCCCCTCAGGACCCTCCCGCCACCCCGGGACCTGGGAGCTCTCTTCCCCACCTGGGCACCGACACTCCAGCCCGCCCCCTGTACACCAGTGCTCTCTGGGAGCCCCATGCATGGCCGAGCGGGCCATCCTCAAGGGCCCTGCCTGTCCACAGGGTCACTAGGTTGCACAGCTGGTCTGCAAACACCGCCCGGTACCCCAGCCCCCGGGGCCCAGAGGGTCACCGCGGGTGCAGCAGGTGGGCGACCCCGTCAAACCCCGACGAGGCATCCACGCACCCCGCTCACCACGCCGCCCCCCACGTGTGAGCACAGCTTACCCAGAGCCGCCAGAGCTTGGGCGCTCGGGGCTGCGCTGGGACCCTCGCCCCCTCCCCCTTACAGAAGGGGAGGCGGACGCTGTGGTCCAGGACGGGGCGCAGGGTCAGCTGCCTCCTGGGCGGCTCCGTCTCTTAGGTGGCGTTTCCAGGACAACACCCGGGCCACAGGGTCTCAGTGGCTGAAGCTCGGATCGCGGGTTTCCCCTTGTCCCCCCCTGCCCTGAAGTGACCCTCCTCTGGCAGGAAGTAGGGCGCACGGGTTCCAGACCACATGTGAACACCACCCCCGCCCCGGTCCTGTGCCCCCGCCCGTGGGGGCAGGACCCCCCTCCTTGGAAACCCAGCGCTTCACTCTCCCTGCCCATCTCCAGGCCAAGCCCGAGGCCTGGGCCACATCTGCGCTCACTCCCAGGGGCCCTGCCGCAGGCCTGTCCCACCCACCGCGCCCTCACAAGTGCAGCAGGCCCTTGGGGCACTCTCTGCCCCTGCCCAGCCTGCCCCCTCAGCACCCACAGGGAGGGAGAAGGCCCAGCGGGGGAGAAGGCTGAGGTGAGGCCCCCCAGGGTCCTCAGGTCCAGCCTGGCCAGGCCTGAGCCAGGGCGGAGTGGGCACAGAGGCCAAGTGCCCAAGGGGCCTCTGAGCACACGTGTGCTGGCGGCCTGTGCCACCACGCCGCTCAGCAAGCCCCTCCTGGGAAACCAGGGAGCTGCAGGGAGGAGTCCCCCTCCAAATCCACACGCAGTTCTCGCAGTTCTCAGAATTCCAGGAATGTCAACTTGGCTCTCCCGCCCCTCAGTCTCTGGGAGTAAACAGCCCCTGGGCCAGAGCGGGGTGCGGTGGGCCAGAGCGGGGTGCGGTGGGCCAGGGGCCCCTCCCCCAGGAAGCCCGCACGCACCCACCCCTGCTCTATCAGAGCCCCCCGCCTGTCCCCCTCACCTCCGCAGACACGGTCGCCTCTACAGCTGAGCCTGGGTCCACCCCAGGCCACTGTGACTCAAGGCCCCATCCCAGCCGGGGACAGGATGTGCGTCCAGTCAGCCTGGGGAGGGGGGGCAGGCAGGGCAGGGAAGTGGCTTTTGCTCGTGGCTCCGCACGTGGCAGGGTGGGGGACGGTGAATGCCACTGGGGAGGGTGACCAGAGCCAAACTCCAGACTGGCAGAAGCGCTGGCCAGCCTCCCCAGGACCCTGGGACCTCCACCTCCATGCTCCTCGACTTACAGTCAGAGTCCACCACCCACCCCAAGAGGACTCTGAGCTGACGCCTAGGACCCAACATGGTGGGCCCACCCACCCCAACCAGAGACCCTGACGCCCCAGGCCAGCAAACGTGAGGAGACCCTGCCTAGGTGCCTGGGTCACAGGTGCCACCGTGCCTAGGTCACCCTCCTCAGTCCAAAGCTCGCCTCCTCCAGGGAGCCTTCCTTGCTTCTCGGTGCACACGGCCCTCCCCAGCCGCCAGTCACAGGATCAGGGGGCTCACCTCTAGCCACTTCCCGAGACACAGCGCCACCCCCCCCCCCCCCACCCCGCTCCCTTTAAACCCCCACCGCCTCCAGCTCCCAGAGCCTCTGTCCCGCCTCTTCAAGTCTCCGCTCTAACCCTAACACCCCGAGCGCCCCCCTGACCCGCAGAGCGGGCGCTCCCGGGTCACAGGCGCCCGCCCGGCCGAGCGCGGACTGGGGCCTGGGCCGCCAGCGCCTCCCCCGGGAAGAAGGCAGGAGCGGGGCCAAGCTGACCGCGGCGACGGCCGGAGCCCCCCACCGGCTGGGTCGCCCCGCGCCCGCCCGCCTCCAGGGATACGGGCAGCTACCGGGCCGGGACCGTTACTGTGCGGGCGACCCGGGCCAGGCGGCGACCTCGAGGGTCCCTCGGACTCTGCGCAGAGACCTCCGAGTGCCGGCGGGCAGCGGCTCCAGGCGGAGAGGCCGCCCCCTGCCCGGCCCCTCTGGCCGCTCTCCGCGCCCCAGACCCGGCTCGCAACTTGTTGCTGAAACGCGGCTCGAGCTCTGCGCTCGGGGCGCCGATTCGCGCGGGTCCGGCGCGGGCGCGGGGGCGGGCCCTGCCGCACTCCGCCCGCGTCCCGGCGGGGGCGCTGTACCTGCCTCGCGCCCGCCCGCGGCGTCAGTCAGCCGGGCACGAGGAACGCGAACGCCGCCGCCGAGCCCTTGCGGCCCCGCGCGGACGCCGTAGGCCGGGACGTACCAAGGCGCGTGCGGGGGGCTCCCGCCGCGGACCCGTCCCCGGACCTGGACCCCGGACCCCGGACCTGGACCCCGGACCCCGGACCTGGACCCCGGACCCGCGCCCGGGCGGAGGAGCCGCCGTCGCGGCGGGAGGCGGAGGCCGGCGGCGCCGGGCGGCCGCGGGAGGTGCACGGGCCGGGCCGGCACCCCCGCGCCATGGGCGCGCCGGGGCGGAAGCGCCGGGGGATCCGGGCGTCGGGCCGCCGGACCGGAAGCTTCTGGCTCCCGCGCCGCCGCCATGATCATCCCTGTTCGCTGCTTCACGTGTGGCAAGATCGTCGGCAACAAGTGGGAGGCCTACCTGGGCCTGCTGCAGGCCGAGTACACCGAGGGGTGAGCGGCGCGCTCCCGGCCGCCGGTCTGCGGGGCCCGGGGTGGCGGTTGGGGGGCCCGGCCTGCGGGGAGGGTTTCCCAGCCTGCGGGGCCCGGGGCGGGGGCGGGGGCGGGGGGGCCCGGCCTGCGGGGCCCGGGGTGGCGGGTGGGGGGCCCGGGGTGGCGGTTGGGAGGCCCGGCCTGCGGGGCCCGGGGCGGGGGCGGGGGCGGGGGGGCCCGGCCTGCGGGGCCCGGGGTGGCGGGTGGGAGGCCCGGCCTGCGGCGTCGGCGTCTCGGGCGGGTGTCGAGGATCCAGGCTTGAGGGGTTGGGGTCTTGAGGCGGCACTCAGGGGTCTCGGCCTCCAGGTCAGGGGCAAGGGACGTTCATCAGATCCCAGGTGACCCTGGCAAGGCTTTTATTCCCCGAGCCTTTGCCAGCCCTGTTCTGCAGACCGGCTCTCAGGAAAGCGTCTCCCACCCCGCAGTTCAGGCAGAGGAGGGGAGCTGGTTGTCAAGCGCTGGTGTCTGGGGACTCGAGTATCCTGGCTCCACGCCTCCACCGCAAATAGGCCCCTGGCCACCTCTGTTCATCAGCTCCCTAAGGTCTCCCTGCTATGAGGCCCATCCCTGTGTCCTCAAAGACATTGATGCTGGGAAAGGTTGCAGGGAAAAGGAGAAGGGAGCGGCAGAGGAGGACATAGTTAGGTAGCATTATCAACTCAATGGACAGGAATTTAAGCCAACTCTGAGAGATAATGGAGAACAGAGGAGCTTATCGTGCTGCGGTCCATGGGGTCACGGACACGACTGAGCGACTGAACAACAAACCGTGTCCTTCAGACTCACGGGCTTTTTTAGGACATCAGACAAGCTTCTGATCACATAGCCCTCATCATCAGGCTTTTGTGGGGTCTCTTTTCCGTGTTTGCCCCTTGGCACTGCAGTTACCGCCTTACTTGTCTGAGTTTACCCTAGATGAGAGTCTTACTTTGGTCCTTGTGTGGACAGCCCCATCTTTATCA
Organism: Bos indicus; assembly: GCF_029378745.1. Lineage (NCBI taxonomy): Eukaryota > Metazoa > Chordata > Mammalia > Artiodactyla > Bovidae > Bos > Bos indicus. Next base: position 51,039,921 of record NC_091788.1, read on the forward strand.
AAATGTGAACCTCGGGGACCTGGAGCATGCCAGCCAGGCGGGGTTCTCAGTGCAGCTGGTTGGGTGGACTGGGAAGCACCGGACGGCCTTAGCATTTGCACCAGGCTCCAGGGAGGCTGCTGGAATGATGACAGATCAGATCAGATCAGTCACTCAGTCGTGTCTGACTCTTTGCGACCCCATGAATCGCAGCACGCCAGGCCTCCCTGTCCATCACCAACTCCCGGAGTTCACCCAGACTCACGTCCATCGAGTCAGTGATGCCATCCAGCCATCTCATCCTCTGTCGTCCCCTTCTCCTCCTGCCCCCAATCCCTCCCAGCATCAGAGTCTTTTCCAATGAGTCAACTCTTCGCATGAGGTGGCCAAAGTACTGGAGTTTCAGCTTTAGCATCATTCCTTCCAAAGAAATCGCAGGGCTGATCTCCTTCAGAAGGGACTGGTTGGATCTCCTTGCAGTCCAAGGGACTCTCAAGAGTCTTCTCCAACACCACAGTTCAAAAGCATCAATTCTTCGGTGCTCAGCTTTCTTCACAGTCCAACTCTCACATCCATACATGACCACAGGAAAAACCATAGCCTTGACTAGACAGATCTTTGTTGGCAAAGTAATGTCTCTGCTTTTGAACATGCTATCTAGGTTGGTCATAACTTTCCTTCCAAGGAGTAAGCGTCTTTTAATTTCATGGCTGCAGTCACCATCTGCACTGATTTTGGAGCCCATAAAAATAAAGTCTGACACTGTTTCCACTGTTTCCCCATCTATTTCCCATGAAGTGATGGGACGGGATGCCATGATCTTCTTTTTCTGAATGTTGAGCTTTAAGCCAATTTTTTCACTCTCCACTTTCACCTTCGTCAAGAGGCTTTTTAGTTCGTCTTCACTTTCTGCCATAAGGCTGGTGTCATCTGCATATTTGAGGTTATTGATATTTCTCCCGGCAATCTTGATTCCAGCTTGTGTTTTCTTCCAGTCCAGCGTCTCTCATGATGTACTCTGCATATAAGTTAAATAAACAGGGTGACAATATACAGCCTTGACGTACTCCTTCTTCTATTTGGATCCAGTCTGTTGTTCCATGTCCAGTTCTAACTGTTGCTTCCTGACCTACATACAGATTTCTCAAGAGGCAGATCAGGTGGTCTGGTATTCCCATCTCTTTCAGAATTTTCCACAGTTTATTGTGATCCACAATAAACTTTGGCTTTGGCATAGTCAATAAAGCAGAAATAGATGTTTTTCTGGAACTCTCTTGCTTTTTCCATGATCCAGCGGATGTTGGCAATTTGATCTCTGGTTCCTCTGCCTTTTCTAAAACCAGCTTGAACATCAGGAAGTTCACGGTTCACATATTGCTGAAGCCTGGCTTGGAGAATTTTGAGCATTACTTTACTAGCGTGTGAGATGAGTGCAATCGTGCGGTAGTTTGAGCATTCTTTGGCATTGCCTTTCTTTGGGATTGGAATGAAAACTGACCTTTTCCAGTCCTGTGGCCACTGCTGAGTTTTCCAAATTTGCTGGCATATTGAGTGCAGCACTTTGACAGCATCATCTTTCAGAATTTGGAATAGCTCAACTGGAATTCTATCACCTCCACTAGCTTTGTTCGTAGTGATGCTTTCTAAGGCCCACTTGACTTCACATTCCAGGATATCTGGCTCTAGGTCAGTGATCACACCATCGTGATTATCTGGGTCCTGAAGATCTTTTTTGTATAGTTCTTCTGTGTATTCTTGCCATCTCTTCTTAATATCTTCTGCTTCTGTTAGGTCCATACCATTTCTGTCCTTTATCGAGCCCATCTTTGCATGAAATGTTCCTTTGGTATCTCTGATTTTCTCGAAGAGATCCCTAGTCTTTCCCATTCTGTTGTTTTCCTCTATTTCTTTGCATTGATCGCTGAAGAAGGCTTTCTTATTTCTTCTTGCTGTTCTTTGGAACTCTGCATTCAGATGCTTATATCTTTCCTTTTCTCCTTTGCTTTTCACTTCTCTTCTTTTCACAGCTATTTGTAAGGCCTCCCCGCCATTTTGCTTTTTTGCATTTTTTTTCCATGGGGATGGTCTTGATCCCTGTCTCCTGTACAATGTCACAAACCTCATTCCATAGCTTATCAGGCACTCTATCTATCAGATCTAGGCCCTTAAATCTATTTCTCACTTCCACTGTATAATCATAAGGGATTTGATTCAGGTCATACCTGAATGGTCTACTGGTTTTCCCTACTTTCCTCAATTTGAGTCTGAATTTGGCAGTAAGGAGTTCATGATCTGAGCCACAGTCAGCTCCTGGTCTTGTTTTTGCTGATTGTATAGAGTTTCTCCATCTTTGGCTGCAAAGAATATAATCAATCTGATTTTGGTGTCGACCATCTGGTGATGTCCATGTATAGTCTTCTCTTGTGTTGTTGGGAGAGGGTGTTTGTTATGACCAGTACATTTTCTTGGTAAAACTCTATTAGTCTTTGCCCTGCTTCATTCTGTATTCCAAGGCCAAATTTGCCTGTTACTTCAGGTGTTTCTTGACTTCCTACTTTTGCGTTCCAGTCCCCTGTAATGAAAAGGACATCTTTTTTGGGTGTTAATTCTAAAAGGTCTTGTAGGTCTTCATAGAACCGTTCAACTTGAGCTTCTTCAGTGTTACTGGTTGGGGCGTAGACTTGGATTACTGTGATATTGCATGGTTTGCCTTGGAAACGAATAGAGATCATTCTGTCATTTTTGAGATTGCATCCAAGTACTGCATTTCGGACTCTTGTTGACCATGATGGCTATTCCATTTCTTCTGAGGGATTCCTGCCCGCAGTAGTAGATATAATGGTCATCTGAGTTAAATTCGCCCATTCCAGTCCATTTGAGTTCGCTGATTCCTAGAATGTCGACATACACTCTTACCATCTCTTGTTTGACCGCTTCCAATTTGCCTTGATTCATGGACCTGACATTCCAGGTTCCTATGCAATATTGCTCTTTACAGCATCGGACCTTGATTCTATCACCAGTCACATCTACAGCTGGGTATTGTTTTTGCTTTGGCTCCATCCCTTCATTCTTTCTGGAGTTATTTCTCCACTGATCTCCAGTAGCATATTGGGCACCTACTGACCTGGGGAGTATCTCTTTCGGTATCCTATCATTTTGTCTTTTTACACTGTTCATGGGGTTCTCAAGGCAAGAATACTGGTTTGCCATTCCCTTCTCCAGTGGACCACATTCTGTCAAATCTCTCCACCATGACCTGACCATCTTGGGTTGCCCCACCGGCATGGCTTAGCTTCATTGAGTTAGACAGGGCTGTGGTCCTAGTGTGATTAGATTGACTAGTTTTCTGTGTGTATGGTTTCAGTGTGTCTGTCCTCTGATGTCCTCTTGCAACACCTACCCTCTTACTTGGGTTCCTCTTACCTTGGGCGTGGGGCTGGCAGCCTGCCCCAGACTCCGCCCCGAGATGCCCCAGGCCAGGTCTGGGTGCTACGCTGGTGCCCGCACACAGGAGGCTTTGAGGGTGACTGGGGCCGCGTCTCTGGGAGGGGCGAGGGGGCTGCTTCCGCTGGGCGAGGCCCTCTGTCTGCCAGGAGGAGCAGGCTGCAACCCGGTTTCTCCCCACCTGCAGGGATGCCCTGGATGCGCTGGGCCTGAAGCGCTACTGCTGCCGCCGCATGCTGCTTGCCCACGTGGACCTGATCGAGAAGCTGCTCAACTACGCACCCTTGGAGAAGTGACCCCGCGATGCGGCAGGCGGTGTCTCGCCCACGGCTTGTTCCCCTGGGGTGTGGGGTGCTGGAAGCCACGCCCGCCCATGGCTCTGTTGGCGTGGGTCTTTCTCTCTGGAAAGAACTGTCTAATAAATGTTTCTGAGGACTGCCAGGAGGTCCTAACAGTTGGTCTGGCTTTGTGGGCTGCCCCGCCGGTTCCTGGGTTCTACTTGGTGCATGAGGCCACTCGCAGGTACCCGAGGCCCTCACGGCCCAGGAGGAGGGCGGGCCTTCCACACAGCAGAGCTCGGCACGGGGCTTCCTTCCTCTGTGGGCGCACTTGGCCCCACAGAAGGCACAGATGTCACGAGTGCTTGAGGTGGGAGCGCCGGCGTCCCACGGCGCCGTGCTGGGTGCCCTTCGGCCGAGAACAGAGGTTCCCACCCCCTCCCCAGTATCTAAAGCACCAGACTTGCTGAGCTCCGCGTGCCGTGCCCCTGTGGTCACAGCTGCGCGTCCTGAGCGTGCTGCCGCCAGAAGCTTGCAGGCTCCACCCGAGGCAGGCAGGCAGCTCCGCTCCAGAGGGCACGCGCCTCTGTGGCCAGCCCCGAGACCCCACAGTAGGTGGGGGGTCCCCCGAGGCAACTCTCCTGGGCATCTGTTCTGAATGGGCTCTCGGTGCCCAGGCGTTAAGTGCGTTGCCCTGAAGACCAACTAGAGAGCTGTCTGGCGGGGGCAGGGGTGGGGGCAGCTCATCCCGGTCCAGCTCAGGCTGAGGCTTCAAACCAGAAGCTGTCACTTTGGCGGGGCTCAGGCAGGCCCTGGTGCCTCCAGCAGCTCAGGGCAGGAGGGAGGCAGCCTTCCTGAGGCCACCTGCCCAGGCGTCTGATGGGTGGTCTCTGCAGAGACCAGGCCCAGCACCCTTCTCTGGCCCCGCCCTGCCGGCAGACGTCCTGCCAGACCCCACCTGACTCGCTCCCAAGACCCCCGCTCTGGTCCCTGGTCCCTGTGCGGTGGCCAGACAGGCCTTTGGAAACCGCAAGCGGTCCAGTCACCCGCTCCCTCGGGGCTCTGCCGCATCACCAGACCTGCATCCAGGGAGTAGCTGAGCTCCTGCGGGGCCTGTCTGCAGCTGGCCCAGCCTCTGTCCCATGGAGCCCCGTGTCCGCCTCTTGCGGCCCTGGGGGTGGGTCTGTTCACTCTGCCGACGTGACAGCCCTTGGAGACCAGAACTACCTCTGTCAGTGAAGTCATCTCAGCCATCCATTCCACAGATGTTTATTGAGCACCTATCAAGTAGCAAGAGCAGTCCTAGGCATGGACTACAGCAGTGACTATAACCCTCAGGGTCCTGCCTCTGGGGGAGTGTGACAGCGTGACCTAGTCAGTACGAGGCTGCAGACGGCGGTCAGCGGGGGAGCGGCCGAGGCCCAGCCCGGAGGGCTCTTCCCTGGTTGAGGAGGAGGCCCAGTACCCGGGGGGCCTGGGGGAGGCACCTGGGGCCTCCTCACCTGCTGCTGCCCAGCTCCCCGCACCAGCCCATTTCTGTCCAACTGGCACAGGCCTCAGGGAGCACCCCAAGGCCACGATCTCAGCCCAAAGGAGATGGTGGTAGGAGGGGGTAACCCCCAGCCCAGCAGATAGGTGGGGCTGACCTTAGGTCTTGGGACTTTGGTGTGTAGCTAAAGGCACTTGAAGCTGCCTCTGGGCTTGGGGGTTCCCAGAGGGCACGGTGATGGCACAGTGGGGGTCCAGGCAGCAGAACAGTCTCCCCGGTAGGGGACGGGGCAGAGTCGCCGCCTGGACCGCAGCACTCTGGCTCTCAGGAGTATCAGTAGTCAACGCATGGTGAGAAGCTGCAGCGCACGGAGGGCGGGTGCCCATGGACACACTCAGTAGTGCTCCAGCTTCAGGCTCTTGTACAGGCAGCAGGTGAAGAGCATCCCGAACACCTGAGCACAGGGCCAGCAAGAGCACGTCAGCCCCGGCCCGCAACACACATGGCACACGGGCGAGGCCCAGCCCCCCACAAACCTGCACACGGGTGATGCCCAGCCCCCCATGCACACCACATCTGTACACTGGCGATACCCAGCTCCTCCCACACACCTGCACACGGGTGATGCACAGCCCCCGCAACACACCGCACACGGGCGAGGTACAGCCCCCACCACACACCTGCACATGGGCGATGCCCAGCCCCCCACACACACCGCACACGGGTGATGCCCAGCCCCCCACACACACCTGCACACGAGTGATACCCAGCCCCCCCGACACCACACCTGCACACGGGCGATGCCCAGCCCCCCACACACACCTGCACACGGGCCATGCCCAGCCCACACACACCTGCACACGGGCCATGCCCAGCACCCCCCCACACACACACACCTGTACACAGGCAATGCCCAGGCCCACGGCCCCGATGATCCTCAGGTGCTCCTGGATGAAGGTCTCCAGCTTGGTGATGCAGCCGCCCTGCACGGGTGGAGGGGCTGCTGAAGGTGGCGAGTCCTCCAGTCGCCTCGGGGACGGGGCCACCCAGCATCCCAGGCCGCTCAGCAGGCCCCACCGGCCTACCTCCACTTTGTAGATGTTGGAGGCGTGGTCCCGCCGCCCACAGCCGGGCACCACAGTCTTGCAGCAGCTGTCAGGGACCACTCGCCCGCCCGCCTCGCCCGAGCGGATCCACTCGCTGTCCTGCCAGTCTCGCGAGTTGTTGCTGCCACAGCAGTGAAACTGCAGCAGGAACAGAGCTCAGGCAGAGCCCCGGGCCCAGCCCTGTGGCGGGGCTCCCGCAGAGGTCCAGGAGGCCCCGCCCTGCGCCTCCCAGCCACCCACCTCCTGCTGCAGCTTGTCCACAGCGCTGGTCACGCCCTCGTGGCCCGGCTGGTGGTACCGCCTGGTCATGGTGTCCTTGAGGTTCTCCTTGAGTTCTGCGTTCAGCTGGGGTGAGGGAGGGACAGCTGCAGCCTTGGTCGAAGACTCCGAGGTGGGGCAGGGTGGGAGTGGGCGTAGACCGGGAGGGGGGGCATGCAGAAGGACTCTGGGAAGGGCTGGGGTCAGGGAATGGGCGTTGGATGCTGGCTCAGACGGGTGGTTGTAGGCCAGGGGGCTGGGAGTCACCCAGATGGCCGTGGGCAGGGTCGGCGGCAGGGAAGGCACTCCAGATTCCCTGGACACCTGCCTCAGCCAAGCAGGCAGCTCGGGTGCGGAGGGCCGGCTGGTGGTCCCTGTGGCCCACCCTCCACCTGTGGCCCCGCCCCCTCTCCAGGGCCTGAGGGCGCAAGGCTCCGCACTGCAGCCTAGTGCGTCCTTGTCCTTCCTAGCCCACGCGTGTGTGCCCCTACACGGCAGGCCTGCACGTGCATGCCCTGCCTGTGCGTGTGTGGCCCAGCGCGTGGGTGTCCGTGTCCCTAAGTGCACGTCCACGCCCTCACACGGCCTGTCCCAGCCCTCACCTGCTGGTAGTAGATGTAGGCCAGGGCCCCGGCAATGATCTCCAGCAGAAAGATGATGAGGAGCAGGCCGAAGTACTGGGGGAGGCGCAGGGACTCAGGTGGGCTGGGGCGCGGACACCCCCATTCCGTGAGGACACCCAGCGCCAGGCGTGACAGAGCGTGGCCACTGCCCTCAGCTGCCAAGTGGCCACACAGTGGGGGCCCCCGGCAGCAGGTGAGGGCTGGGGACCCCCAGGCCTCCCAGTGCTCCTCCTCAGGTGTCTTCCCTCTGCTGGCCCAGCTGGGATACGAGGACCCACAGGTGGGCAAGGAGCCCCTCCCAGGTGAGCACAGCAGAGTCTGTCTGTCCTGCAGTCTCACCCATCATTCCCTTCTAAGCCCTCCTAACCCAGAACCAACCCCGGGCAGCCTGGCGGGGAACCCCACCCCCACCCTCGGTGCGGCAAGCCCTGCTGACCAGACGCAGCAGGTTCCTCCGCTCCTTGAAGGTGGCACAGCAGCCCAGTGCCCCGGTCACCATAACAACAATGCCCGCCACCACCAGGATGTAGGCTGTGGCCAGATAGGTGCCCGAGGCCAGCAGGCTGATGTAGTCGCTCTTGAGGGCCAGCGTCCAGATGCCCACGGCCATGACGGCCAGACCAGCCAGCTGCGGGCAGTGCACACCGGTCAGCACATCCGGCCCCGGGCGTGGACCCCCGGCAAGGCTCCTCCGAGGTCGGGGAAGGGGGTGCCCACTGCTCACCCAGAAACAGCAGTTGAAGGTGAAGAGCAGGTACTTGAGGCAGACGGTGCCACATGTTGTCGACTTCTCCCCAAACTCGCCCATCCTGGGGCCGGTGGGTGGGGGACGGGCTGCCCAGGAGGACAGCCAAACGCCAGTGGGGAGAGGAGCGGGGGACACGTGTCCAGACCAGGTTGGGGCCAAGCCAACCGCCTGCCTGGGTGACGATTCTGGGAGCGTCTGTGGGAACCAGGACCCCTCCCGGGAGGGCTGCACAGCAGCCCCCGCCATCACTGCAGCAAGGGCGGACGTGGTGCCCGCAGCCCAGCTGAAGCCTGGGGGGCCCGGCTTCCCTGACCAGCGCCCAGGGCACGGTGGGAGGGGCATGGAGGACCCCCAACCACCACCACGGGCTGACTCAGCCCTGCAGGCAGCCAGGTAGGACGGCCCAGCAGGCACCTCGGGTGAGCTCAGACAGGCCCCCCACACCACCCCACCCCAAACATTCCCAGGGCCCCACGTCACAGGGTGGCAGGATCCTACCGGCTGCTGGGGCGGGGGGGTGGGGGGGGGGCAGAAGCTGCTCCAAAGTAGACTGATCTGTGCTTTTCTAACTTAGTCCTATGGCCTTGGAGAAGGCCCTTAGGCCTCATAAAGGGCCGGCCTGCCTTCCTTCCAGCCAGAGCTGGCAGGCGCCACCCCCAGACCTGGGGGTCCTTCCTGAAGGGGGACAGCCACACCGACCCAGGGGGAAGTGTCCCTCCAGCCTGTGCCCCTCCCCAGAGCCACCCCACCCTCTCCTTTCTGGGTGTCTGCATGAGCGGGGTGGAGACACAGAGGGCAGAGGAGCCCTGGGGCCCTGTTTCCAGACAGACACAGCACCTCCCCGAGCTGGACTTCTGGCTGCTGCGCCTAGCACTCACCTGGCTGGTGGGATGGCTCCTCTGTAGGGCAGGTAGACAGAAGTTCCCGCCTGAAGAGGCTCCACTAGAGGGCCAGGGACAGGCCACAGGTCAGGCTCAACCTGGATGGGCAGGATCCCACCATCCCTCCTTGTAGCTGACCCAGGTACTGGCCGCGAGCTGGCGCGTCCGCCCCGCCCCCCGCCCGCGGAGAAGGGAGCGGCCAGGCCCGGTATTTTGGCCTGGGCTAGGGCGGGGCAGGGCAGAAGACATTTCTGGACAGTCCGATCCTGGGAGGGGCCGCACGCCTCCTCCAAGCCCCTTAGTCTGAGCCTTGGCACCTGGCCTGTAACTGGCCCTTCCCCCACCAAGCGGCAGTAACTGCCGCCCGGGAAGAAGAAAAAGTGCAGACCCCCCGCGCCGGCGGACCTGGGACTGTCCCGGGGTCCGGGGTCCTGGGAAGGCTGTTTCCAGGCACAGGCTCCACCCGCACGGCCCGCCCTTGGGCGAAGGGCTGAGGAGCGGGCCGCCTTTCCGGGAGTGCCCGGAGGAGGTGAGCCCCCAGGGAAGGGCCAGCCAGAAATAGCTCCCGAGGCCCTGGACACGGCCGCCCCACCCCCGGCTCCCGAAGCCCAGCCGGGCCTGTCAGCGGCCCACGCCCCAAGGTGGGGGACTCCCAGCTCGGCTCCCGCCCGGCCGGTGAGGAATTCGCGCGTCACCGCGATGAAGTCACCGCCGCCGCCACCCCCACGCCCAGGCGGGGCGCACGGCCCGCCCCCTCGCACCGGCGGAGAGGAGGGCACCGGTGTTCGCGCAGTGCGTGGGGTGTTCGGGAGGAGCCCCCGGCCCGAGGGGGCCGCAAGGACCGTCCGGAGACCAAGGAGGCGCCTTGCCCTCGCCCGGCGGACCCTCGGCCCGCCGGGCCTCCGGGCACTCGTCTACCCCCGGTAGGAGCCTGCGGGGCCGCCAGGCGCGCAGCTTCTCCCGGTCGTCGGTGCCCGGCGGTGCACTCACCGGCCACGCGTCCGAGTCCGGCGGGCGGCGGGCGGCGGGGTCGGCAGCGGCGGCTGGGAGAGCAGAGAAGACACAGCCGGCCCGGGCCTGCGACCTAGACGCGAGGTGCCGCCCCGGGCCCCGCCCCGAGCCCGCAGGCCCCGCCCCCGGCCGGCGACGCAGGCGGGTCCCGACAGCGCTCGGCGCGCGCGGGCGGGGCACCAGCCGCGGCGGCGGCCTGAGGGCCACCCGAGGAGGCCGAGGCCAGGCGGGCTGCGGCCCGAGGCACCCGCTCGGGAGGAGCGGCGGGGGCGGGGCGGGGCTGCGGGGGTCCCCGGGACAGACGCGGGCCTGCCCGGGGGAGGGCCTAGAGGTGCAGTCAAGGGCAGAGAGGGGCCTCTCTGGGCGCCGTGCGGAGGACGGCTTGCAGGGGAGGCCCGGGTCACGGCGTGAGAGGGTCCGGACAGGAGGGTGTCGCCTGGGAGTGGTGGGAAAAGGTTCGGGAACGAGGGCAGATGCTGCGACCGGCTGCGCTGGGGATCTAGAGCGGAGTGCCCGACGGCTCGAGGCGGCGCCGTCGGTGGGGACAGCTCTCCCGGGACAGTGGGCGGCCCTCGTCCCCTGCTCCCTGCCCGAGGCTCGGGCTGGCAGGGCGGAGGGGCACTGGAGACAGCTTAGGCCCACCCCCGGCTCCTCCACTCAGGACTCCAGTGGGCTGAACTAGCCAACCCAGGGCTGTGTGAGGACTGGCATGGGGAGGGGGTGGCCCTGGAGGCTGGGGGCGGTCAGAGAACCCGGCCCACTGCTTCCTGGCCGACTGGCCTCAGTCCCTTGGTCCCTACAACTCTGGCGGACGGTGAGGGCTTGCGGACACGTCCAGTGGACACACAAGGACGATGGACACCTGGTCCAAATGCTACGGCTCCCACACACACAGGAGGCCGAGGAGGGTGAAGTCAGGGGACTTTATTCGGAGGAGGGGGTTTTCCGCTAGTTTTGATGCGCTGGGGATAGAATGAGGACCACGGGAAGGGACATGAGTCCCTGACCCCCCCAGGTTAGTTCCTTCATGTCTGCAAGTCAGGCAGGCCGGGGAGCTCAATGGGGAGAGCTCACATCCTGGATAGGCAGCCCCCAGTCACGCCGAGTCGCCTTCAAGGGGCGGCTTCTCTGAGTAGCCAGGTGAAGCCCAGTGAGTCACTCGGGCTGGTCAGCGGGCACTGGGCAGGTGGCCGGAGCCGCGTCTTGGGGGGCGAGCCCAGCTACTGCAACAGCAGCAGCAGGGGGCGCCCAGCAGGGGGGCGGAGCTCAGAGCCTTCCTGCGGCTGCTACCCAGCCTCTGGGCTTCACAGACGTCCCTCTCGTCTCGGAGCCGCGTGTTCAGCTCCCTGGGGAATAGCAGTCCACAGACTCTGAGGGGGTCTCAAGAGGAAGCACGCCTGGGTGGGGGACGCGGGCACGGAAGGGCTTCCTCGCGGTGGGGGGCGGTGGGGGGCGCTGGGTGGAAGCCGGCGGGGCGCGGACCCCTTCCGGACGCACCTGAGAAGCTCCAGTTGCCGCAGGAGGCTGAGCTTCTCTTTCTGCATGTTCCTCGAGACCGCGACCACATCTCTGCAGGACGGAGGTGGTGATGCGGATGCAGGAAGGCGCCTCGGGGTGCCGCACGGCCCCCTGGAGGACCCGCCCCACGGAGACCCCAGAGGCGGGGCTGGAGCCGGGGGCGACGGCAGCCCGGAGCTCCAGGCGCGCCCCTCCCCGGGGCCCGCCCCCGAGGGCCCGGCCCGCCCCCGGCACCGTTGGGCTTGCTCGCGGCGGCCCTGCGCGTCGCCCTCCAGTCTGCGGAGCTGCTCCTGCGCGCCCTCCAGTTGCGTCCGCAGCGCCTCGTTGGCCAGCCACAGCTGTGCGTTCTGCGCCTGCGCCTCCAGCTGCTCGGAGGTCCGGGCCTGCAGCTGTTGTTCCAGCTGGGGGAGCGGGGGGGTCGAGGCTGGAGAGAGCCCTTCAAGTCGCCAGGGAGTGCGTGGGGACGGCGGGGCTTGGGCCCGGGCTGGGCCGCCATGCATCCCTCCGCGCGGCGGCTGCTCACCTCCCGCTGCCGCAGCCCCGCGCGCTCCAGCTCCTGCTCGCGACTCTGCAGCTCCAGTTCCAGGCGGCCTCTCCGCTCCTCCTGGGGGAGGCCCTAGGACGCGCGGGGACACCTGAGCCCCCGCGGGCGGCAGGGGCGCGGGTAGGACCAGTTCCGTCCAAGAAGGCAGCCCCCCGGAGACCCGCGCGCCCGGGCTGGGCCCACCTGACCCCGCAGGCGCTGGCGCTGCTCGCGCAGCTGCTGCTCCATCTCCTCGTACAGACACCGCACTTCCCTCTGGTGCTCGCTCTCCCGCCTGCGGGGAACCGAGGGTGAGACGGCGGCTGAAAGCCTGCCAGCACCGCAGCCAGGAGCCCCTCCGCCTGGCCCTCCGGCCGCACCCGGCCTCCCAGCCCTCACCTCCGCAGAGCGTGCTCCAGGCCGTCCCGCTCTCTGGCCGCCTCCTCCAGGCAGGCTGACGCGCGCATCAGAACGTCCTCGAAGGAGCCCAGCAGTTCGGGCCGCTCACGCTGCAGCCGGGTCCAGAGCGCCCGAATTGCCTGCTGCCTGGGGTGGGTGGGTAGGGGCTGAAGCCGAAGGGAGGACTCCCCCACCCGGAAGGGTGAGCCCCAGAGGCCCCCTGGCCTTGGACAAGCAGGGCACCCTCTTCCGCGTGGCCTGGCAGGAGGTGTGTACAAGCGGGGTTGTGTCCTTGTGTACCCAGGGCTGTGCCTGTGCTGGGTGCAGCCGTGACTGCTGACTCCAGAAATGCAAATTCTGTGGGAAATCACGCCCGGCTCACAGTAGTGGCAGCTGAGAGGGCCGGACCCAGCCTGGCCGAGGGTCCCTGTCTGGGAACAGGCACGCAGGCGACCTGGACAGGCCTGCGCAGGTGGACCGAGCAGTGGAGGGTGCTGGGGTCGGGCCAACATCGACTTACTCGCCCAGGACCCGGGCCACCCCCAGCTGCTCCAGCGCCGAGCTGAGCAGCTCCTCGTCCTCCTCCACTGAGCCCCCAGCGCCTTGCACATCCAACCAGCCCGACTCGAAGGTCTCCTCTGGAGCCCGGGAGGGCAGAGCACCCGCGGTGGCCTCCGCGCCCACGAACTTGCCTGCAGGGCGTGGGAGGAAGAGACTGTTACCCCCCACAGCTCAGCCCACCGCCCCCCTCACATATCCTGCCCTTCTCTGAGCCCGGTTTCCTGTTTTTCTTCCTGACTCTGGTCCGACTCCCGTCCTGGGAATGGGAGGTGACAGCTGGGCTCAGGCCAGAATGAGGCACGCCTAGCTCCCAGCCTCACTAGGGTTAGGCTCGGGCAGAGGGGTGGTAGCCGGTGAGCACACCGCCGCATTTGGGGGCTCTCCGTGTGTTTGTGTGTGCTCTGGAGGGAGGCCACGGAGGGGTGTGGGCTGCCGACCTTGTGGGCCCCAAGTCACGCGTGCCAGTGGGCTGGGGGTGGGGCTCAGGGCCCAGGCTCACCCAGGCCGAGGCAGAACTCCCGAGCGGTGAGGAAGCCGGTGTGCGCCTGGTCCAGGCTTTCAAACACAGCCTCCAGCTGCTCGGGCGTGAGGGGCAGGTCGCTCTGCAGGCCCTGGCAGGGCGGATGGCAGGGCTGAGTGGCCAAGGTCAGCCCCGGGGGCAGGCAGCTTCTGGGGGCGGGGGCTCACCTGCAGGTCGTGCCGGGTGATGAAGCCCTTGGCCTCCTTGTCGCACAGCAGGAACAGCTCCTGGGCCTGCTCCAGCATCGTGGCCAGGGGCCCCGACGTGCGGCCGTGCTCCCACCCCTCCTCCTCCTGGGCCTCCCCAGCCCCGGGGGCGCTGGCCATGGCGGTGGGCTCAGCCTTGGGTGGCCTGAGCAGAGCTGAGAAGAGAAGAGGAGAGAGGAGAAGGGCAGGCAAAGCGGGTGTGAGGCAAAGGCAGCCGAGGGCTAAGCGGGAGCGGTGGGCACCCAGAGGTGGGGCGCAGAGGAGCCTCCCTGCCCCCATGGGAAGCGGGAGAGGGCTTGGCAGAGGGGCCGCCAGGGGGCGTGTGGCCCAATTTCAGGCAGTGGGGCCGGCGGGCGGGGGCCTGGGTGGAGCTAGGCAGGCTCAAGGCCACCCTCGAAGCCAGCAGGTGCAGGAGAGGCTGCATTAAGGGAGGCGGGCTGGGGGCTGCTCTAGATCTTGTGACTGAAATGAGGTGGGGGCTCGCGAGAGGGGGCAAGGGCTTGGGTGAGGGAATGGTAAGCCGCAGAGGACTTGAACAGGTCCTGGAATTGCCGACCTGGGCACGGGGCTGACCAGGCCGGGCCAATGAGAGTACCAGGCGGTCCTGGCTGCTCAGCGCCGACCCTGGGCCCCGCCTCCGGCCAGCTGGCAGGCAGGCTGGCTCCGCCCTCCCTGCCCGCAGCCCCTCCCACCGACCTGGGGCCCCACGGAGGGCAGGTGCAGGGTCCAGCCCGGGCCTCGAGGCCTTCCAAGGCCCTTGTCGGGAACCTCAGGGTCTAGCCTAGCAGCCTTTCCTGCTGGCACCGTGCTCACAGCCACACTGGCCTCCTTCCCAGGGGGTGCCCTGCCCGTTCATCAGACCACCTCTTGTTCCCGCAAAGCCCTGACCCCCGAATTTCCCGAAGCCAGCCCCAGTGTGGCATCACCCCCCGACCTGGGACCCTGGGGTCGTCGCCCCTCAGTCCAAGACTGTGATTCTCCCCCCCACCCATATTCCCGGGGGTGGGGGGCGACCGATAAAGAGGGCGGGTCTGAGGAAGGGCGGGAGGAGGGGACGTGGGCGGAGACCACTCCCCCAGCGCGGGCTCGCCCGCCCCCGGCCCAGCGCAGGCATTCCACCCCACCAGCGGCTCCCTGGCTCCCTGGGACCCGAGGGCCATCCCAGCCGGAAGCTGCACTGTGTCCCGGCCGCGGAGCGGAGAGTGGGGAGGACTCCTGAGCCCCCACGCCCTGGGGCCCCAGTCTGCCCTGCCCGTGCCACTGCGCGCCCCCAGGGGCACCGGAGTCCCTGGCCGTGATATGCAGGGATCCATGAACCCTGTGGCGACCTGGCGGGGCGGGTGTGGAGGTACGCGGCCAGCGCAGGCAGGGGTTGGGGGGTGGGGTGGGGGGTACCTGCCAGGCGCCTGCCTACCTGCGAGCTTCACCGCCACACCTGCGCGCACTGGGCTGTCCACCCGCCAGTACCGAGACCCCGGCAGGGCCGGCCGGGCGGAGCCGCCGCCGCTGTCCCCGCGTCCCCGCCGTGTCCCCGCCTCTCAGCACTGCCCTGTAGCCCAGCACTCAGCCCGCCCGCCCTTGCATGCAGCCCCCGACCCCCAGGGTCTGTCCTGTCCGAGCCTGAGCTCCTGGTGGGGTGGAGACGACCCCGGGGACACTTCCTGCACAGGGCCAAGGAGGGGGGGCAGTCCTCAGGATCTCGATTTCAGGCCCCGAAGAGCGTGCAGGAAAAACCAGGCAGGAAATAGACCAAAATATTTTCAACGGTTATCTCTAGGAGTGGCGTGACTTTCCTCTCTTCCCTATGCTTCTCCAACATTCTTTCCCATATTTTTTTTAAACAATAAACAAGTAGTATACTACAACACGGTATTTAAATCAGTGCTTTAGAGGCCTGTGTGTGTGAGGGGGAGTGACTGGGTGGGGGGGCTGGCAGGAGGTTCCTGTCTCAGCAGGCGCCCCAAACCCTCCTTGGGGGCATAGCCCTGACTGTAGCTCCCGTTGGGGGAGGGTTGCCAGAAGGTGCTGGGTGGGGACTGTGTGTGACGTCCTTGCAGGGGGAGAAAATGCCAGCTTCTTCCCAGGGGTCCCCCTCCCAGGTCCCGGCCCGGCCCTGCACCCACCTGGAGGGGCTGGCCTCCCGGGGCCCTCCTGGCAGCGCTGGGGGCTGGAGGCCTCCGCTCCCCCAGGGATCCTGCTGAACTAGAACTGGCTGGGCCTACAGGACAGGACCTTGAGACCAAGGGGTGGCCCCTGGCACAGGCGCGCAGGGACCTGCTGAGCCGGCTCTCCCGGTCGCAGCCCCGGCCCGACCGTTATTGTTGGCTGGGGGCTGCGGCCATGGGGAAGCACGGAGGGCAGGTGCGGGCAAACCCCCAGCAGCAATCAGCTCTGGACTGCCAGCCAAGCACCCCGCTCCGCTCAGAAACCCCCCTTGCCCCATGGGCCCTTGTGGTCACCAAGGGGGGCTGGCCGCATCCCCTCAGACTGCCCAGGCAGGGCAGAGGAGGCCTCCAGAGCATGTCTCACCCACAAGACCCAGCCCCCCTCACCACACCTGCTCCATCCTATATTCGGGCAGGGGGCTGGGTACACTGTTGGGGGCGGGGAGGCTCCTGATGACAGGGGCAAGACCCACACCTCCCACCAGCCTGGGGCCAAACGCCCACTGTGGAGCATCCCCCCTCCATACCCCTCCACCCACCACCGCCCACCTCTCCCCTGCGCTCACCTGGGGAACCTCAGCCTCCACAGCCATCCAACCGGGAAATCATCCCACACCCCCAGGACACCATGAAGTTGTAAACTAAACAGTTCTGTTTTTATTTTGCAAGGATCTTGGTCCCAAATATTTCCATTGGCCCTTGGAAAGCTGTGCCCAAGGGTCCCAGCCAGTGGAGTGGGCGGCAGCCTAGGAAGCCCTCGGTGCTTTGAGGGGGAGCCCCAGGGCTGGCTGGCAGGCCCTGAATGCCAGGCTAGAGGGATGCAGGACCCCGGGAATCCCTGGCCTGAAGCTGCAGAGACACGACATTGGCGGGGCAGGCAGCCGCACACAAGTGAAGGAGGCAGGGCTGGTCTGTGGCATTTATTACATCTGCTTTGACAAAAATAAATAATTCACACACATTCTTCAGAAACATGAAAAATGAAGCCGGCGGAGCAGGTGCGAAGTTCTCAGGAGTAATACCGCGCTCACAGGCGGGGGTGCCGGGCAGGGGCCGCAGGGGCGGGGCCCCAGCGTGCTGGCCCAGCACCAGGGCGGGGCCCCAAAGGGGGGGTTAAGGCACAGGCAGGGGGTCCCTGTGGCCACGCTGGGAGGGCTACCCGGCCCTCCTCTGTGCAACGAATGAGCGGCTGGTGGACCGCAAAGCCCCCTTGGGCAGCGTGAGGGCCTCCAGCTCCTCAGTCTGCAGGGTGGTGGAGAGGGGCTGCGGAGGGGAGCTCAGCTGGCCCTGGGGCCCCGCCTCACGGGGCAGGGACGCTGCGGGGCCTGGGGGGGCGGGCGTGGGCCAGCCCTCAGCACCAGGGCCGGAAGGCCAGGGCCCTGGGCCCTTAGCAAGGGGGCGAGCTGGGCGGGTGCTGCGGGGGCTCGGGGGCCGGGCCGGCAGGGACGCGCATGCGCAGGGCGTCCGGCGGGAAGGCCACGTTGGTGCAGAAGAGCCCGAGCAGCAGTTGCCGCTGGCACTCCTCCCATTTGGCCAGTACATCCCCCAGCGACAGGCTGTTGCGCATCCAGCTGGGCAGCACCTCGCTGTAGGCGGCGCAGGACAGCGGCACGGAGGGCAACGAGCGGGCGCGGCGCAGCACCACCTGCCCCGACAGCCTGCAGGAGAGCGGGATGGAGGGAGGGTGGGCTTGCGTGGGGGTCGCCTGGGAGGCTGCGGGCCGGGGTGGGCACGGCGGCGAGGGGCTCACCTGGAGGGCAGGTGGTTGCCCAGCTTCCTCTTGGCGCGTATCATCAGGTACTGGCAGATGCTGCCTGTCTGCTCCTTCATCCACCGGATGTCCTCAGGGACGTCAGGCAGCCACTCGAGCAAGCTGGGGCAGGGTGCAAGGCATGGCCTCAGGGACCGCGGCGGGCCGGCCCGGTCTGTGCCCTGGCTCTGGGGCCCGACATGGCATCTCTGCAGCATCTTAAACCAGCTGTCTCTCTCTCTCCTTGTGTCTTTGTGCCCACCACCCAGGAATGACTCCCAAGTCCGTCCCGGGGGCCTGCCCCTGCTGCTCACCGGATGGTGAAGGACACCGCGCTCTCCAGGGGCAGAGTGTAGGGCACCATCATGGCCATGGCCAGACGCACGGGCAGCATGTTGGAGAGTGTGGTCAGCAGGTCCGAGGGCTCCATGCAGGCCTCCAGCAGGGCTGTGGGTACAGGAGGGCGGTTGGTGGCAGGTCCGCAGGGGAGGCGGAGACCAGGACCCCTCCGCCCCTCCCCCCAGACCCCCTTCCCCCACGAACCCTCATTGAGCCTTGAGGGCAGGTGCTCCAGGATGTGATCCTCCCTGGGCGGAGGCAGGTGGTCCTTCCCTCCAGTCCTCTCCATGGCCACTGCCCCCTCCTCTGCATCTGCATCCTCGGGGGCAGGGGGCTGGCTAGGGGGCAGTGCCAGCAAGGGGTTGGGCCGGTTCAGGAGACCTGGGTGGGGAGGACGCGACAGGCCATCAGCGGGGCTGCGGCTGGCTGGCCCACAGGGGACGGCCAAGCAGAGCCCACCCAGCCCTGGGCAGCCTGCGCACCGTTCCGCCGCAGGAAGCGGAGGCCATCCCTGTAGCCCTGTTTGCACATCTCTCGAAGCACCTGAGGCAGGGGAGGCGTAAACTGGGGCAGGGGGCCATACACACCCTGTTTCTGCCCCCCTGGGGTCCACGGGGTCTCTGCACCATCCCCCCACCACACCCTAAGCAAACTTGAATCCAGGGCCAGATCCAGGTTGGACAGAGGCTGGGCAAGTTGCGGGCTATCGCCAGGAGAGGCCCCCAGGCAGGTGTCCCCCGAGCCGGCGGTGACGGCGGCCTCACCAGGGGCTCGGGCGGGAACAGGGCCTTGGAGAGGCGGTAGAGGTTGCGCAGGTTGAACTGGATGCTGGTGTTGGTGACTCGGAGCTCGTGGATGTTGGTGGAGCTGTCCTGCGGGCAGATGTCACTCTCGCCCGAGAAGGGGGACACCGTGATGGTGTTCTTGAGCTCATAGAGCGGCAGGTTGTCTGAGATGCCACCGTCCACGTAGCGCTGTGGCAGGGACACTGGGTCACACGGGGAGGGCCCAGCAGGGGGTGCTGATGCCCCCCCCCCCCCCGGGGCCATTTCATCTGGGCCTTTCACCCACTGGGCACTGGCCACTGAACAGATGGCCAGACGGCGGGGTTGGGGAGAACACCACCGGAAACGTTCATCCGCGCCAGCTCACCAGCTCTTGAGTAACTGGGGAAGTGAGGCCACAGTCCGGGGGGCACAGATGGCGCTCCTCCCCGCACTCTGGGGAAGTGAGGTGACAGGCCGGCTGGAGGGCGGGGCTGGGGGGCACTCATCCCACCCCCCACACAGGAGCCGACTTGTCACCCGGGCAGGGCGCCCAGGGGATACTCACCACCCCCTGGAGGGAAGGGGGGATGAGGCCGCAGTACACGGGGATGAAGGTGCTGCAGACATTGGCCTGGGGGTAGGGACAGAGGGGGCAGTGAGCAGGGGTCTTCGGGTTCCTACCGCACCCTGGTATGGCCCGTGGGGCCCACCTGGATAAGCTCCTCTTTGGAGTTGAAGTGGGTTATAATGACGTTCTCGCCATCAGAGACACGGGTCAGAGAGATGCCTAGGCGGCCGCTGGCACACTCATAGCAATCAGCAGGCAGAATCTTCAGCAGGCAGCCCCGGATGGTCTTCACCATGTTGAAGGAAGGGTGCAGTGGGCCCAAGAACCGCTTCCGGGCCTCCTTGGACACCTCGATGATGTTGGCACCAGCTTCACCTGGAGCAGCAGGGCCAAGAGTCAGGCCAGGGCTCCATGCCCAGGGACCATGGCACAGACTCAAGCCAGCCCCATCCACCCTGGAGGAGTCTCCGTGTCCACCACGGGGCCTGGCCCACAACTGGGACTTTTGCCACCTGTTCCTGGGAAGAGAGAGGCTCCTGGGAGGGCAGATAGCTGAGGCCATGGCCTGCCCTCTGCCCAGTATTTCCCAATGCTCTCCCTGATCCATGAATCACAGAGCCTGGCGTGGCCTGGCACCCAGGCCCCCCCCCCCCCCCCCAGGAAGGGTAGAAGCCACAGGCTCAACTCTGAGCAGCCTCAGCCTTCACCCACTTGGCCAGATCCAGATCCACAGACCCTAATGCCACCCGGGGGCATGACACCAGCTTGCATCCCATTGCAGCCCCTCAACATAGCTCTGGGGGCCATGGGCACTGGCTGGGGACAAAGCCGGAGTGCGAGGGGCCCAGGAGTAGCCGGGGCAGGAAGGCCCCAGAGGCACTGGGATCACCACTGGGGTCAGGGATGAGGCAGGGTGCAGGCTCCAGCTGCCCAAGACCACTGGCGCTTGTGAGAAAGCTTTCTTGGGAGCATGTGTTGGGGGGAGGCACCATGCGGGCCATGTCCTCAACAAGGTACCACGGACCTAGGGGTGTCCTGAGACCAACACGGGGTCTGAGGAGCACTGGGTGGAGGCCGCCTGGAGGGGAAAGGGCCTGGCCACAGGGTGAATTCCCGTCTGCTCCTCCCACCCCAACCTCTCAGGGCAAAAGTCACCGGCAGGGGGCAGGGGAGAACCCTGGACAGGCTCCTGCTGGGCGGGGCATTCCAGAAGCTAATGACCCCTCTGTCACTTTGGCTGCCTCCAGGAGAACTCCGTGTGCCGTAAACATCACTGGCAAGGGCCGCCGGAGGGAGGAGTGCGGGTGGAGGAAGCCGACGCCGGGACTTGAGAGTCTCCACGCGCCTCTGGCCCCATGGAGGGGGCAAAGCCGCGGACCCAGACCCACAAGTGGGCGGTGTGCCAGGAGCGAGAGAGCCGGGGAGAGCTTGTGTTGGCCAGGCCCAGGCCTGACCTGCTGGGTCCTCCTCCAAGAGTCCTCGGGAGGCACCAGGCCACAGTGACCAGACGCTCTCTCAGAGGCCAACTCCATACCTTGCCCCGGGGCCATGGCAGTCTGGAATGCCGAAGCCCCAGGACACAGTGACCGCTGGCACCCGGTCTTACACGCCCGGGGCAGGCGGACAGCCTAGACCCCACCCCGTCTCTCGAGGTCCCGCCCACGAACTACTTTCTCTTTCCAATGAAATAACTCCTCTGCTCCTGCCCGCCCCCCAACCTTTGCGCCCGACAGGCGGGCCCTAGGCGGCAGCACCGGGCCCTACCCCAATCCCCGGGCACCCTCGGAGCAAAACAAGGCAGGCCCCGCCCCTGGCTGGCGCCGGGAATTGGACCCTCGGCCCGGGTCCCGAGTAGAGACCCCCTCCCACCTCCCCATGGTGACGGAAGGGGCCGCTCCACCCTCGCGAGGGGCATCTGCCCAGCCCCCCCGGCCCTCTTACCCAGGCAGGCCCCGGTGACCAACGCCGTGGCCGTGAGCGCCCCGGCCGAGGCGCCGTAGATGTGCGTGGCGTTGGCCACCAGGAAGGGCGCGTGCTCGCGGAGGCAGGAGGCCACGCCGATATGGTAGACGCCGAGGAAGCCGCAGCCCGCGAACGAGATGTTCCACGTCGTCTCCTTGGGGAACATCGCGGCGGCCCGCCGGGCTCCCGGGCTCCGCAGGCCGCCCTGTGCGCCGCGCGCTCGCCGCTCGCTCTGGAGCCGGGGCTACACCGGCCGGCTGGCCCCTCGGTGGCGGTGGCTCGGGGTCTCAGCCGGCGGAGCTGGGGACTCTGCGCGGAGGCGGCGATTTTAGCAGGGGGCGGGGCGGAGCCGGCTCGCGCGGGCCTATCGGGGCGCGCGGGGAACGGCCGCGCCCCCGGCTCCGAGGCCCCGCCCCCCAGGGGCCCTGCCCTCCCCGGAAGCCCACCTGGACCCGGAGACCCCGCCCCGAGCCCCGGCCCCGAAACTGAGGCCCCGCCCGCCGTCCAGCCCCCTGGGCTCCGAAGCGCCGCACCTGCGGCCCCGCCAAAGACAGTAGCCAGGCCCGGACGGGAGTCCACGTCCCCCACCTCCTGCTGCCTTCCCCGCCCCCACCACCGTGGACGGCGGAAAGGGGCGGACGGGGGCCCAGAGGAGTGGGGATGGCCGCTCTCAGGCCCGGGACGTCGGCATCTGAGCTGGACACCCGGGAGCGGAGGGCCCTGCTGTCCGGGCAGCATCTCGCCTCCCTCAGGCGTAGGCCTCCGCCCGCCCAGGACTCCGAGGAGCTCGCCGCGGGCCAGGGACCTGAAGGACCCACCGAGACTCATCCACAGAATCACCCGTAAACACACAGGGCTGCATGCAAACCACAATTCCCAGAGAGAACATTGGCGTCTCAGACCCACACCAGACCTCCCGGCCGAGCTCCGACCGCCCCGCAGCCAACTCTACCTGGGCACTAAGTTGGTTTCCATCGGCCTCCTGTGCCAGCTCCTCAGGCTGTGGTGTCTACTCCGGGGTGACTCCAGCCCTGACCCGCCCTAACTAATTGCCCAGGCAGGTGCTGGTAACGTCACCCTCCCACCCCCTTCCGCATTTTTCTCCTGGATTGCAGTGCAGGGCTATCCTGACTTGTATCCAGAACTAGCTCTGCACCTCACTTGTTTACTGGCTCAGTCCTGTCTGACTCTTTTCTGACTCCATGGACTGTAGCCCACCAGGCTCCTCTGTCCATGGGAGTTCCCAGGCAAGAATACTGGAGTGGGTTGCCATTTCCTTTTTGGGAACTTCTGGACTCAGGGTTCAAACCCATGTCTCCTGCATTGGCAGGATTCTTTACTGCTGAGCCACCAGGTCATCCGGCACCTCACTTCACCTCCCAAACAAGGGGCTTATCTATGCTGAAGACAGGTGGCCAGCGTGCATGTCACCCTTGACATTCGCTCCCCAGGCAGGAGTTTAGTTCAGGACCCAGCCCAGGGCTGCTCCCCAATCAGGCCCAGGCAGAGCCAGAGCAGGGCCTGCCCAGGACAGGGCCATCGGGCATCATGCCAACCAGTCCTCAGCTCCAAGCCACCTGTACTTGGCATGTGTGCCTGGCATGGGAATCCGCACCAGTAGAGCAGTGAGGAAAGTCAGCCCAGGCTGGCCCCACTTGGGGAGGGGGTTGGGCTGAAGTGGGAGAGAGTGTTTCCACAAGTTCAAATAAGGACTGAGAAGGTGAAACATGGACGGCACAGGGCCACCCACCCTACAGACACTCAAGGGCCCTGGGTAGGAGGCCGGGGGGAGCTGGGTCCTGGGAAAAGGGAAGGCAGGGGGTGAGGGTGTTTGACTTAGAACCCCGAATGCTTTGGATGGAGGTGCAGCACAGGATTGGGGTGCCTGAGCCCTTGGGGAGGCTGCTGGACACAGCAGGAGATGAGGGGGAACACAGTGGGAATGGAACAGACCCCCAAGGCCAGCCTGCAGAGCTCAGGGGGTCACCAGGGTGGACCACCAAGGAGGAGCTGGACACTGTGAGCTCAGCCAGGGGCCTAAGGCTGTCCCTGCAGCCTGCTCTGGGGGAGGCCAGAGTCCGGGTCGTTTCTGAGGGAATGAGGCTGTGCCACCCCAGTGCAGGGAGACCTCTGCTCCCATTTCCACACGCTAGCTGACTTGTTTTGGGTACATAACCCTCCCTTTAGGCCCCTGGGACCAGTTCTGGAGCCAGGAACATCAAGCCCTTCCCAGAATGCTGCCTGTGGAGTGGGAGGAGGACCTGCCCCTTCCCCCAGGCAGTACAGATGAGAGTCCCTGGGGGTTGCTGACCACCAGGCAGGGGTCCTCTGCCCCCACAGGGTCCAGCCTAGGATTGCGAGTCCTGCCCCTGGACCCTGGGTCCACTCCTCTGGGAGGGGCCCCAATACCCTAGCCTTGGGCCACAGCCCCAGTTCAGCTGTGTCCCTGGGCACACAGAGCCCCCCCAAGCCCCACCACACCCCAGACCTTTTCCCCGTCCTGTGTCCTCACCCCCGTCCAAGCCCCCACTCCTCAGGGCCAGCACTTCTGCCCTGGGGCCTCTTCCGGAGGCCCCCACCCCTCTGTCCTGCCATCTCCTGTGCTGCACTCGCCACTCTCCTCTGGAACTGTGAGCCCACAGCTCCATAAATGCCTACTGCGGGGTGAGCTCCTAGCACTTGCCCACCACACCACAGCCTTCAGAAAGGCAGAGGATCTACTGGGTAGCCTGGCATTGGCAGGCAGAGGCCCAAGGCCGTGAAGACTGCCAACAGCTACAGGGCCAGCATAGTGAGATGAATTGATGCTTTTCAACTGTGGTGTTGAAGACTCTAGAGCATCCCTTGGACTGCAAGGAGATCCAACCAGTCCATCCTAAAGGAAATCAGTCCTGAATATTCATTGGAAGGATTGATGGTGAAGCTGAGACTCCAATAGTTTGGTCACTTGATGCAAAGAACTTACTCACTGGCAAAGACCCTGAAGCTGGCAAGATTGAAGGTGGGAGAAGGGGATGACAGGATGAGATAGTTGGATGGCATCACCAACTCAACGGACAGGAATTTGAGTAAGCTCCAGGAGTTAGGGATAGATGGGGAGGCCTGGTGTGCTGCAGTCCACGGGGAACCAGTTGGACATGACTGAGCGAGACTGAACCGGGCAGTGAGGGCCTCTCCCCTCTGCCCTGTATTCTAGGCCAGAACCTGGAAGAAGGGGCATGGGCAGGCCTACCACTAAAGGACCTGAAGAGCGCGCAACCCAGCGCTGCTGTCTGCAAGCCACTTCCACATCTGCCCAGCAAAGACAGCCGGGGACACTGAGGCTCAGAGCAGCTGGGGCATGGGCAGGCCTACCGCTAAAGGACCTGACGAGCGCGCAACCCAGCGCTGCTGTCTGCAAGCCACTTCCACATCTGCCCAGCAAAGACAGCTGGGGACACTGAGGCTCAGAGCAGCTGAGTGACACCCGAGTTGCTCGGGAGCTAAGGTGGAGCTGGGGTGCTGACTCGAACAAGACCAGGCGCCCGACTCCTACGACGGAATCCTTGTGTAACTGAAACCACTCAGTCTAACGGGAACTGCTGGCCTCAACTGGAGGTACCAGCCTCATAGAGCAGAGGCCACCCTCCCCAGGTTCTGAAAATTTTCTGGACGGGGAGTCCCCTGAAAGCCTTATTCCCTCCAAGACCCTGGCAGTCCTCAGGAGCAGGGACAACGTCCAAGAAAGAGGCTCAAGGCTTGGCCATACTCAAGACCCACAGGAAGTGACCCTTCCCGGGAACCCCAGTCCTGGCTCTTCAGACTTCACCGAACAAGGGTCCCGGTTCATCCCAGAACGAGACAAGGATGCAGAGACCACACTGACAAACCACGCACAGAAAGCTCAAGAAATACATAAAAAGGGTTTTATTTGCAGGGGAGCGGGACTCTAGTCAAACAAGCCGAAGCCCATGTCGTCATCTGACTCCTCCGACTCTTCCTTCTTCTCCTCCTTCTTCTCCTCTGCTGTGGGGAGAAAGCATGGTGAGCTCAGTCGCAGTGCAGGCCACACACCCAGCAGAGACAGACCTCAGGGCGTGTGCACCAACAGCTGCCTGGACCTCCGCTTACCTGCGGCTGGAGCAGAACCCGCAGCGGGTGCTGCCGATCCTGGGGCAGCGGAGACGGCCACAGCCCCACCAGCCGGCACACTGGCCAGCTTGCCGATACCTGCAGAGACCAAAGGGGAAGTGAGCCCTGGTGTTCCACCTGAATGTCATCTCAGAGTGAAGGGGCACTGTCCAGCTCATCCGGGTCTGTGTCAGATTCCCATTTTCCCAGACATGGGCTTCTAGGAATCCCTCCAGCAGACCTGCAGGCCCACGGTGCCCTACCCGGGAGATAAGCTGGACAAACATGCTTACGACCAGGCAGAGAGAATCCACTGTCCCAGTGTCCAGATCCTCACCCCCCCACAGTGAGCTCACAGACAAAAACAACTCCCCCAAAGCTCAACTCCCAAGCAAGCCCAGCTCCAGCCTGACCTCACAGGGCAGGGCCTGTGGTCAGTCCTAGCCCCCCGTGGTGAGACTTGTTTACAGACGCTCACTGAGGGCACAGCCACCCCTGCCGCTCTGCCCAGGGGTTGTCTAGAAGCGCCCATAGCATGAGCCCACGGAGACCCTGCTCACTCCTCTGGGTAAGGCTTCTAGGGTGCTCTGGTCCACAAGCGAAGCCTGGCAGGCCACAGGCTGACCGGCAGGGATTAGAATGGACCGTGCAAACCAAAGCCTCGAACACGACCTCACCCTGAGCAATGACGTCCTCGATGTTCTTTCCGTGGAGCTCACTGATGACCTAGAGCAGATGAGGAGCGGGGTCACCAGAGGCCACACACAGCGCCCCCGCACAGCAGTTATGACCCACGCAGGACAGGTAAGACACCCACATGAGAACTAACACCAAAACTTACTGCTGAAAAGAAACGCAAAATACCTCACTTCACACTCAATACCTATCAAAATAACCTTCCCTAGGTTCAAAGAGAGCTTCCCTGGTGGCCCAGTCAGTAAAGATTCCACCTGCAACGCGGGAGAGACCAGGGTACCATCCCTGGGTCGGGAAGCATTCTTGCCTGGAGACTCCCCACGGACAGAGGAACCTGATGGGCTACAGTTCATGGGGCGGCATAGTCGGACACCACGGAGTGACTAAGCACAGCACAGCACTTCGATTCCTGGGTTGGGACGATCCCTTGGAGAAGGAAATGGCAACCCACTCCAATATTCTCGCCTGGGAAATCCCATGGACAGAGGAATCTGACGGTCTACAGCCCATCGGGTCGCAACAGTCAGACACGACTTAGCGAGTAAACCACCACCACACTGAGTTCAAAAAAATAAAGTTAACGTGGGCTTGTTTACAGTTAAAAAAAAAAGTTTACACGTGACTTGTTCCCACTGAGCCACGCTATCGCGGACTTGACTTCATCCCCACTTTTTCTTACTTTGGGCTGTACCAGTACATTTGGGCAGTTCGAAAACCACATGGGCGGGCAAAGGCCTTCCACTAAACCCGCGGCAACCTACTTCCCTGGGTTGGGTAGGAGAGGGAGCCCCGTATGCGGCGTATAGGGTCGGCGGGGCCTTCAGGCCCCTGCGAGGCGGCTACCTTGTTGAGCCGATCGTCGTCTGCCTCGATGCCCACGCTGTCCAGGATCTTTTTGATGTCCTTGGCGCTGGGGGAGGAGTTGCCCCCGAGGGCGGCCAACAAGTAGGAGGCAACGTAACGCATCCTAGCGCGTGAGACAAGGACACGGCATTAAGGGCGGCCTCGGGTCCCTGCGAGGCCAGTGTACGGCCGCGCGCGGCTGGTGCGGAGCCGCCGCCGAGGCCTGGCCCACGCCCTG